>NW_021939882.1:5729350-6050316 GCF_001715985.3 Manacus vitellinus
TTTTATTTTATTTTATTTTATTTTCCTCCCCCGTGCTGTATGTACTGGTTTTCCTCGTCACCCGCCACGGTTAACTTCCCTGTGACTCGGTTTAACTCTTGAGATCTACGTGGATGTTGCTAAGAGCACTTCTCTTGCCTTTGCTGTCCCTTGCTGGGATCGGATTCACACCACCCGGACCCTGTGTGCCTGTATGTGTGTTCTGAGTGTCTTGACATTTTGATTCCTTTACAAGAGCTATGCATTAATTGTAACCAAGGTAAGACTCCCTGTTTTTGTTCCCTCATGTGCATGTCAAATTTAAACGTTTCTTTAAAGATGAAGTATGCATATTCTTTTAAACAGTGGAGTCATATGTAGCCCTTCCATTGATGAATACTTGTGAAAAAGAAGCATAGAACTTGCAAAAAAAGAGACCTATTTAGCAGGAGATCTAGCTTGGCTCTACAAACTGCTCTGCTTTGCTCTGTTACAGCTGCTGTGATGCTTAGAAGAGTAATTTGTGCCTTATTTTGTTTTCCCTTTTGACAGACCTGTGCGTGACCATAGGCTTGGCTTGACCTTGATTTTGATGGCTTTGTTGGAAGATCTAATGATGTGATTGCATTTCATGAGGTGATTGCTCTCCAGCCTCTGTGGCTCAGGGTATAAACCACTTCTGCCACACTGTCACTCATGGACAATTCAGATTTTTTTTTAAACAAACCTTTTGGCTATCATTATTTTCTCACTCCTCCTTTCCCTGCTGTTTCTCCTTAATGCTGGGAGCCTTATTCTACCCTCTGATGTGATTGATAGTCCTGCTGCTTTGCGCTGCCGATTTCTGGTTTAAAATACAATGGCTCTAAGTGGCAACTGCAGGACTTACCTGCCTCCTCGGGAGCAGGGGACTGGACTACACTCCTTCCCAGAGGTAGTGGAGCTCAACGTGGGTGGCCAGGTTTACTTCACTCGCCACTCCACCTTGGTTGGCACCCCTCACTCCCTGCTGTGGAAAATGTTCACCCCAAAGAGAGACACAGCCAACGATCTGGCCAAGGACTCCAAGGGAAGATTCTTCATTGACAGAGATGGTTTCCTTTTCCGCTATATTCTGGACTATCTCAGGGACAAGCAAGTGGTTTTGCCTGACCACTTCCCAGAGAAGGGAAGGCTCAAGAGGGAGGCTGAGTACTTCCAGCTCCCAGACTTAGTCAAACTCCTGACTCCTGATGACAACAAGCAAAGCCCTGATGATTATTGCCACAGTGACTACGAAGAGGTCTCCCAAGGCAGTGACACGAGAATATGCCCACCCTCATCGCTCTTACCGTCAGATCGGAAGTGGGGATTCATTACCATCGGGTACCGGGGGTCGTGCACTATTGGCAGGGAGAGCCAAGCAGATGCCAAATTCAGGAGGGTCCCAAGGATTTTGGTTTGTGGAAGGATTGCTCTGGTCAAAGAGGTCTTTGGAGAAAGTTTGAATGAAAGCAGAGACCCGGACAGGGCTCCAGAAAGGTACACCTCCAGGTTTTATCTCAAGTTCAAGCACCTGGAGAGGGCTTTCGACATGTTGTCCGAGTGTGGATTCCACATGGTGGCCTGTAACTCCTCGGTGACAGCTTCCTTCGTCAACCAGTACACAGACGACAAGGTCTGGTCCAGCTACACCGAATATGTCTTCTACCGTAAGTACAGGACGTTTCAGAGGGAAATGTAACTCCCTGCTTTAAGCTGCTCCCTTCCCTTGACCGTACAGTTCCCAAGGCACAAAGAGTGCCGATTTCCTTGTGTCTGCTGCAGACTAAGGCTTTATTTAGATCCGGGGGGATACATTTCAGTTTAAGCTTTGGAAATGCAAACCGGGGCTGAGCTCAGCGGGTTGGCCTTGGCTAGGTGGCAGCACAGACTGCTGAAAGCACCCCGTCCGCCTGCCTGGAGGATGTGGTGCCTCTAGCTGTGTAAATCAGCCAGCTGAGTGCCTTGCACACTTCCCGGGATGTGTGGGACATAAAATGAGCCTTGCAAACGCGCTGCGGAATTAATTACAGAAAATCTTCAAATGGGAGTCACTTTACAAAGGTAATAGCAGCTTGATAATTGTCAAGCACAGTCAGCCAAGCCATCTGTCAGCAGACCTGACACACTTGCACATAGGGAAGGGAAAACACAATCCTGTCCCTCTGGCTGCGTTTCAACGGGGCCTCCTTGGAGCCGGCTGCCGTGCTCTGAAATGGGGGCTCCGTGCAGAGAGGGGCAGGGTGCTGTGCCTTGTTATGCAACATGCCTGTGGAAAACCAGCTGTCCTCATCCATGAGGAGTGTGTGCCCTGCTTCCTGCAGTCACATCAGATCTCACTCTGCTGTGCTGATTTGAGCCCGTAGCGCTGCTGGGCTCATTAACTTCCTAAGCTGATACTCAGGTAGAGGCTGGTTACCATTGGTAACATGAGGGTAATTTTGATTCTATAAGTCTGTATTATCAAAAAATCATTCCACAACTGCTGTGCTTAAATATTTGAGAGGCTCATGAGGCTTTTTCCCTCCATTTTCATTTGCAGAGGGTGAAGGATGGAACAATTCCCCAGTCTGCCTGTAGAAATGGGCTTTATCCAGCTGCTGCTTTGGATAGTGGCCTTGGGAGAGGGATAGAGGGATAACATTTGGTTGGCAGAGCTGCCGTTCTGGGTGTGTGTGGTGCTCACAGTTAACAGGCTCGAGGCGTGGGGAGCTGACAAAAGTTTTAGATGTAAGATGTATCAGGAAGTGAACAGTTTGGATGTAATTCCGTGGATTCAGCACACATCTACTCTTGTGTGGGGCTCAACAGGCAGCCCTAATCTGCTTATGTAATGAAGCTTAAGTTAGCATCCTGAAAAGCCATCTGGGTTTTTGACATCCATAGATTTACTTAAAATTAGTTTTCTAGCTGGATTTCTTAGCAAAATTGTTCTAAGGTCATGGATCCGCTTATATTCCGACAGGGATGGATGATTTATGTTATTAGGCAGCTTCTGCTTGAAATTCATACAAGTTCTAGGAGGAGAACTAATGTAGTTAAAGGAATGGATTAAAATAAATTGTGTTTGCATTTATATTTCAAATCAGAGAAAAAATATGAATGCCATATAGACACAATGTTTTTTACTAATTGAAGAGAGAATGAACATGGGTTTTGCCTGAATTAGCAAACACAGACTCCTGATTTTCATGTTATTCAAATTTTTATCTTCAGGGGTTGCTCTCACTGCTTCCAGAGCACTACAGCCACGGTTAGGGACCTTAGAAATTTTGGAGAGTGAAAGTCTATAGCAGGCATCACCAGTGCAAGGAAAGCCCAATCCAATTAAAGTTCCTGGAAAGACTCTTACCCAGTTCAATAGGCTTTGCATTTGGTTCCTATAAGTTTTGTGGATTTTTGACACTGATACAATTTCAGAGATGGATTTTTCAAAGGATCCTTTCCTAGGCAAAATCTGAAGCCGTGGCCATGGTGCCAAATGAGTCTCTCTTATCTCAATCTGAATGGTTCTGTTACGCTCTGAACCATTTGCTGCTGCCATGGAGCCACGGGTGGGCTGCAGGGGTTCTCCAGCCACATGCTCAGGTCTGGCTGCAGCTGGTCCCCCTGAGGGCAGGCAGAGAATTCACCCGGAGCAAAAGAACTCCCTTTCCAAATTTCCCAAAATAATTTCATTCAAAATTTCCCCAAACCATTTCATTTAAAACTTTGAGGACCAATAAAATTGACATCTGGCTTTCCAGTGGAACATGATGTCTCCTTTGCAGCTGCTTAGCCATATTTATTTATTTAGAAGCTACCAACTGTGTCTATATTGAGCATTAATTCATCAAGATATTTTGATCAGGTTAATGGGCCTAAACCTGGGAGGTGTCTTACACCACTGGTGAGGCGAAGGCAGAGGTGGTCCTTGCAGAGCCACTTAGTAGCTCCTGTGAAAGGCCCATTGGAGGGACTCTTCCCAACTGGGAACTAGTTCCAAAGATGGAAGAATAGAGGGAGGAATATTTTTTTGATACACCAAATACATTGTATGCTCCAAATACCACTCGGAAGGTAAAGGCTGGTGTGAAGATAAAGAACGTTCTTCATGTGCAAATTCATCTGAAAGTAGCTCAGATGGGCCAGAGAGGGTGTGAGCTGAGCAGCCTCTCACACGGGTACAGTGTGTGCTGTTAAAGTACTGTACCATCAATATTGCATGAGGTTTTCTCCTTGCGTTCAAATTTAGGTTCTATTAAGGCTAATGGGAGATGCCTGTTCCCCGTGGAGGAGGCTTTCCCGAAATGCAGAACGTGTCCAGCACAGCTGACCCACAGCTGTTTGCTGAGTCGTGGCAGGATGGGCTCGGAGCGGTGCTGGGGATGACAGTGCAGTCCTTGGGGCACAGCTGGGCTCCACTCCAGCTCCAAATAGGCCGAGGCACAGGAGGGTTTGGAGACAGGCTGGGATGGTCCACTAGAGCTGTCAGTGAACGGTTCTGTGGCACACAGCTCCTGCGGGGTGGGTGGGCAGGAGGCACAGCCGGGCTCAGGCTCGCAGGGCGACTGAGGGGAGGAAAGGAGCTGAGAGTTTGCTCATGCAGATTTTTTCCCTCCAGTTTCTCTTATAGCAAAGATGTTTCCTTACATTTTATACTGGTTAAGGTTGGATTTCTGATCTGAGCTATTTTGCTCCCCTCCCACTGTTGTTTTGATGGTCTTAAAGTAAAACCTTATCTCCAACCCTCTAATTTTTGAAGGAGGTGAGTAGCCTGTTCTTGGATCTTCATTTTTACCTGTTTTAAGCCTTCGCAATGAGATGAAACAAAAAGGAATACAGAGATGTAGACAGACAACTGCTCCTGCCCCTCCTAGGGCTGTGCTTCAAAGTCTGAGCAGGCACAAGAAAATCAGGACAGTGAGTCTGATTGGGGAAGCCTTGCCTTGCACTGGTCACTTCACACCTACACATGGGGAGCAGCTCAAGCACCTGCAGATGTACAAAGGAAACCATGAGATTTTCTGGCACTGTAGCTCTGAAAGCCAAAGTTGAATTAATAATGCTCTTGCTCCTGAAGGATGAGTACTGGCTCCACTTGTTCCAGGGACAGCTGTAAATGTTGGTGCCTCACCTTGCTCCATGGAGAAAGTGGTGGCTGGTTGTGGTTTGCAGCTGCTGGTAGGAGGCTGGTGCGCAGAGATGTGTGTGAAGTAGGTTTCAGATTATCCTGGGATAAACAGGTGAATCCTCTTGGGTTGGGATGTGCAGGAGGAAGGAGAAGTGCCAAGCGATACCCTCTGCGAATGCCCTGGCACCCATCTGTTGGACACATATCTCTGGGATAATCCTGGTGTCTGTTAGACAAGATGATCCATTTGGGATTATTGCAGCCAGCTGGGACCCGTCACTGTGCATGTGTGAATAGAACTAAAGGATCCCATACTGATGTGCCTACCACTGACTCATAAATTCATTGCGTGGCAGAAATTTGACTAACAAAACGGAACACTCTTGCACAGTGACACCCACAGCTGTGCTGTCAAATGGGCTAGATGTGGGAGAGGAACATCACCCATTTCCCCTCTCTTTAAACTGATACTGTCATATGATCTAGTAGTTGCTTCTGTCTGGTTTTAAATCAGTGAAGATCAAAATGACCCAAAAGCAAGCAAAATGAAGTCAAATCCAATGAATAATACAAGCTTCTGCCCTGCTAACAGGAGATGTTTCTGTTTCCAGGTAATTACTGTCATCATCGATGCCTCTGGTCCCTCTTGCCAAACCAAACTCTTACAGGATGATCATCTGCAGGTGGTGGGGCTGTAGCCAGCCAAGTCTGTTAGTACATCCATGTCAGAAGGACCTTGCTCTGAGCTTTTTTGGTCAGACTTGTGCTGATTTTTTCCCAATTTGTCATGGCAGACTGAAAAGCCTGCATAGTTACTGATTAGAGTTATTCCATAGATGAAAAATTCTGTTACTTTTGGAAACCAGTAGTGTAAAATCTGATTGTCAGATTAGACCAAGAATCTCCAGCTTAATGGGAAACCGAAGCAAAACTTGGTAAATGGTTGATTGGATGTAGGGCTTGGAGTTCATTCTAACAGGGTATGAAAAGTGATGTTGAGGAACCAGCAAGAATGGCTTTTGGGTCCTGTCCTTTGTCTCTACCCAGCATTCATGGCACAGCTCGTTATTTCCTGACCCTTTGGATATGATCTTCATTGACTGGAATGTTTGAGGTAGACATTAGCAATATTGTACAGACCTGTTCCCTCCTGCTCCAAAGCAACTCTTGGTGATAGGAATCCTTCCTCTGTCCTAACACCTGCGCAGCAGCCAGGCAGGTTCCTTGCCAAGGACAATCCTTATCCCTCTGTCCCCTGTCTGTGGAGGTCTCTGTGGTGGAAGGGGCTTTGTGAAAGGTAAATCAGCATGGCCCAAAGAGCTGTTGAGTGGGCTATGATCTGATGTTTGTGTCTTCCCCCTGTTTCCAAGGTCTCAGGAGGGCTGTGTGCCAGGAATTGGTGGAAATAATCCCCTAGGGTTGGGTGGAGTGAGGGCCTGGCCACAGGGACAGGCTGTGGGCATGTCCTGGCCACCCTCGGGCACCACCACAGCTCTGCAGGACCGCTGGGTGGGACTGGGGACAGAGCCTCCCCTGTGGCACTTCACTGCTGCTGCTGCTCTGTGATCCAGAAAAAGACTATAATGACTAAAGGATTAACCAAGGAGGGCTGGCATTTAGGGGAGGAAAAAAAAAATCAGTGTATTTTAAACTGCAGTCTCGAGCTGGCTCTTGGCCAGGAACAGCGTGAGTGAGGTCCCACAGCACCATTTTGGGGAGCTGATCAGAGGAGGGGTTTACTGTAATAAAAGTAGATGTGTGCCAGAGAGAGGGAGGTGTGGAAATAGGGAATGCCTGGTTTGCTGCCCTGGGACAGCAGAATGCCGGGTGGAAGTGGCCCAGTGTCCCTGGACTATGGCTGCGGAGCGGCAAGGAGTGGCTCCCACTAGCCACTTTCTGCAGTTTCCTTCAGCCTGGTCAGGTCTGGCCTTTTCAAAAATTTACTGAAATGTTGGTGTGTTTCTTAGGAAAACAGAATCAGAAAGAGCAAAAGAGTGTAAACAAGAAAACACAACTCAGATATTTGCCATTCAGTGAATACCAGCAACATATTGTGCACACAGACAAACACTTCCTTGCAGCAGGTTGGGTTTTTTCTGTCCAGCCATCCTGGATTTGTTTAATTTCCTAACCACAATATTTTCTCAGTTTCTTCTCCTTTTTTTTTTTCAGCTTTTCAAGTTCAAGGCTAACATACAGCAAATATGGAGACATGAAACAAAATCTAAATTACTTCTTTGCAAACAGAAAGAGTAACTCTTTTTTTTCTTGAAACTTGCTCAAAATTGTATATTTTGTAAAGGAAGAAAATAGACTGTAGTGAGTTATACTTGGTGGAACTGCTTTAAGGTTACTCAGGTGTAATGCTGACTGAGCTGGCCAGGTCAGAGAATCCTGCGGGAATGATTTCCCTGCTACTTTCAGACATGCTCAAGTCAGTTCTGGAACACAGTCAAACACTGCTGCCATTACTAGGCCTCCTAACATTAACCTAAGTAGTTAAGGAACAGTGGAGCTCAAGCTCCAAATCTGATGGTGCAAGGAAGTGTGGTATTTGGATGGTTTGGGAAGTGCTGAACACCTGGAATGCCTCTCAGGTTCATAAAGGGTTGGGTCTGATCGACTAATGTGCCATATAAAAGCTAAGGTGATGTGGCTGTTCCCTGGCTCAGTGCAGGAACCTGGTGGTTATTCCTGGGCTAATGGCCCTTAGTAAGGCCTTCCCAGGACCCCTGGATTTATGGAGAAGGACATTTTGTAGAAGTGTAGTGCTGTAGTGACAGGACAAGCGAGAACTGCTTCATGCTGACAGAGAGTAGATTTAGATTAGATATTAGGAAAAAATTCTTCCCTGTGAGGGTGATGAGGTCCTGGCATAGATTGTCCACCTAAGTTGTGGCTGCCCCATCTCTGGAAGTGTTCAAGGCCACGTTGTTCAGGGCTTGGAGCATCCTGCTCTAGTGAAAGAGAGGTGGAATGGGATGAGCGTTATGGTCTCTTCCAACTCAAACCATTCTGTGACTCTCTGACTCTATAACTTTTCCTCTGGAATGAAAGTCCCTTGGCTTTATCTTTGGTATAGGATATGAGTAAACAAAATAGGGAATGAACATCAGAGAACTGTGTGGGCTGTTTTCCTTAGTTGTCCTACATTAGCTTGTTAAATTAGTTGTCTAATAATGGTTAAAGGAAAAGTCTGGAATTGTGAGAATAGTTTTTGTATTTCAATAGCTGGAACAAGCTTTGTTGAAATACCCATAAATATAAACTGGTCAATTGGAGTGTGCTCCTGGTGACCCCTCTGTATCGACTCTCATTCATGTCCTTTCAGTCCACGAGCTAGTTCATACATCACTAGCGTTACGGGTTTTCCAGCACTGCCTCTGGATCTACTAACAAAGTGATTAATGATTTCTAGGAGTTCATTGATTAGCTGCTAAGGCAGCTAAATAATTCCTCTACCAAAAAATACAGTGAGAACTGTGGCCATCCTGGTTTGCAAACCATCCTGAAAATCCTGCTGCTGTGATGCCACTCGGCACCGGGGCTGCGTCGCAGCAGCAGCAGGTTGGATCCAGCAGCTTTAGATTTCTCCTTTAAATCACTCGTCTCTCAGTTTTCTTTCTCTGAGATGATCTGACATACATAAGTCCTGCCACAAATTTTTTAGGTTATCCTGTGTGTCAGCAAAACTCGTAGGCTTTGATAATGCACCGTATTTGATGGAAATTGTTTCATCGTGGATGTTCCGAGCAGTTCTGTAAAAGGGACTTGCCTGATTTTGTGGGGGGGTTTTTGGAGATGTTTTCTTTCTTTTTTTTGCTTACAATTCCTTCATTTCTGGGACATGGTGAGATTCTTGAGATTGTCCTCTGCATGGCCAGAAGTTGGATTTTGATGATCTTGGTGGATCCCTTCCAACTCAGGATATTCTGTGATTCTACAAGAACCTTTAACTCTGCCTGTGAAAATCTCCTCAGCTGTGCTTCATCACAGGGCTCTGGAGTATGTTGGAAAGTGACTACAACATCCCCAAACATTTAATTCCAAGCAGGAAAATGAACCTGAACTTTAATTTGTGTTCCTAGAAGAGCAAAACTAGTTTGGAGGGAGCAGCAGCCCAAGAGACATTCTTATCCTCGCTCTGAGCTGGGACTGCAGCTGGCAACTGCTGGGTGCTGCTCTCCGAGCTTTAGGCTTTGGACAGGGCCTGAGAACCAAATTTAAAGAAAAAACTCTCTCTCTCTGCATATTTTCGAGGAGACTTATTTCAAGACTTCAGATTGAATTTCCATCAAACTGAATCAGAGTGTATTTTTACAGCGGAATTAAATCAGGCTGAAATAGAACCCAGTGGAACATGCTGATTTTGACTGAATTTTGCACTTTAAATATTCTCAGAGCCAAAAACTCTGAGCGAAGCTTGAGTGAGCAAAAAACAGAGAAGAGCTTGGAAAAGTGTTTGTGCTCCTATGAAGGGAATTTCACCGGGTTTTTCTCAGCTCAGAGTTTTCACTGATAGTGTGGGCAAGTCCAACATTGGTTCCATGAAGGATCCCCAGAGGGATCGCAGAAGCTGATCCTGAGACAGGGAGGTGAACATGGCTTCTTGCAAATTTACTCTTTGCATGCTCCTACAAAACTGTGATTTTTGACCACCAGTTACACTAAATATACCACCTGGGTCCATAACGTTCAATTGGAACAGAATTTTCCCTCACAGTGCCTTTGCCTTGGTGTGTTGTCATATGGAAAGTGAGCTTAGGCACCAGACCAGAAACCTGGGGCCTCTGAAAACATTGAGATGCTTCACCAAAGATCTCAAATCTCCCTGTTCTAACATACCAAAATCAATAGGGAGGAATTTGCGGAGTTGCTGATTGTTTTAAAAGTATGTTGGCTTTGATTTTCTTTGGTTTACTCTCCTGGTAGATAGATGATCATCAGTCAGTGCAGGGAGCTGGTCCTCAAGAGATTGCCTGGTGCTTTTTGCTTTGGTTTGATGTTGCAGCATAATTGTGGGAGAAAAAAATGACCACTGTCCTCCTGCAGAATTACAGAGGGAATTCTGTTTCTGAATTAATGGCCCAATCGTGGTCAGTGATAATATAATTTTTATGCATAAATAATGCTATTTATTACATTATTTATTACCTTTATTGTTAATAAGAGTAGCTAGGAAGAGCTCAGGTTAAGGACAGAAGCTGAGCCCAGCAGAGCTGCACCAGCTTCAGAAGCTGCAGATCTGGCCAAGCATTTCTGCAGCTGTGCTGCTGCTTACCCTGGCAGTGTGTACTCCTGTGGGGACTGGCTAATTAGGAAGGGTTGCCATAGAAGATATCCCATTGCGTGACACAGAGAATATATTTAATGTATTTTATTTAAGTACAGCTGTGCTTCCTTGAGAGGTCACTGTTGGAAACATGTTGCTGACTTTTGGAAGTTGGGCTCATTTTGTTTTGTGAGTTTGACTGTGACATTTTATAGCCTGCTCTTTCCTGACCGAGTTATCTCTCTGCCATTCCTGCCAGGACTGAATGGAATGACTTTCTCTAACCCTGCCATCATGTCTTGAACCACAGACTTGTAGTTAGAGAGGTTTTGTACCCGTGGCTTGTATAAATTCTCTCATTCCCTTGGTCACTGTTTATAACCCAAACCACGTGCAGCCCAAGGGTACCTTCACTTTCCCTCATGAAGCCACAATTACCAAGACATAAACCTTCTGTCTTCTAGCTGGGAGAAGAGCAGTTTCTAGGTATTCTTGATTTCATTCATTTGTGAGCATTCAAGAGAATAAACCCTCTATTCTCTCAAGTCAATGCACTTATATTACATGAGGATTAAATCATTCCCTTCCCTCCGTGCAGAGTCTGCAGATAGAAAGCTGCTATGCCTTACCTTGCATAGAGAAAGAATATTTAAATAAGGACGTTGATAAAAATGCTTTCACTGGTAAAGACATCATTAAAGAATCTGCTGTTTTACAGTCCTGTAAGAGAGGGCAGAAGTCAAGAGGCACCATTTCTTGCAGAGGAATTAAAAAGTTTGTTGAAGTTTGGTCTGTGGGAAGAATTTCCACAACTCAGTGACATCTCCAGTGCTGAGGAGACCCCACATCCCAGACCTAGTGGAGGTCACTGATGGGGAGGATCAAACCCTGCTCTAATTTACTTCCATTTCAAAATCTTCAAAATATTTGACTTGTAGCTAGGAAGCACCAGTGTTCACTTTATACAAGTTTTCTGGGTTTAAAAACTTTGAAAACCTTTCCTGTGCTGAAATTCAAAGGACTGGAGATGATCCATTTGAAACTCTCAATAATTGCATCCCTTCCTCTCTACCAGCAGCCCACATGTCCCCAATCAGGCTGGAACAAGGCAGGTGGCATGTTGGCAGCCAGGCGCTGCTCACGTGGGCAGGATGACAGATTTGCCCACCTCTCCCTGTTCCAACAGATAAACCGAGGGATTCAGACCTGGCTCGGACTGGGCTGTTCCCTTCCATGGGACGGTTCCCATCCCTGTGACTGGCTGTTGCATGTAGTGCTGTGCCCAAATAGCACAGGGTTTGAGTTTGTGTAGTCACAATCCAGCAACAACAGACTTGGGATCAAACCAAGTCTGGATGTGAGCAGGCAAAAGCCCCAGCTCTCCCAGCATCCATGGCTGCTGGCAGCAGAACAGTTTTTGGTTTGCTTGAAAATTGTTTTTCCAGCTTTTGCTCATGGCTTTGGTTCAAACACCATCATAATTCCAGCCTGGAGAAGAGAAGGCTTTGAGGCCTTCCAGTACCTGAAGGGAGCCTACAAGAAAGATAGAGACTATTTACAAGAGTCTGGGGGGACAGGACAAGAGAGTAGGTTTAGATTAGATATTAGAAAAAAAATTCTTGGCTGTGAGGGTGGAGAGGCCCTGGCACAGGTTACCCAGAGAAGCTGTGGCTGCCCCATCCCTGGAAGTGTCCAAGGCCAAGTTGGATGGGTCTTGGAGCAACCTGGGCTAGTGGAAGGTGTCCCTGCCCATGGTAGAAGGGTGGAACAAGAGGAGCTTTAAGGTCCCTTCCAACACCACCAACCATTCTATGATTCTATGATTCTGTGATACTTAAGCATGTTTAAGACATTAATAGATTTTTTTTTTGGAGGAGGAGACAGTCAACCTACAGACAGCGAGGGAAGAGCAAACCTTCCCCCAGACCGTTTGGAAGCAGTCTCTGCTGTGCTCCTGCTGATGGAAATGCAGTGGAAACCCATCATTCTCTGGAGGAAAGCTAAAAGCTACATGGCAGATAGTAAATAAATAATTGCAGGGAAACATTGCACATAGATTTCTTGGGGAACAGAACTTAATTAAATTTTGTGAACATGCCTACATAGTTCCATTGATCAGGAAAAAATGGATATGTGCTACGTCTGTAAGATTTACTTGCTTGACTGTGTTTTGCCTTCCTCCCCTCCCTCGGCTTCATTCACTTCATATCCTGCAGTGGTAAGGGAACACATTTCTGGTTTTCTTCCTCGGAGAAATTGATTCTGAGCAGCACAGGACATGATGTATGGTTTGTAACTCTACAATATTGCTAAGCAAAAAGAAATCACTGAAGAAGGCTGTGCAGATATTATATTAATTTCCATTTTAAAATGGATTTTTTCCCACTAGGACCAATAAAAAATATGCAAAGATTTTCAACAGCCTCTCTAGTAATGATTAATTAAAAGATGGGATAAATCTTTCTAGGCTAATTTAGCAAGGTAGGTTTTTTTAGACACTTCACAAGACATTTTTTTTTACCATTGAATCCAAGCTTATCCCTGAATTCACTCTATCAACCATTGTGGGTTTAGCTGGGGTCTGAGTGTCTGTTTATTGTCACAAACAGAAGTCAGGAGGTGCCCATAGCTGGTGCCTGGCAGAGGTGCAGAAGGACCAGACAGTCACAGCCATCTCTGTGGCCAACACAGGGCACTTGACTCTCATTGCAGCAGTGATGGATCTCTCCTCTGGAAGGGCTTCATGGGGCTGTTGGCTCTGGAGGATGGAAAAGGGTGCTCTTGTTGAGAACCCAAAGGATTTTTTTTCTGTTTATATTTTAGTCTTCGGATGTCCCACCCAAATTCCTGTTGGGGCTGTGAGGGCTCCTGGGGTGATGCTGATGGCCTGGGCCTGCTTCTCCAACCCCAGGAGCAGAAGCCCCTGGTTCATTTGGCAATAAGCTCACTCCAGTTTCTTCCCCTCTCATTAGAGCCCAGCAGGTTGGTTGAGAAGTGAGGGGGCTGCTGTCCTTGCTGCAGGATTGTGATTTGGCATATTGGTGCAGTATTAAAATTTCAATGGAACAGATGGTGTCAGGATTTTAACTTATGCTTATGAGATGCAGATGGTCCAAGAAGTGAACTTGTACACCAGTTATTTTTATTTTGAACAGGTTAAGAACGAATTACACTTTGACTATTGTTACTGCTCTGCTTGTCATTTCTTCTTTCCCTGTGCATGTGTGTGTTTCTGTGCGTCTGTGCACATGTGCAAGTCTTCTCAGAATCTCTTTTCCATGGACTGCTAGATTGAAACAGCCCTATTTCTGCCTAAAACTCCTCTCTGTGTATATTTAATTTCCTTCCCAGCGATCCTTTTATTTCCCCTCAGGCCTGTTGCTGTTCTCCTTGAGAGGTGTGGGGTTGCAGACCAGAGCTTTGCAGAAGAGCTGGTGCCATCAGCTCAGTCCAGCCTCCTCTGGGAAAATTGTCCCATGTGCTCAGTCCAACCTCCTCTGGGAAAACTGTCCCTGTGCCCAGGGTGAGCAAGTCCTGCACCAGGCTCATGGGGAGGCAGCCACTTGTTCCCAAACCTCCTGTGACTCTGAATCCTGTCACAGGACTTGTACACCTGATGGGAATAATGATGGCCAGGCAGGATTCTGGTCTTGGTTGCGTTGGAATAAACCCAGGTTGACCCCAGTTTTATACCATAAGGATCTGATTATCTAACCCTGTTGTGAAACATGGGGTAATATTTTTGTCATAATTCATAATCTTAATTAATCTTTTATAGAAAGAAAATACATTTACTGCTACAAATTATTAATGTCCACCTGAATATTTTACACCCACTACAAAGCACTAATTTTCCTGCAGAGACACCAGTGTTTCACACAAAGCACCTGTGCACGTGTTCCTTCTGTTCCTCCTGCCCCACATCACACGCTCAGGGGAGGGACCTGTGAGCATCCCCCCGTGTGCCAACCCTGGTTCTGCTTTGGCTCTGTCTGTGCCAGGGCTGCAGTTGGTGGTATCTTCTCAGAGGGGTGAGGTTTGATGTGGCACGTGGAGCTGCCTCCTGCAGGGATGTTTGCTGTGTGCAGCTGGTCAGGGGGACCTTGTGCCAGCTAGTGTTGGTGTTAAATTTAGAGCCTGATCCAAAAAGCAGGAGAGTCCCAGAGCCTCCTGCATTTGAAACAAGCTGTAGGTGTTTGAGATCTGTAGATCTGGGGAAAACAACATTTCCCAAGGGTTAAACCATTGAGTAAGTGTCTGCCCAGCTTACTCCTAACAAGGGAATGTATTGCTGAGGTCTGACTGTGATCAAGTGGCCGGGCCAGCAAAAATTAATCTTAGTCTGTTCCTGTCCTTGATGCATTTCACATGTATGTCCTGGAGTACCAGCTGCAGGGGAGGGTTCCACGAAAGACGATGCAAACATATGGCACAAGGGCAAAGGCAGCAGTGCAGGTGTGGGTATAATCAGGTTCATTTATTCCTCCCTCGTGCCTGCTGCCATTACTCATTCCTCTCACATGCAAATGTACAAATCACAAATCTCCCTGCTGAAGCCCACGGTGGTTTAGAAGACTGTTCCCATCCTTCAAATGTAGTGGGTCTGGAAGTGCAGCATTGAGGGGACAGAGGCAGGGACCTGGCACCCAGGGACTCCTGAGCCCCAGACCCCCACCTGGGTCCCTCGCTTGCAATTTTTTCTGCTTTTTCGGAAAGTGGTGGAGGATGCAAAGGTTCTGGAGGGTGCAGTGGGGCTGACTGAGAGCTGCAGGGAGGCTCAGGGATGCTGGACCACACCTCCAAAGGCTGGCACGTCCCCTCTTGTTGGGGCGGCCATGCTGATGCAGAAAGGGCTTCTGGGATCCCTTGGAGCGCAAAAAATCACACTGCCACCTATTTCCGATAATTAGTATTTTCCGTAATTATCCCAGATAAGATGACATTGACCGAGATGCCTGTGCCATAGCCAGAGGTGTTTGAGCTAATTTGGTTTCCCTCAGAGTACCCAGGAAGGGCAGGCACCGTGCTGCCGAGGGGAGGCAGCGCCGCTGCTCTGCTGAAGTGCTAATGGGGACGGGGTGAGTGGGGATGAGCAATGAATATTTCATGGGAAAACATTACAACACCGTATAGGAGAGCAACTGACTCCATCACATCCTGGCAGCTGCCTCCTCGCTTTTGGCAGTGTGTTTTGACTCTGTTTACCTGGTGGAGTGCAGCAATGACAGGAACACACGGTGCTCCCATCCCTGCTGCTACCTTCTCCCTCACAAGCATAAATATTTAAAAGTTTGTCTTGCTGCTTCTGAAGGAGGGGATTATAGAGCTCTGAAATATTAACTTCTTGCACTTTACACTGTGTTTGAAACCCACAGCCCCCCGATCTGTGGGATAGAAAGGGGTCACCCTCCACCCCCAGAGTTCACTGCAGCGATGATCCTGTTTCTCCATCCCCAGTGGAGATCCCCAAGCTGGTGGGGCCTTGGTCTGTGCGCTGCTGACTGGATCCTGGCTGCAGGGAGCAGGTTACAGCTTTACACTGTTCCTTTTCCCTTCTGGGAGTGCTGGGGATGGTCCCCACATGACACATCCCTGTAGGATTGAGCGTGGGTGACCGCTCTGCCATGTGGGGCTGTTGCTCCCTGCTTGTCTCCCCATGGGTGAGCTGTTCTGGAGCTGGCACAGCCTGGTACAACCTGGCATGGGCTGCTCCATCCTCTCTAACCATGTCCCACATCCCCTCCACACACCCACCACCCTCCTGCCCGCTCCCTGCCAGTCATGTCCATGGGATTATCAACCCACGCAGCTCTTCCCACATGTCGCTGCATCTACATCTCGATGGCTTGAAATCAAACCAGGCCTGAAATCAGTGTCAGTACATCTGCCAAAAAACTCAAGCCTGAGTTCCAATGTCATGTTCCAAGTGTCCACCGTGCTGTTTGGTGACATGAACCATCACCTGGGTAAATGGAATAATAAGTAAAATATTAGCTAGAAAGCATTTGCTGACGACCTCAGTTCCACACTATTTTTTTCTATGCAGACACAACTTCTACAGGCGATGGCTGTAGGACAGATTAAATATTGTTTGAAAAAGTGATCAGAGATTTTGTTTGCAACTGTGCTGTAGCTCTTCTCCAAATATTGGAAGGATTTTAAATTGGTTTGTATTGATAATGGCACTGTAATGCCTTTCTTTGCTTGTACAGATCATCACTGGTTTAATGTGCTTATTCCCAAGGGATGCAGTGACTGAAGAGAACAGATTAAGTTAAACCTTAAAGAATATTTTGTGGGGAAAATTATATTTCCTTTAAAAAGGCTTTGTGTAAGGTTATGAGGCATTGGTCTGTATTTGTTCCTGCTGATGTGCGCAGTGGGCATGGCCAGAGCTTGGTGATCCCTTTTCTGCCATGCTCTTGGCCCAAATGCAGAAATAAGACCCAAGTCAGGGATATTCCAAAAGCCTTTCAAGAAAGGCTGTTCCCACCCTGTCCCCTCGATGAGACCAGGGTGGGAGGTTAGTGCTGGAAGGGGGTTCCCTGACCTACACATTCCTGTGCTCATTCCCCCTTTCCCTGGCAGGGTCATGTGAGAGCCAGGGCTTGCAGGAGGCAGGAGACGCTGCATTTTTAATCTAAATCTTCTACTCCCAGCTGAAAATGCAAACCAGGGATGTCTGTGTGTGCGCTGAAGTGCTTGTCTGTGTTTCTGCCTGTCACAGTCTGGTCCATCCTCCCCTGTGCTCACCCAGTGCTGTGACACGGCCACTCCGGAGAGACACGTCAGGTTTGATAAATCCATAATGACACAGTTTGCCAAAAGCTGTTTGGTTGTACAGGAGTCATATCTTTACTGAGCTGTTCTGAACACGTCCACCTGGATATAAGCTCATACAAAACAGGCCCCTTCTGCAGGACAGGGACACGTCCCATATGTCCCCAAAGGAGGCTGAATCCATGTGATGAGTCCTTGCTCATCGGCCCTTGGAGCTGACGTGTATTAACCACAAGGTCCTGAGTAAAAATGGATGAACCTGTCTGTGATGGCAGGATCAGGATTGCTGAGTCCATCCACCAGCATGATTAAAATTATTTCAGTGAGACCTTTACCTTGTTTTCAGCCTTCATAGCTGAAGTTTCATTTGGTGTGTATTGCACACCCTGACAACAATATCCCAAATAACATGTGTATTATTGTGATCCTCCCAAATCCACCAGAAACAGAACCAGCTCTACAACAAGGGAAGGTCTCCTTGTGCTTGGGCCTGCTGGTTAAAGACAGGATGATGCAAAACCTGTCTTGTCACTGTGTTTTCTCCTCCACAACTCATTAATGGATGTTAAAGACCATCCAGTGTGCTCCCCTAAGAATGCATCACTGGCTCTGAAACAGGATTAGCAGATCTTTAGAACAACACAGGACCACTCCTGCCTGATAGCTGTGTGTGTTTTTCTTATCAGTAGTGAGCCATATGCCCCATCACAGGGGTGACAGCCCTTCCCTCCTGGCTGGTTGACCAGGACAAATCCGAGAAGAGCAGGAGCCTGGGCTTGAAACGCTGGGGCCTTGGCAAGCAGCTGTGTTGTCTTTGACATGATGGAAAAGCTCTCGCTGGTAACCTGGTGCCCAGGTGTAACTTACAGGTGTTTCCTGCAACCCCTGGTACTGACATCACCCCCCTCAGCCCCCCAGGCTGGTGGATGGGGACAAACCTCAGCTCAGGGCAGGCTCAGGAACACCCCAGGAGCTGTCAGTGCCCATGCGGACGTGATAACTCTGTTTATGTTTATTGCAATAAAGAATATGATTAAAGTCCCACATAACCAATATTTCAGCTGATCAGAACGGGCTTATTTGTTCATTTTTATTGATGCTCTGGTCTCTGGTGAGAAAATAATTGGCTTATGGAGCAGGAGCCTATTCCATCTAAACCAGTGACAGCTTTGTTCAGTGACAGCAGTAGGTGACCCCGCACCATGTAAACAAACACCCTCACTTATGTACCAATTATGTGTTATGGAATGGAAACTCTGAAGTACCCGGTTTGCTTTTCACTAATTATTGTGCTACCTCCTTGCATATGTCTCCACTTGGTTAATTGCAGTTTTTAAACTTTGGATTGCACTGTGGAATATCGGCCAGTCTGCAAAGCTGCCTGGGGAGAGCTCTGCAGGGAGGGTGGCCGTGGTTGAGAGCAGTGTATAGATGTGAGTATACATTTATATACATATATATACATTTATCAAACATTGGGCTTGATGGTCTTGGAGGTCTTTGCCAACCTTTTTTTAATTAGAGCTATCTCTGTTGAGCACAGGATAGGACTGTTGTCCCAGCTTGGGCTGGGAGGGAGGGTGCAGAGGTTGAACCTGAGCTCTGCAGTTCCTCTCCCAGCTCAGAAGTTCTCCCTCACAGCACTGGTGGTGCCAGGGGCAGGGGGTGGCAGCAGTGCCTCTCAGTGCCAGCAGCCACCGAGGAGACAGGGAAACAACCCAAGTCACTGGGTATAGTGAAGTTATGTGAACTGAACAGAGCCTCGTCAGGGAAGGATTCATCTTCTAAAAATAAATATCTTTCCCCAAGTCATTTATTTTTGATGAATGGCTCAGCCATGCATTTGTTTAGCAGCAGGACAAAGCTCCTGTGTCCCACTGGTGCTGTCAGAGCTGCAAGGAGCTTCTGGGGCCTAAAGGAGCTGATTTTAACCTTCTGATTGTCTCTAAGTTCCTCCACTTGTTGCTAGTGATGAGCCTGTCTTATCTATTTGTTGGAAACAGGTCTTACTACCTCTGTAGCCCAACTCTTTCTATTTATCACTATTTATTTATTTTAGCTGTGGGTTGGAGTCAAGGCCCTCTATCTGTGGGAGGAGAGCTGGGAAAGGGACAGAGCACTGGTGAGGTTGTGCTGGGGTAAAGGTAAGACTGGAACTCTACTCTTAGTGGGAATGTATGCTTCTCAGCTGCTGTGGGTATTAACGCATGGATTTTTGACATGGTTTGTTTTAAAGATAAACCTAACTTGAGAATTTTTTGCAGAGACTAGATCAGGTGTCTGTTTTCACAATCTGGAAACACATAACATACATTTTTGTGGTTGTCCTGTGCAGATCCAGGAGTTGGACTTGGATGATCCTTGCGAGGCCCTTCCAACTCAGAATATTCTGTGATTCTACTGAGTTTAAGTTTTATTACTTTATTATTTAACTATATGATCAACTGTGTTATTCTGAAGATTGAATGCATTTGATGCTTAGATGAGAACATAAAAAACTTGAGCAGTGTAGAAATTTAATTTTCTGTTAAGATAACCTGCAGGCACTTACAAATGCTCCATGAGAAAGCCCAAGCTAAAGGAGCCATTTCTTTGTTGCTATTACAGGTGGAAGAAAGAGCTTGTTTTCATGTCAGCTCAGAGTTTTGCTCTGCTTAGGAATGACTGTGGGTTAGACCTCATAATCAGAAACATGGATTCTTTCTCTAGTGCTTAAACCCAGGCTGCTGGTAATGATTAACTTAATGAAGACCCGTGCTGGTGTTGTATTGATGGATGTCAGGACAACTGTGCAGCCACCAGCTGGGCCTTCAGACCTGGTGGGCAGCTGCAGTTCTCTGTCTAAGGCTGCAGGACCTGGCCTGTGCTGTCCCTGTCCCTTCACAGAGGAGGGACAGCGATGGTGAGGGGACACTTTTGGGCTGTTCCTCCATGGGGTGTTCCTGGTTGACTGGGCAGGGTTGGGGTTTGGGAGGGTTCTTCTCTTCCTTTTTTCATTTTAGCTCATCTTTGGTTTTAGCTTTTGAGCAGACTTGTTCTATTTCTGTTTCTCAGAAACTACCCAATCTCTCGATGTCCTATCAATTTGGTGGATGTAAGTGGCACTGGATTGAGGAGAGAAGGGTTACCCTGTGACCTGAAAGCATAAATGAGTGGTACAGCTCAGGTACTGCAACATG
The DNA here is from genome assembly GCF_001715985.3 of Manacus vitellinus. NCBI lineage: Eukaryota > Metazoa > Chordata > Aves > Passeriformes > Pipridae > Manacus > Manacus vitellinus. The sequence goes on from NW_021939882.1 coordinate 5,749,695, forward strand.
CTCTAAAGAGACAGGGAGAGTCATGAGGAGGTTGAAACATCCATTTTATCAAGGAGAACAGGGAGGAAATCATGCTTCCTCTGGCTTCACTTTTGTTGTAGAAAACAAGTTGCTGGTTCCTTACCTTGCAGGGCAGTGCAAGTGAGACATCATTATCCAGCTGAATTATTTATAAAGCTCCAGCAAACAGTCCTGCAGAGCTAATGGTCCCTCTGCAGGTCTCTGCCCCCAGGCTCAGGCTTCCCCTCTGTGCACTTGGTCCCAGTGAGGGCTCCCCTGCCCCACCCTGTGATCTCCTCCTCAGCCATCCCCACTCCTTCCCGAGAATTTCCACTGCCTTCCCAGCTCTGCCTTTAAACCACATCTTCAGTAAGACTTTTTCTTTTTTCTCTAAACAAAGTCCAACAAGGCTGGGCTATCTCGAAAAAGTAGTTTTGTTAGACTTGTACTTGCAGCTCTCGTTCCCCCTCCAATGCAAATGTTACTCAGATAACACTGCTCACATGAAAAGACTTCTTCAAATTCTTTAAGTGCACATTAAAATGCAAATTGGCCTTCTTATTAAAGACTTCTGGAAGTTCTTTGACAACACATTTAAATGCAAATCAGTGAAAAGTAGACTCAATATTAAAATCCAAACAATTACTTGATCCACATGCTGAAATTAAAATGGGACCACATTCTATGTCTCCATAAATGTAGTGGCCTTTTTAGCAGCACACTGGAGGCAGCTCTGCATGGGGCTGCTTTGACTTTTTGGGGAGCAGGAGTGGCAAGAAGGGGTCCCAGGGTCAGTGAGCTCTCCTGTCCCACCATGGGAATGCCACGGGGTCAGACATGTCTTTGTGAGACAAAGCTCCTGACGTGGATCTGGACTGGTGGAATGACTAAGCCCAGCTGGCATTTATTGTAAAGCATCTCTGATGCCACCACGTCCTCTCTTTGTCCAGTTTGGATGTCACCAATGTGAAAATCCGTGAGGAGCCAAGGCAGAGCACTGGGGCTCTGCCAATGCAGGTTTGGACTCATCAATATCCAGGAGATGCAAGTTGGAGCATGTGAAGCAGCAGCACAGACTGTTAAAATTCCTTTAATAAGTAGGAAGCCATAGCTAGATTTCGAATTTTTCCTCAGATTATGCAGTCTGAGGTTAAAGTTATACCCCCAGCCAAATTGCTGGTAGTTATTTCATGGAGTTTTACTGGATGTGTGCTGAGGCCAGCTCTAAAAGCTCAGGATGTCAGGGGAGGCAGCTCAGCTGAACACATCTGATCTGGTTTATTTTAAAGTATGATAATCCATTAGGAACAACAGGCTCTAACTTTCTTTAAATCTGAATGAAACTCTTTTGCTTTTGCTCTGCTGTGCTTGTGAAGTTCCTGCAGAAAGACTCAAGAGGAGCAAAAGGTGCTTTTCTACCACTCTTTCTCTTTTTTTCCCTCTCTCTGAATTTATTTGGCTGCTTCCTCTTAGGCTTGGCTTTCAGAAATCAGGGACTTGGAGCACTCAGTGTGACACAGGTGGAGTGACTGCAAAGTGCTGTTCACCAAGGCAGGGGAAGGATTTTTGTGTTTATTGCGGATTTTTTTTCCATGGTTTCTCTCAGTCCTTAGACTGTCAATTTGGAATATGGTTGTTTCATTTGAAAATATTGCATCTTAAAAATAAGACAGTGTTGTTTGGAAGACACTGATGACATTGAGGTGTACCAGGAATATAGGAGCAATGTACCTGGGGAAAACACTGCCTGTAGTGTGGGCTTAGAGCTCTGAGTGTGTGGGCTGGGGGCTGCCATGGGACAGGGCCAGCCTGACCATGGAGTAGAGGGCACTGTCCCTTACTGGGCTGTATGCTGTGGGTATTGCACAGGCTGACACATGCCTGACATGAGCCACCTTTCAGCATGGATTTACTAAACATGGAAGTTTCACAGATGCTTTCAGGAGCAGCGGTCACGGCACACAAACTGTCTTCACTAGGAACAGATCCATGTTGACTCTTGAGCTGTTTATTCACAAACAAACAGAATTATTTGCATTATCAGCTCTAGACCGGCTGAAGGGAGAGGGGACAGTGCAGGATCACTCCTTTCTCAATTTGTTATATCAGGTTTTAATTGCTGGCTGATATCCACATCTGAGGCATCTCCAAGAGAAAGGGGGATTCTTTTTTCTCATGAGTTGGAGATCCCATAAACAAACTTTGCCAACACCAACATTTCATTTGTTTGGGGTATTTGAGGGATCTGAAGCTCTGCTTTTGTTTGGATCTTTTATGTCATTTCATGTGCTAATCAGGGCTTTTTAACTTGACTCTGTCACTCACATGCTTCTTGATGATGATGAGCAAAATTAAGCTGTTTTACTGCTGAGAATGTATCATCAGTGAATTTTAATTTTTAAAGCAAAAAGTGAGGTTTTTTCCATTTTTAAAGTATGATTATTTAAAAAAACAAAATATCATGTTGTTAGATGCTCTTGTAAGTAAAACTGAATCCAAAGTACAAAATTAATTTAGTCATTACCCCTTCTCCTTATAGTGTTTGTTACATGAAAATAAATGCCACACTCTAGTAAATGTGAATGATGCACAAGGACAAGCTGTCCTTTAGCTGGTATCCACCAGTGTTTGAAAAATGGAAAGAATGGGAAGCATTTCATCTGGTGATGTTCATGTGTTACTCTTCTCTGCCCCACCCTGATTGTAAACGTTTCTGTCTTGGAGAAAACTGAAAATCAAATCATGAACTGTAAATGACAGAAAATTAATTTTGTGTGTGAGTGGGCAGGGAAAAGGCAATCACAGAACCGTTAAGGTTGGAAAAGACCTCCAAGATTATCGAGTCCAACCTGTGACTGATCCCCACCTTGTCAACCAGACCAGAGCACTGAGTGCCACGTCCAGTCGTTCCTTGAACACCTCCAGGGATGGGGACTCCACCACCTGTGGGACAGCCCCTTCCAATGCCTGAAAGACGTTATAGTGTGTGCAGAGCAGTCCAGAGTTTCTCATGTGTGAAACCAAAGTGACTTCATCTGGTTGGTGTGGAGGTGGGTTGACCCCAGGGTAGCTGGACAAGGAGGGGCAGCAGAGCTGTGGGAAAGGAGCCAGGTATCAACTTCTGCCGCTTCTCACCCTCATGGGTAGATGGTGCCTCTCCTCGGGCAGGAGATTTGGGAGTGATGGAGACAGGTCCCTCCCTTCCTCCACAGCTGGACCAAGGAGCCTGACAGCACCAATCTCCCATAACCTGATGGATTGAGCCATTCTCTCCGTGCTGCTGGGTTTGAGCTGATGAACTCAACCCCGCGGGCCGTCGTTTACTGCGCAGATCTGTATTTCCCAGTGACATGTACTGCACAAGTGCAGAACTGTGGCTTTTACTGTATTAGCCAGCCAGGAAGAATAGCTTCTGCCACTGCCTGCGGGCAATGAAATCCCTGACATGTGCTCTTTATTATGGGCTTAAGAAGCCTGGAAAATCAGTGAATCGGCAATCCCTCAGCATAATGCACGTTAGCTGCAGTGTACAGTACAAATTATAGTGGAAAACCACGTTATGCTTGAGCTATTTGTCCATGCATTTTGTTGCTAAGTTGGTGCTTTCTCATTCAGAAGGAAACAAAAATGCAAAGTACCCTCTTCTGTGGGTGCTTGGATCCATGTGGAGAACATCTGCTTCCCACTGCAAGTGCCTGGCTTAGCTCTGCTCTCCCTGCTCAGACCCCCGAATTCTGTATCAACACTGGAAATGTTTTTTGATACTGGGAATGTGTAGAAATTCCTAGAAACAGTCACCTTTTGGGGTGCTGGCACTGAAATAGCCCAGCACCCTCTCTTGAGCATCACCAGCCACCTGCACCCACCCACACAGAGCAGCTGGGAATGGGCACAGCTCCGCGTGCTGCGGAGGCTCCGTCACGGATACGGCCGGGTGCCGCTTTATGGGCTTAAAATTCAATTTCTTATCCTCTCAGACTACGTTTCTAATGCTCTTTTTTAAGTGCTGCTGAAGCATTAGCCATTCCATGTGCTCAGTCATGCTTGTTTGCTGTGGAGTGATGCAGTGAGCGCGAACCAGTGCCCCGGTGCCTCCACACGGGGCCGTGGCAGCCGAGGGCTTTCCTAGTGCCATGCAGGATCCTGGAAATCCAGGCAGTGGCTGCTCACCTGGATACTACTCCTGCATACCCTGCTGGGTTCTTTTTGTTCCTTCCTCCCCTCTTCCTGTGACCTTTTTGGTCCCAAGGTCACCTCTCCCCGTGCCCATTCCCCCTCCCAATTGCTTTGCTCTTGCTTTTCCCTGTGGTGCAGTGAAAGATATTTCCATTTTGCCATTGAATTTCCCCTCTCTGCTTGGCCCAGCTTAGAAAACTGCTGCCCTTGGGCTTTATTGGAGAGCTCCGAGGGAGGAAAAACCCAACAACAAACAAACAGTGACCAGTTTAGTGTGTCGCACTTCCCCCTCCTCCCTCCTGGGGTAGGAAATGCGTTTCTCCTGATAGAAATTGCCCAGCCCCCTTGGTGTGCCCTGAAAAACACTACCCAAACACATTTTCCATAATGATCCCAGAGCAGCAGTCAATATTTAACAGTATCTCTTTCAAGCTGCTTTCTGGGCTCCGAGGAGAATTCCTAAAGAAACAGTTTGTAGGAAATGTATCAGAAAATTAACTTTGTGTTCATCAACACATCATTAATGGTTTTCTCACCCTAATAATCAAATGTCCCTGATTGTTTCCGTCTTGGAGAGAGGTGAAGACTGGCACCAGGCAATCTGTTCTCCCACCGTTTGTTCATGGCAGTGCTGGTCCCGGGGGGCTGCAGGCTCCTGCTGAGGGGGGGGCAGTGCAGGAAAAGGCATCTGGTGTGTTCCTGAGCCTGTTTACAGCACCAAGTGTTGAAAGTGATGATTTTTTTTTTTTTAAATTTATTTATTTTTACAAGAAATAGGCATCATTCATGAATCTCTTTTGCCATTCTCAGTTTTCCTTCCTTCTCCTTTTTGGTCTCCTCAGCCAGCCAGTGCAGCTTATCATCTCCTGTGTTTTCTGGCATCTTTTCCCTCTGTACCAGCCTTCTCTGCTGCATCAAGAACATATTTTATTCTATTTGGTTTTGGATACTGGTCCTTGAGTGTATGATTTGCTAAAGAAGCCAAAGCTTAGTTTTCCTTTTACTTGCATGCGATAAATGTGAATTCAAGCCACCCCCACCACCTCCACACAAAATTTTTTGAGTCGTGAGTTGCCTTGGAGCCTGTAACTTCTCTCCATTGCTCCCTATGAATAGTGACAGCAAGAATTATCAGATAACTTGGCTGATGATCCCCAGAGCCAGACTCCTGAAGGCTGGCAGGCTGGTACTCACAGGGGTGAATGTGGGCTTGGGTCACTGCTTTAGGTGCCAAGATAAGAGGCTGTTCCCCAGAAGCCTTGGAGAGGTCACGCTTCCTTCCTTCAAGGGTCTCCAGGGAGACAACCATACCCATCCCTGACACTGTCCAAAGCCAGATTGGACAGGGCTTGGAGCAACCTGGTGCAGTGGAAGGCATCCCTGCCCATAGCAGGGGGGTGGAATGAGACAAGCTTTAAGGTTCCTTCCAACCCAAGCCAGTCTCGGATTCTGTGATAACCACAAACCTTGTTTCAGAAGAGGGGAGGGAGGTAAGGCACCAGCTTATGGTTGTGAGGAAGAGGAGGGTAGAGAAAGGGTTTGCAAGCAGACACCGAGGTGATACCTGGGGGTGTGACGTTTCCCAGAATCTTCTGGCATCACGTGAACGGCAGGAAGGTGAAACAGCCAGAGAGAAGAATTTCACAATTATGGACCTGGGATTTTGTTTACATGGAAATAGGAGAGAGACAGTGTCTTCAATCCTTGGGCTAAAGAACTTGCAAGGTGTGGATGTAGTCAGGACATCCAAGCTGAGGATGATCCCAGCTATGAGGCTGAGTTATTTGTATGATCAAGGTGTTGACCCCAGTGATGGAAAGAAGTGTGTGGTGAACCTGGAAAGAGAGAGGGATCTCTTTGGTGTCCCCAGACCTCCCCAGGGCTGGGAGGGTGGAATTTGGGATTTGAACTGAAGGGGATGTGCCTGAAGCTGAAAGGTGCATCTGTGAGTCATCAACACAAAACTGTTAATTAAAGATGTGTTGGGGGATGAAATTACGCAAAAACAAATGGGAAGCAAAGACAAACAAGACAGTTTGAGAACTGCACAGAAAGCTAACAAAGCTGTTGGAGAGGATTCTCTAAAGGATGGGCTGGGGCTGCAGAAGGGATTTTGTTTGGAGGAGAGGAGCAGTCTGAATCCCTGTGTTGGAAGGGCTGACAGATGTGCATCCTCTCCTGTGGGCACCTGGGGGGTCGGGAGAGGCTCCAGCAGTGTGTGGGGGCCAGGACTCAAGCTGGATTTGGGTGGAAGTGAAAGAAAGAACATCTCACACTTGAGACACCATCTGTAAGCTGAGCTTTTAATGACTTTGGGGAAAGCAGGGACAGTGGAGAAACAGATGAGAGGTGTGTGGGGTGATGGGGATATTGTTCCCTGGACAGTGGGCTTGTGGGTGACCAGTCTGGGAGCAATGGAGAAGTGGATTTGTGTTGGGAAATGATAAAAACATAAGAGGTGGCACAGGAATTTGAGTGGAGGGCTTCAGCCTGATCACCGAGTTGGTATGGGATGCCTTTCCCTTGGTCAGGGTGGGTGCTGCCAGCTCAGTGCTTATTTCCATTAAAACTGTGTTTCCCCTTAAGGGAAAACATCACAAAGTAATCTCCTGTTTTGCTCATTCTGACATTAAAAAGGGAATAACAATAGGGTAACAAAAAAAAAAAAGATTAATTTTCAAATAGTAATTGCCTTTCTGCTGATAGTGCTGACAGCTCCCTGGCACCTTCCAATTACGGTATTTGTGTCTTCCCTTTGCCTCAGCTCCCACAGCTTCATGCCTGGACAGGACCTGCAGTATCAGTCACCAGATCTTGATTTCCCACCATTCCCTCTTGGCTGTTGGGGGAGGAAGTGTGGCAGTGGGGGATGTCTGATATGAAGAAATCTCCTGTTGTAGCACTGTTACCTCTGACTGTAAACAGTGAACATGTTAAGGGATGATGCTGAGCTGGTGCAAGTGTGTTTTCTCTGCTTCTGGGCTTTATGGAGCTATTGGATAGGTTGGACATCAGGAAAAATTTCTTTGTGGAAAGAGTTGTCAGACACTGGAAGGAGCAGCCCAGGGAGGTGGTGGAGTCCCCATCCCTAGAGGTGTTCAAGGAACGACTGGACATGGCACTCAGTGCTTTGGTCTGGTTGACAAGGTGGGAATGGGTCACAGGTTGGACTCAATAATCTTAGAGGTTTTTTCCAACCTGGACGATTCTGTGGTTTTTTTCAGTCCCTTTGCTTCCTGAGAGACACTGTGGGACAGGACAGCAAGTCCCGGCTGTGATGGGTTAATGTGCATTTCATGGACTCGGGGTCCCTGGGTTCCCCAGGGATTGGGCACTGTGGTGGGAACAGCAGTGCATGTACCTTGCCTCACCTGGGCTGGGGCAGCCCTGGGTTGTGGTCCCTGGCCTGGTGTCCCCAAGGAGTGACTGTGGGTGTTGTGTTACAACTCGGTTCAGACACAACATCTCAGACGAGCCCAGCTCAATACAAGGAAGGTGAACACGTCCCCTATTTAGCAGCCACGGAACTGTCTTCCCTTTCACTTTTGTTTTTATTTGCATTTCTAACCCAAGCAAGTGTTCAGGGCAAATGGATCTAAACCCAAAAATCAATGCCTGTTAGCTGGTGTTCTGGAAAGGCCACAATCAGCACAGTAGCTCTTATGCTTAAAAAGGCCTTGAGGACATCAACAGGTTCGAAATAATGCCCCTTAAATTTGAGGCTTGCTTTTTGCATGAAGCTCCTCAGCCCCCTCCTCATGCTTTTTGGTACCTTTAAGCATGACCCCGACAGGGGCCAGGTGTGCTGTGAGTCCTGCCATCCCTGTGCCCTGATCTGACACTCGCCCTGGGAATGTGGTGCCAGGCAAGCACTGACAGTCGAGCTCATAGAGCAGAGACTGGTACCACGGTGGTGTTGCAGAGTCACACCCAGAAATAGCGATTGGTGTTTGCAACCAGCTCCAGTTCCACCATATGGGGGCTGCCTTTTCCCTCAGTCCCACGAATCAGTTGCTTCAGCAGTTTCCAGTGGAGCATCTTGCCCTGGTGCCAGCAGATGGAAGGGTGTGCTGCCCTCCATTCGCCTCCCTGACACCAATCCTCTTCTAGACCTGGATTATGAATAAGATTTAAAATGGAATAATAATTTTAATAACTATTATATCTATATGAATACATTCCTCTGAAACAGGACAGTAATGATAGTGAAAAATAAGCTATTTTAGCACGTACTCATGCATATGGTTCAAAACAAATGGTCCAGGGTAACTGATGTCACAAGTGAGGAGACGTGTGCAAGCGCAGGTATAACATGGGGAAAAGAGTGGAACAGATGATCTGAGGAACAGGGGAGTGAAATGTTTCTGAGCCCTGAGCCTGCATCCACCTTTGCACCAATGCTTGTGTTTGTATGTAGTGCTGGATCCTGGGGAAGGCCCTTGGCTGTCAGTGGGGCTGAGCTGGCTGGTGGTAGGAATGGCCTTTCCAGATCTAGGACCAGATTCTGGATAAATTACACTAAAACTTTCAAGGGGAATGATTTCAGATTCAGATCTGGGCCACTGAGAGACAGATCTGACCCGAATGGAGGGTTACACAGGCACAGTGTGATGCTCACACACGTGTGTCTGGCACGTTCACAAGGTCCCTGTGGGTTCTGAGCCCATGACTGAGTCCTCAATCCCTGACTGTCCCACTGCCATGCCCAGAGCTGCCCCTCTGGGCAGAAGAGCTTGTTACCATGTGTGGTTACTGCACTGATGTTTATAGCTGCCATAATTACACACATGAACTTGGTTCACAGAGCAGTGATGATCTAGCCCTAAAATGAGAATAGATTTTCTTAAACTTATTTTCTGTTTAAATGGGGTGATTTCCTTCTTGTTCCTGCTTGTGGCATCAGTGCAAAGCATGAATGATAAGAGCAATATGTTGCCCATGGGAAGCATCGTGGGTGATGGTAATGCTGGGAGTTGTGTGTCAAGGCTGAAAGGAGCTGAAGAGATGTAGAAATGCACTTCGTCAAGTGTAATCCATCCCAGTATAATGCAGGTATGTGCACATAATGGGATTCTGGGCTCTGCTCAGCAGTCTTTGCTGCAGGATGAGGGATGTGTTATTATGCTGCTCTTCCCACGCTCCTTACATCCCCTGTGCCCTAAGCCTTATGGACCATCTCTTCTGCCCTTGGTGTGCCATCTCCTCTGCCTGACATGGGCCATCTCCTCTGCCTGCCTTGCCTCCATAAAGTCACTTCCCTGAGCTCATCTTTCAGCCTGTGATTTATCTGACTCCTGGACCAGGTGCTTAAGACGCTGCAGTTCTGCACATGAAGACATTTCCAGTGTGTCTGCAGTCGTATATCTCCCAATTTCCACCAGCCTTTTAGTGTTTCCATTTTATGGGAGCTGATACCTTCTCGCTTATGGGGGGAAAAAAAAGCTCTTTTTAGGGAAAGAAGAGAAGATTGAGGGTTGGTCTGCACCTACTGGCTCCACTTCATTTCTCTTTTCACCACAAAAAAAGAACATGTGAGACGGGCTGGAGTGACAGGGAACGACAAGCAGCACCCAAGGCTGCATGTGCTGCTGGGACCATGTTGTGAGCAGGGGAGTGGCTGGATCAGGAAGCTGGGGGAAAGGAGGAGTTGCACAAGTGGCTCTACGGGCCACCAAAACCCGATAAAAGCTGCCTTTTAGGAAGAGCTGTTATTGTGTTTGTGGCCTGCAGCCATTCATTGCTTTCATCCACACCCACCTGTTCTGTTGCAGAGAGGGGTTTGCTCGTATCCACAGAAGTGTTGATATGGATTTACACTTGTGCAGGTAAAATCACAAGTACTTTAAAAGCTGCATCAAGCTGGATTTGGGTGGTCAGACCCCCCCACCAGCACTGTGCTCTCTGCTGCCAGGGCTCTGAGTCACTTCCCATCAGCATTGCCCAAGGCCTCCGAAGTCCTGGTTTGCTTTGACTCCAAGTTCTTTTTGGAATAAAACCAAGACAGTCCATTTACAAACATTTGAGCACCAAGAACCAGGAGCTGAGGAACTGGGAGAGGGAGGCTGTGTGAGAGTGATGTGGCCATGAGCCTGTGAGTTCTCTGGAAACCCTGGCTTCGTGAGGTGACAGGAGATGACAGTGCAACAACCTGTGTGAGATGGAGGAAACGCAGATGCAAACCAGATTGCTAAAGACAAACTCTTCCCTCCTTTTCTTCTTTTTCTCTCTGATCCAAGGCGAGCCGTCATGGCAGGGCTGTACTCCTGCTCTCCCAGGAGAGCTGCAACATTGGGGCTTCAGGTTTAGTGCTTCTGTTTCAATGCACACCAGAAATATAATGCTTTTGGATGCTCCAAGTCATTTAGTGCAGTTTAGGGGCTGAATTCTCCATTGACTCAAATCAGCCTCGTGTCCATGGGCAGCGGGCAGTGCCTGCCCACTCCCCAGGGGCTGCTCTCAGGTGGGCGCTGCCCTGCGAGGGATGCAGGGAATATCCATCCACCCGTCACTCCTGCATTCTAGAGTGATTTATCTTCTTGTTTGGTGAAGTTCCCTTTCTGAAGAGGCTCCAGTGAAGCATATCCTAAGATAGCAGCAATCCTTTCTGCCTGGCGCTGCTGATCCCAGCCCGGCTCCCGCTGGCTCCGCTTGGCTGCTCACTAATGAGCAAAACAAATGGGATGTGGGCACAGGCTGTGAGGAGGCGGGATGGTGTGGGAGGGGGCTGAGCGACCCTGGGGGGTGGCTGCAGTCAGGCTCGTGTGGCTGCTGGTCTCTGCAGCGCTGGAGTTATCGCGCTGCCTGTCTCGCCCTCCACGCACGTTTTTTTCAGTGCCAATTACAGTATAAATAATTATTCGATTACACAATTTTTTGCTAAATGCTTTGTTCTCCATCTTGTCTTTGATTGCTCAGGAGCGTTTCGGGGTGAAATAATTGCGTGTTCAGGGAATTTGCTGAGAAGCTGGTAATTATTAATGTCCTCATCAATTCATTTTCCAGGTGCATTTGGTGCACGATGGGCTGGGAGAGCAGTGGGTTATGCCAGACACAGGATAGCAGGGATTAGAGGCTGCTCCTTCCCTGGCAGAGTCCAATTACAGACAGCGACTTTCCCGCTGCCACCAAGGAAGGACAGGGATGTTTGCTTTGTTTTACTGCAATTACATCATCGCAGTCCCAGTCAGCCTAATCACTCCTTGGGCTTAACTGATTTCCCATGTATTTTCTGTGCCTTTCCAGCTGTGGGGTTATGTAATACAATTATCTTGTATCTTTTATTTGATGACCCCATTTTATTAATAATGATGTGCTAATTATTCTGGTTCTGTGCATTTATAATCACTTCATATTGTGATAGAATAGAATCACAGAATCTCTGAGGCTGGAAAAGACCTCCAAGATCCAACCTTTGACCAACCACCACCTTGTCAACTAAACCATAGTGGCACATCTAATAAAAACAGAGTTCAAGAAATGATTTTAAGTAGTTTAAAGATCACAAATAATATGTAGCACCTCATGTCATGAGCCGTCATTAACCTGTACTGTAGCCCACTGAAGAATTGAAACTCAGTTTATAAGTTCCTGTTTCCCTAGCAGAGGTGATGTCTAGGTGTGAGGAGTATGATAAATTCCTCATCTCCATCCCCCTCTAGACTTCTCTGCAAATGCCTAATTACTCTTTCTCACAATTAGACCCATGCTGAACTTCCCAACTGTGAAATAAAATAATCCAGTTTCTTATGTCTCTTAAAATTATGGTGATGAACCTTTCATGGATGCAGGACAGACACAACAGGGGACACCCAAGGCTCCCTCCTGGCCCTGATACTGCATTGCTAGAACTGGATAAATCAGTGTCATTGTGGTTTATATTTAATTTATTCTGGGATCTTCTAGTTAGCAAATATTGTGAATTTCCACAGCTGTTGAGATAAATTTAAATTTTAAAGAAAATGCCGTTGGGAGAAAAACATTTTGGAGGAAGAAAACCAGTTTTGTTAATGGTGGGGAAAGTGCAAGGGAAATACTTCTGGGGCAAAAATACTGATGGCTCCGAGGCAGATGCAAGTAATTTTGTTGGCTATTCACAGAGAATAGTGTCTGTTAGAGACTTTTCCATGTGCTGAAACATGGAATTTTCTCTGCTCATTTTATACCTCTAAATCCCTTGTTTATCAGGTTTTCCAAATGCAGGAATGTTACATGTCACAGCCACTCTTGGCCACAGTGATGCTTGGCTGTGGCAGCCCCATGGGAAGAACAGATTCCCTGGAAAACCACTTCAGTTTCTCACTGAACTTAAATTTTTGTACTTCTGTACTTTTCCTTTTTGACTTTTGCTCTTTCTCTTTTAGGCCAAGGTCAGTATCTCAGCTTCTGGGGGAGACGTGGAAACACTTAAACTCTATTTTGCTTAGGAAGGCTCAACCAAATCCAATATAAGAGACAAAACAGTCATGGAAAAGGCTGTGTAATTGCTGGGTACAGAGCAGTGGGGGACGTGCTTTGTGATGTGTTCTATAACAAACACTAAACAAATAATGATTTGTAAAGGATTTAATTAACCTGAATGAATTTAGTTAAGCAGCATTAAAAGTTTTACCCAGAGTATTTGCTATCTTATTTTTTCATTTACATGTAAAAAGGTCCCTTGCTGTATTTGTGCACGTTACATTGAGTTTTTGATTAACTTCAGTGTTTTCATTAGCTACCTGTAATTAAATATTTATGGTACAGTACATCCCCATTTCTGTACAATATTGACAGCAGTAAGAAAATACATCTCAGGAGATGGTGAATTGGGTTGATATGGCAGTTGGGGTGGGTGTAGCAGTGGGCTTGTGCCCCACAAGGGTGTTTGTCAGCATTTGTTTCTGCTCCATCCAACATCTATTGACAAACAGGGGACTGACCCAGAGTGAGCCTGGGCCCTGTGATTTCTCTTCAATAAATGCCTTCTACCAGGCTCTGCACCACTCCTCAGGAGCAGGGAGTATTTACCACGTCCTCCTAAATCACGTTGTCAGTGTCTGTAATTCGGGCTCATAAAATTGGCACGAAATACTCGTGTGGGAGTTCTCATGGGGCCATAAAATTTGGGAGGTTTAGTTAGATTTAATTAGTGACAAGTAGTTTTGTCAGACTCTTTCCTGGCAGAACCCTGAGTGGCAAACCCACCACAGGCCTGGCTCAGGCTCCTATCTCAGACCCCACAAATTGGTTTAAAAAAGGAGACATCTTGATAAAGTGACAGGATGAGAGGAAAGGGCCTCAAGTTGTGCCAGGGGAGGTTTAGATTGGATATTAGGAAAGATTTCTTCATGGAAAGGATTGTCTATCCCTGGCACAGTCTTCCCAGGGCAGTGGCAGAGTCATCATCCCTGGAAGTGTTCAAAAAACATGTGGGGGTGGCACTTGAGGACATGGTTTAGTGGTGAATATGCTGAGGCTGTATTGACAGTTGGGCTTGGCAATCTTAAAGGTCTTTTCCAGCCATAATGACTCTGTGAGTGCAGCTGATATTAGATAAGGCAAAGAATGCAAAAAGCAGTTTGGGCTTTTGGGGTAAAAAAAAAGGCAGAATCTCTTCTAGGCCAAAAGCTCATTATCTATTTCAGCAAAGCTTTTTCTTTTTAAACAAGTAATGTGTTTTTGCTTAAATAGAGGGAAGCACAGACTATTTATTGTTGTTCAGGAGTAAGGGTGGCGTTAGCAGCTGTGTAAATTAGTTTAACTTCATTGACTTTCCCAGAAATAAACCGATTCATCTCTGCTGTGAATCTGGTTCCATGGGACTTAATTGATTTTTCAAGCTGACATTTTTATTAGGAATAACATTTAAGATTCAGATAATGCTCATCAAATATTTGCTTACTGGTGCCCACACCACCCTGCCTGGGTAAATAAGGTTGTTGTATGTACAGAAATCTGGATAAACAGATAAAAATCTAGATGTTATGTTTATAATTAACCAACAGTAAAATGTGGAAGGTGAGGCTGCCCATCCTGAGTTGTATGAGTAGAGCTGTGATTACACTGAGGTGCCAGCAAGTCCTCAGGCCAGGGAGCTGCTGTCATTGTCACCTGAAATGAGGTGCATCCAGTTCCCAAGGTCCTGGTTGTGAAACAGGATTCAAAAGATGAATTGATTCAGTGATTCAACAGGTCAGGTTGATTTAGTGAACACAAGCACCAAATGGTCTTCAGTCTTCAGCAATGCAAAATATCTGCATGTTCTGCAGATACATATTCATGTGTCTATATATAATAGGCATAAAATGCATGTTATATCATGTAAGTGGTTTTGAAGAACCTCATCTGCTGGTGCCATTTGAGGATGTGTCCTGTGCACTGCTCTGTTCTCTCTCACCCTGATGTGTTTAAGATGTTCAGGATGTTTAGGGTGTTCAAGAAGCAACTGGACGTGGCACTCAGTGCTTTGGTCTAGCTGACTAGGTGGTGATCAGCCAAAGTCTGGACTTGATGATCTTGGGGGTCTTTTCCAACCTAAATGATTCTGTGATTTATGAGAGAGATGATGAAATCCAGTGTATGGACCACACTGCTCTGTCTCCTGCCTGTACTGGGAAGCAGGAGCTGGTTTTGATGTGCTAGTGTGGCTGTGGTTGCTGACAGGGATCCTGCCCATCTCTGTAGGAGTCATTAACCTGTTGTTAACTCCAACCATACGTTAGTCTGTTCCCAAATCTTCATTTGCAAAGCCTAGCCATGACATTAATCTGTGGCTTGAGCTGAAAGAAGAAGGAGGGAGGAAGAAAAGGCCCCAAGGAGGGAGGAAAAAAAGGCCCCAAGGAGGGACATGTATCAGATCAGTGCTCACTGACGGTGTTCAGTCTTCGACTGTAAATTCAGTGGTGGATGTAAAACACTGGCTCTGCCACCAGAAAACTGTTCTTTGATTAATTGTATTATGTACTTCAATGCCTCTTTGATAAGATGCAATTTGTGTGAGGAGTTGGCATGTCAGTAATCCCTGGTGTTCCAATGGCATTTTACAGGGAACGTGGTTGCAGATGGAGGCTGTTGATGAAACCTGGAGGGAGAAATGGGCTCGTTTCAAGCAGGGAAATGTTACAGCTTAATTAGGGTGACCCTTGCATTTAAAACCTGATCCACTCAACTGGTTGGAAGTGTAAAGGGATGTAGGAGCATTTGCCCTAGGCTTTCTGGAGGCAGGAGTTTCAGCTTTGTGAAGATGTTTTCACCCTCCTGAGCCTGCTGGGTCACTGCAAGGGGTGCAGTAGGGTCTGGGCTACCTCAGGCAGGTTTCTGGGTGCTCCCCACCTTTTTGGGGGCACAGAGAACCACATCAGCAGAACCAAGTGGGAACAGAGAGAGAAAATGTCAGGAAAAAAGACAGCATCTCTCCTTCCTTGTTATTGAGGGGCAAGATATTGACCCTCACTTACAGTTCCATGTTTTCAAGTGTGTTCTGGTTCTTTTTGGAGTCATTCTGGCAGAGAGAAAATGTGGAATTTTTTTTTTCTCCTAATTCTCTTTATTTGGCAGCAGTAGATGTTCCTGGTCTGCAGAAAGCCACATGGGAGGGCTCCCTGCCACCATCCTGGGTCCCTCTGGGCAGCTCTGGGCACGGGGTTGTGACTCAGCTGGTGCAGCCAACCTTGATTCAAAACCCATATTTGTAATATATGTCAGAACTGAATCCCAGAGAACCGCTCTTGTGTTGTTAATGCAGATTAATTGTCTTTCTCTTGATCCTGAGCCAAATATTTTGAAGTGGGAGAGACTCTGAATCCGTGGCTCTGATAACATTTCTTTTAATTTAACCATTCTGCCTCCCGGCTGAACTGCAGGAGCCAGGCAGGGCTTGTGTTGTGTGACCCCACCCTACAAAGTGACCCCTAGGATGACCCTGGTGCTGAAGGCTTGGACATCATAGAAATTCTTGTTACTTTTCCTCCCTGTTCATTATTGCCAGGACAGGCAGCCCGAGATGTCTCCAGGGCTGATGGTTGCTGTCAGTTTAGGATCTTCACTGTGTCATATGCAGAAATAACAAACCCAGGCAAATGCAGGTGATGGCAGGTATTATTTTCCCTTTTATTGCTGCTGTATTAAACACTGCTCCTCTAGAAACAAATGTGTTGTGCAATAATTTGGTTAAGTGCCAAGAACAGCATCTGCATTTGCATTCTGTGAATCAGAAAGCAGTCTGTTGCTAGAGGGGAGCTGGTGTAGTCATTTCTAGCTCAAAGTGCTCCTGAGATATTCCACTGAAAATACTGTGTGTCTGAGGCTTCTTCTTCCTCTGTCTCAGATAAAAATGGCCATACAGGTGCTGTTGGAAAAGAATCATTTATAGCTGCTTGTGTCACTTGCCTCATCTTGTCTGGAGAAAAAAACAAGATGATCCCAAAGAAAACAGATTTATTCTTTTCCTGTCTGAAGCTTTTCTTAGTAAAACTAAATGCTTGTGTTGTTTTACCTTTCTGTTCAACTAAATGGCAAAATTCCACCTGCAGGAGGGTGAGTTGGGGGTGATGCCAACACACAGTTTCTGCATGTCCTGGATTCACTGGAAATGTCATGAGCATTCCCAATCATCTCCTGGAATGTGCCCTAGATTTGATGTTGTACAACAATGTAAAATTGATGAAGTTGTTCTGAGTGTGAGGGGTCTGCAAGGAAAGCAAGGAAAGCTTTACATGCATCTTTTCAAGTCCAGATTGGACAGGGCTTGGAGCAGCCTGGTCTAATGGAAGGTGTCCCTACCTATGGCACAGGGTTGAAACAAGATGAGCTGTAAGGTCCCTTCCAACCCAAACCATCCTATGATTCTATGATCTGCAATGGTCTGGAGGGGGAATCCTGCTGTGACACCTCCCTGTATTCCCAGGTGACCAGGGCCAGCAGCCCAATGAGCCAGACCAGCCTGGTGCTCCCAGCCAGGCACTGGGGCCAGTCAGATCCCAGTGGTGAACTTGCTGTTTCCATGTGGGTTCTTGGAGATGCTGTGGTGATGATGCCCTGCAAAGTACTCAGGCTTTGCTGTCAAGAGCTCAGAAACTGCTGACTTTACATGTGCTTTGTAAAATGACAATAAGAGCCTGACCCTGTCAGTATCAGCTGGGACCCGAGTGTTGCTGCAGTGGGTTACAGAGAGGCTCCATGCTGGAGGAAAACCATCTGTGCCCCAGATATCCAGGTGGTAAATGGAGACTCTTAGCATGATGCCTGTTGCTGTTTTGTCCTGGAATAAAACCCGTGGGGATGACTTTTCGCCTGACTGTGGCTGTCACTCACAGCCTCACTGGCCAGGCTGTCCCAGGTGACAGTTTTGAACACCTTTGATTGAAAAAAGCAGTAGAGAGCCGGGAGCTGCTCCAACTTCTCTACTCTGACTGCAGGCGTGTTTCTGGGAGTAGTTTTTCCTCCCACTCTTTCAAATGCAATAAGCAATCCATTGTGACTGACTGAATTCACCAGACCAAAAGGACTGAGCAACAAAGGGAGCAGTGCCCAGTGAAAGCCAGCCCGGGGCAATGGGCACCTTTTAGATCGTTCCCTGCTCCTCTGTCCTCTTTGCTGTATCAAAAGATGAAAGCTTCTATCTCGGTTCAGTCTTACTAATTAAACTGGTCTGTTGGGCTCCCACAGTGCCTGGATCAGCCCCACATCTGCTTTCAGCCTCTCCGACTGCTGCACTTTCAGATAAAGTGGGCTCCGGGAAGGGTTTGAAAGCGCTGCATTAACGGCCTCTGCTTCCCTGGGAGCCAGGGATTAGAGCCAGCCGAGTCCTCCCCACGCCTGAAACCTCTCCCTCGGAGCCTGGGTGACCTTCAGACAAAGGCAGGGTTAAAACAGAGAGTAAAACCTCAGTTTGGGGAAATCACCGTGGCTGGAGGCAGCGGAGCTTCGGTGGTTGAGACGGGGAGGGCGTTTGGCGCGGAGTGCCGAGACAGCAAAGGGAACAGCGCTCTTGAAAAACATAAAAGTTAATTGTTATGCAAAACTGGTACGTGTTTTCCAGCTCTCCAAGATCAGCGTTCATAACTTCCCCGTAAAAAGTGCAGCTGGCCAATATTCCTCACTTTTTCCGGAGTGAATTGAAGCTTTTGCATGCTCTCAGGAGGAACTTTGAAGGAGCCACTCTGAATAAACCCGGGGGCTTGGGGGAGCTTGGCTGCTCCCAGACCCCCTCAGTGGTGCCTGCCCTCCGCTCTCCCTGGAGCCCTGGTGGGAGTGGGGATGCCACAGGGCCATCAAGGGGCTTGTGCTCACCTCCTCTGCCACGGAGAGAATGGTCTCGAGTCTCGAGATGAATTTGGCCCCAGCAGGTTCAGCCACAGTCAATCACTGGATCTTTGGGAGCCATCCAGAGCCTGAGGAGCTGATGGAAGGAGTTCAGTGAACTTCAGATCCTGCTACAAGTGCTGAATTCCTTTCCCCACGGAAGAGCAGATCCCGATTTTAATGCCTGTTTTTGTCTGCATCCCTAGAGGTTTTACTTCCTTGAGCTGCTGTCGGTGCAAACTGCGCCGATTCATTTGGCTGAATCCTTGTTGAGAAGCTTGAGCTAAAAATGAGATGCAAATGTACAGAAGCTATTCCTGTTTTTTCAGTTGTAGAAAACAGGCATTGGAAAGATAAATTACCATAGTTCCCTTTAAGCACATATTGCTGTGAAGCAAACACTAAAACATCAAAATAAAGCCTTTTTTCTTCTTCACTCTTTTTAAAGCAAGAATGTAATTATGCTCCATGGATCTCACCAGAGCACAGATCAAAGCAGTTAAGTAATTGCTCTTGGCTTTTTCACTATGGTTTTGGGTGGCACATCCAGTGTTTATAGGGATGCCACCGGCTGTAGCTGGCACTGAGGGGAGCAGGCCTGGCACCTAGGGAGGGTTCAGGGGGGGAAGAGGCACCTCTGCCCTGGCCACCCTGGAATACTGAGGGGAAGAAGAGCAGCAGCTGCCCCCAGAGAGGTGGGGGTTCCTGCCCTCAGCTCCTGACTGTTTTCCAAGGCAAAGGCATATAGTTAGGGGAAATGCCTGCAGGATATGGTAAAGTGGATCCTCATATCAAGTCACTTCACTTCAGTGGCTGCTTGACTTATTTCTCGTTTAGGATAAAATTCTTTCTCCAAATCTCAGGAATGCCTAAAGTGTGACTTCCATGATTCATACTTTCCAGCAGGACAAATGAGATCCAAAGCACTGACAACCCTCAGTTTGGAACTTGGCAGTGGGTGCCAGGTCATTGTTATCTGTACAGCCAGGAGGCTGCGCAGAGATGAGGCTGTTCATCATTTTTCATTAGGAAGATGTGGCAAAAAAAAAAAAAAAAAAGACATTTCAAGACTGAAAGCATGATGTATTTCCCCACAGAAATGTTCTCCTATTTTAAAAATAAAATAGTTCCCATCTTGTCTTACTTCTGCCTGTGCGACCCTCTTCCAAAGCACATTCCAGCACCATTTGATTTTTTATTGCAGAAAAATTCCTATTTGTGATTCGCACTTCGGTGCGAACTGTGTGATTGTTCCTTTCATGGCATCCGGGTGCAATCAGAATATTGAGGAGGTTGAAGAACAGCTGAGCTGTATCATGTGGCTCAGAGGAGGATTCTGTGCTGGGTGATGGCTGCAGGCACCCCTTGAGAGCCCTGGGAGCAACCCAGGTGGGGGGACAGCTGTGGGCAGAGCTCCCGGCCACAGCACCCCTCTGCCATCAGCAAAGGAACAGGCTGAAAAGTCAACTGTCAAGAGTGAAGAGAAAGTATAAGAAAAAAAGGGAATGGTGCAAGATGGAGGTCCTTTCAGGTATGGGAGCTGTGGCATCACCCAGTCCTGGCCAGGCTCAGCTTTAAAACCCACATAAGAGACACTCACCTGCAGCCAGGTTATTGCCACACCACATTTGGTCAAGGCCCAGACCAGGTCCTGAATCCATGCAGATACACTTTTTGGTGGAGTCACCATCCCTGGAGGTGTTCCAGGAATGACTGGACATGGCACTCCATGCTCTGGTCTGGTTGACAAGGTGGGGATTGGTCACAGGTTGGAGTCGATGATCTTGGAGGTCTTTTCCAACTTCAGCAATTTGGTGATTATGTGACCCATGTGCCATATAACTGAAAACCAGATTAAAACATGGTGTGATTGTTGGGCTGTGGTTTACTCAAGATGTCTTGGAAGAATGATCTTGGGGAGTTGTCATGGTGACCTCTCCAAAAACTGCAAATAGAGGTTTGCTCTGCTGCACAAAAAGAGCCTTTTGCAATGTGGGTGAGAGAAATAGATCACTACTTGGCTTGGGTTAAAATCAGAAATTTTGTTTGGAAAAGAAAAGAGGTTTTAGAAAAAAAGAAAAAAAAGTTTTCCCGAGTGATGTTCTTTCTCATTTGCCCTTTCCCCAGGCTGTGGGAGGAAAGCTCTCAATCCATGCCATGGCTGCTATTTGGTCTTCAAAAAAGTAGACTTAAACCGAGTTTCCCTGAAATGAACCAGGATATTAATTAAAATCTGTAATTGCAGAGCTCCCTGAGCCAGTAATGATAGGATGTGTGAGTGTTTCTCTGTGATTCCTGTTAATCAAGAGGAGAGCCAAAGAAACAATATGTTAATCACAAAAGTGAAGATTTCTGAGTACATAATGATTGATGAGGACCCAACTGTCATTGATTATCACCGGGAGTTTCACACACAACGGGCTTTTGTGCCTTTCAAAATCTGCCTGAAATGGAAAACCCACGAATCCTCTCAGTCTGGGTGCTGAGGGAGGGATAGGGATTTGTCTGCCATAATTGCAGGGAGGTTTGGTAACAGGAGGGTTTGAGCTTCTATCTGGGCACCTGCAAATCTTGAATTCCTGCCACTGCTACTGATTGGAAACAAAACCTGCCTGCCAGAGAGCCTGGCTGGGAACAGCTTCACCTTAACTCACGCAGGTGATCCTCTGTCTGGTTTCATCAAAACCCACCTCAATGGAGCGGATCATTGTTCAGCAGAGTCCCCATAATAAAAAATGCACTCCTTGCTGCTCCTGGAGGGACACACAGTCCAGTGCTTCCTATTGAACTGAAGGATTGCATCTGATTTTTGACGTTTAAATTACTACCTGAGTATTCATGAAGGTGTAACTGCAGGGCTGGGCTCTGCCCCACGTGTGACTAGAGAGACAAGGACTCATCATCTCTCCCAGCGTTTTGGCAGGTGCTCAGCACTGTGTGCTTGATGACAGCCCCATCCCCAGCCCATGAGTAAGGAGTAATCAATGAAAAAGAAACCAGGAAGTAATTGCTTTGTCATTGTTTTTAG
This sequence comes from Manacus vitellinus, assembly GCF_001715985.3. Taxonomy (NCBI): domain Eukaryota; kingdom Metazoa; phylum Chordata; class Aves; order Passeriformes; family Pipridae; genus Manacus; species Manacus vitellinus. The sequence continues at coordinate 5,771,179 of NW_021939882.1, forward strand.
GAAAATGTCTCCAGGAGAGCAGCTGGAGGTGAACCTTTAACCTGATAGAACAAGCCTTGGCTGAAATCCCGCTGTGGTGGATCCCCTATGCAGGGCTGTGAGGGTTCATTGGGAATTGCCAGGTGAGCAGGGGCTGCGGAGCTGTCTCTCTCCTCAGGGCTATTCTTCCTTCCCAGGGATGCAGAGCTGCAGAACAAATCATCTGACTCGACTCTGTAGGAGCTCCCAGAGCCTGTGCAGGGTGGTGGATCCTGTCCTGGGTTATCTGAGGCTCTCCTGATCTCTCTGTTAATTCTCTCATTCTGTTTCTGCTTCTGGTCTGAGATGTATTTGTTGAGCAAGCAGTAAATCTGTCACTCCAGCAAGCGCTTAATTGAGCTATTCAGTCCCGGGAAGTCTTTGTTTCCTTTCAGAAGATAAACAAACACCATATACCAACATATTTCTTCTTCCTTCCCTCCTCCATTCATCCTTTTTTTTTTCAAACTAAACATTTCCAGGCAGTGGTATGTTTTGCCCATTTAGCATTCCTTGCTGGACGTGAATCCCTATGGCAGAGCACAGGGCGGGAGCAGATCCCCTTGCTGCTTCCTTCCTGCTCTGTGCACACCAGGATTGCTGGGGGGGTGGTGTAACCGGGGCAGGGAGTGTGTATATTGGAGCAGCCCCAGCATTGTTTGAGGATAACGGGAGGAAACATAGGGTGGGTGTAAATCCTTGGGTCTCCTCTAGTTCCATCCAGCTCAGTTATAACCTGAAACTGGGACCAAGGCTGTTCACTAAGGCAGTTTCTGGGGGAGGAACTGGCTCTCACAGTCCTAACTCAGGACTGTCCTGTTTGGGCACATCCTGTGTGCTCTGCCCAGCCCTGGGCTGTGTGTGGTGCTGAGCTCTGCCCAGGGCACCTGCCTGTGATGGATCTGGATGTTGGGCTCTGGGGCCAGCTGCCCAAATGCCAGCATGGAGCTATCAGAGCTCCAGCTGGGACCTGGAACCAGCCAACAGCCCTTTAAAAACAGAAACAAAAATCCCCAACAAAAAAAGCAGAATTTTCTTCTCTTGCTGCTAATTAGATCAGTAAGGATCTTAGTCACCAGTTACTGCAAGAGGCAGTTGGACAGTAATTAGGCACGTGCTGGCTGGACATGGAGGTTTCTCCTGCCCTGGATTCCCTGGAGCCCAGGACTTGCCTGGGGCTGTAGCTGGGCTGGCAGCACAGAGCAGCTTCTGCAGCACAGTGGGTTCTTTACCCAACCTTAATCCCAGCACAATCCTCTGGCTGCCTGTGATGCTGCAGAGGAGAGTGTGGAGGGGAGAGGCTGCAGGTGACGGGTCGCTATGTTTAGCTCTTTGCTCTGAGGAGAAGGTTGTGGAGGGGTGAGAGCTGGCTGGGATGGAGCAGGATGGTGCTGGTTCACCTTGGACCCCCTGACTGTGCCTGTGTCACTCCTCTCACTGCACTTAAAGGCACTTCGTGGTGAGCTGAGCGTGCCCGTCCCAAAGTGTTGGTCGCTGCTCGCCAGTACCGAGATCTACCACATCAGGCTAATTGGAGACCGACACTATTTGCTATTACAGTAATTTTCAGTGTCAAATATTGTACTGTTGAGCTCACGAGACTGGCTCTAATGCTGGTTGGGGCTTTGAAGTAAATTGTGGTTTCATCAGTTACAGGATAAATCGCTTAATGGAATTTCCCAGATGTTTTAAAATTAAGTTTATATTCTCCTAAAAGAATGTCAGGCTCGTTGCTGTGATGGAGGATCACTCTCAGTTTACCAGAAATTTAAACTTCTTTCTTTGTAGCTGGAAGTCCAGCTCCTGCTATCTGGGCTTTTTAGAGAGGGGCTGAGCAGAGTCTCACCTGAGCTGTGTGTGGCACATGAGGAAGCACGAGGAGGAGTCCAATGCTCACAGCTCAAATCTCAACTGATCTAAATTCCAAAGCAGCTCAGGCTGATAGTGAGGAGTTGGGACCCACTTCCAGGGTATGTTTTGCTCTGATGAGGGACCTCTCTGATCCCTCTGGAGCGTGGCTGAAATCTCCCATTCCTGCAGAATGACACCACTGCCTGGTGATTCGGCTCCTGTGTGAAGGGTCACTGGGGGATTTTAGAGAAGCTCTGATGAGTGTAGGGTGAATCTGAGAGAGAAAAATCTTGTTCCAAGTGAAAATCTCAATGTTGCCAACCAACAACTACCTCATAATGAAGAAATGAAAATCCTAACTATTACTGTGGGAGTTTTCGTGCCATGGGAGCAAGGGTAAGCTGTTTGTGCTGGGTTTTGTTCAGTTTGAGCATGGATGAAGTGCTCATGCTGGGCAGTGCTACTGAGGGCTGCAAAACAGGATGTGCTGGGGGACAGGGGCTGAGGGAGGACCTGAGGTGACCTGCAGGTGTGAGGGGCAGTGCCCAGAAGCAGTGTGGAGGTAAGGGGAATGAGGGATCAGGCCCCAAAGAACAGGGAACATCCTGCTGCAGGCTGTCATGGGGAGAGCAGGACAGCTGAGCCAACAGGGTCTGGGGGCTTTGATTCAATAATCAATTGCTCTGATTTAAAAATCAGAGGCAACTTTTAAAACTTTTAAAACAAAGCCAGGTTGCCCTTGGCTATGGATCCGATCCTGTCTGGAGGCACACAGAGGAGTTGTCAGGATTCAGACAGGGGTTTTCAGGCAATCGATCCGGAGTGGCAGCGCTGGCTGGCTCAGAGTAGGCGGGGAACTCAGATATGCTGATGCATTCAGATGGTTGCTGGATTTGTCCTTGGCTTCTGGGATGAAAACAGGGACTGAAGGGGATGTAGGGGCTGAATTGGATGCAGGGGATGCAAGAATCACTGTGGCAGTGCTGGTTAAGGTGTCAGTCCTGGCTGAGGTGTCAGTCCTGGTTAAGGCCTCGGTCCTGCTTTTCCAGTTTGATGTATTTGACAGAGTTTTTGTATCCCACACAACCCGTAGCTGGGCAGGAGCTGCAGCTGTGACGCAGTGAGCTGACAAGGGAGGTGCTAGAAATACCTCCCCTCATCTGTTCTAGTGGTGTATTCACAGTGCACATGGTGGATGTGCCATTTTAGGGTCATTAAGTGACTGCTCTACACCCAACACATGAATCAGGGTATTTCTGATGATGCCGGTGCCTCTCCATGGTGGGGAACAGGTGGAATAACTGACCTGCCCATCCTGCTGGCCAAGCTCCTCAGCCATTCTTTTGCTGGGTGAGCTGACCTGCCCCATGGTGCATGCCCCTAGTGCCCAAGCTGGAGTCTCTGGTGAAAGCCTTCGAGCGATGGGCTGCAGGAGGGCTCAGAAATGCCCCAGCCCAGCTCTCACTCGTTAGTGTGGAACTTCTGATGATCTGAATTCAACACCTGGCTGAGGTTAATCAAGCAATGTCCGTCGTGTTGCCTTCTTTAATCCCCTTTTGTGTACACTTTACAATTGTCGAGCAGGACTCCACAGGTAATGATTGTAAGGCAGTGGGGCAGTGCTGGGATTCAGGGAGCTGGAAGCCCAGCCTGAGCTCAGGACTTGCTTCCCCTATGAATTTCTGTCCCTAAAAGGCCCCTGGATTTGTGCTTTCAGACTCCCATGGCAGTGTGTGTCTCACAGTGCAGGCATTATCTGCTTTTAGCTGCCTGCACAAGCTGTTTCCAGCAAAAGCCTAAGCACTGGTCCCTTTGGGCTCATCTACGTGACATTTCAGATGTGCTACAGGATCTTGTAGACTCACTCTCCAGCACAGACTCCAAGCTGACTCTGCTCTTCCCAGGATGTTAATGAGTGCCAAAACCTCACAGCTTTTCCTTCAGTTCACCATCAAAATGTTTTAAGGGGGGGGTCCCAAGTGAGGGCTTGGGAAGGCAGCAGTGCAATTCTGGTGTGAGCACTGCTCCCCTAAAATCCTGGGAGTCATCAGGCTGTGTGATGGGAACATGTTGGCTGGATGTCTTTGAATGAGACCTGGCCTGGCCCCCGTGGAGCTATGAGCTCTGGCCAGGCTGAGGGGTTCCCCTGAGGGGCTCCCCAGGGCCAGGGCTGGCTGTGCCTTGTGCCATCAGATCCCTACCCTCCTGAGAGCCTGGAAGATGCTGGGAAACAAATACCTTTAGCTACCTCTGTGGGTACCTGTTCCCTATTCTAACTTCCACATCACTGTTTTGTGCACTCTGGAGTGGAGCTGGGGTGTGCTGGAAGACAGGGGCTCAGATCTTCTGGGGCTCAGATGTGCAGGGGCTCATTTAGGGGGGGGGCTGGCGAGTGCTGAGGACAGCACGTACCAGCCAGCCCTGCCGGGATTCCTGCGTGCTCTGCTCCACGTGTTGGGGCTTTTCCATCAGCCCCAGTGCTCTCCCCAGTGCTTTTGTAACAGTTCCAGCCAAGCCATCAATATTTAAAGAGACTGCAAGTGCTCATTTCCAGAGCTCCCTGGTGCAGGCAGTGCCGTTCAGCCAAGCGTAGCCCTGCATAGAAAACTTCTGCTGGGCTCTCCGCCCTTCCTTTTCCTAGGGATGGATTTGATTCCTATTATATATATCCTGAAATGAGGATACCAGAAAACATACATTAGACCAATAACCATATCATAAATATGTATTTGCACTGGAGCGGGCAAATTTATCTGTTGAATGATTTTTTTAAAACAAAATAAATTCACAGGATAAATTATTCAATGATTAATATTTGACCAGGCACAGTGTATGCAGAGTTACCTTAATCTGTTTGTGGGCCAGAGCTGCCTTGGGAATGTGCAGCATTCGTGCAGGATTTTTACAGCTGTTAAATATTAAGGGCCTCTTGGTCATGTGCACGGGGGCCCCATAAATCATTTTGGCTCTGTAAAGGGGCCTTGAAACGCAAGTAAATCACATTGCTGCTTGTTTTATGGCACTCGTATGCAGCAAGAGAGATATAAAAAGGCTTAATGTGTAAATGAGGATCTGACTCCACTGGTTTGGGATTTGTGATACTTTCCCAATGACAAACTCCCTGCAATAAGTGGGAGCATGGCCAGAGGCAGCATGTGCCTTGGTGGAACAGCTCCTTGCTCTGTCCAGTGGGCTGGCAGGGTCCCGGGTTTCTCCCCGACACTGCTCCTCTCTGTGCCCTTGCCCGAGCCCTCCCAAGCACCCACTGCCCACCACAGGGTGACCCCAGTCCCAGCAGCTCTGCTGGGAGGATGGGATAGCCCAGGGCTGCTCTCACAGTGATGAGGTGTCTCAGTTCAGCTCATCCTTTGGTCGTTGAACCATGATTGAACTGTAACCAAACATGAGCTTCTGTTCCAGATACTGGTAATGCTTCCTTTAATTTTATTTTTGCTTAATACGTAAGAGAAATCCATTAAACTCAGTGAAATCCATAGGCTGGCACTGTGGAAACAGTCTGAGCCAAGCTGTCACTGTGATATCATAACTAGAGCAAATGGCTTTTGATTTGGTGATGGCAACGAGACAGACCTTTAGCTGTAAATTATTCATGTACAGGACTAATACAGCAAACATTACAGACCATGCCAAAATACTACTTGGATATTTGCTATGCTTGACTGCGATGTAGACGAACGACTCCTTTGTCGTCGGCAGTACTTGGTGAATCACTGATCTTCAGTTACTGCTTATCACAGCACAAATGCAAGTACCCATGAAATGAAATTTCACTGGATTAATTAAATATTTTGTGTTACAGATTAATCTCCCACGTTGAATAAGAGTTTGTTTTATTTTTTGAAGGCAGTAGGTTGAACTTTGAGAGTGTAGTATAATATTAAGCCCCAGAGAGTGGATAAATCCTGCTAAGCTGAGCACTCAGCCATGAGAATCCCAGACCCTGGGAGCCGGAGCCTTCTCAGGTGGAAAAGGGGCTTCCTCCTGGCACAAAGCTGCTGAACTGCTCCCTCCTTTTTCCTTTCGGCTGTACCTACTGTGCCCGGAGGGATCAGTCGTGGCTTCCCACAGGGGTCTGCTGCTATTCCTGTTTCCCCAGTCCTAGGACCACTCTGCACCACTCCTGCTGCACTGGGACCCTCCTGCCCCTCCTGAGCACAAGCCCTGTCTGGCTGTCAGCTGGGATGAGCCTTGAGTGTGGCACTGTGATGTGTGTGCAGTATATTCCACATTAATTCAGGTCCAACAGCTCCCATTAGGAACTACTCACTGGATCTGCAGCTTCTTCTTGTGGCTGGGCAGCAAAGATGTTAGGAATATCAGCTCCCCGAGGAAGCAGGATGTACTTTTGGCTGGATTCAGGCTGCCTGAAAGCAGCTTTATAAAAATGCAGAGCCACCAGGGACAGGTCAGGAGGGAGCCCTGTGGTGACTCAGCCCTGAGCAGCTCTCAGGAAGCTGAGAGTGATGTAAGCAGAAGCTCTTCTCACACAATCAGGTATTGAGCTGAACCTGAAACATTTAGACTCTCTCACCTGAGCAGTGATGCTGAAATGAGGCTGCTGTAGTTCACAGAGAGGGGGGCAGACCCTGCACCCCCACGACTGCACCGTGTCCATGTCTGAGCTCCTGTGAGCTCCAGCCCAGCTTAGAGAGCTCGGAGGACTAGATTTGGATCTCACAGCTGGTCAATAAATAATGACCATAAAACACTAAAACAAACATCTTGACCAGCAGGTCACGCATGCATTTAGACTGCAGTTTATCTTTCCTGAGCCACAGAACTGGGCTGCAGCATTTCATTTTCATCAGATAAAGCTGAAATAAAGCAACAGGTGAGACCTGAGCAGCCTGGTGCCTGTGTCAGCATCAGTGCTGGATGCAAAAGAAAATAACTACCAAAAACGAGTTCTAGACCATTTCCTTATGGCTGGGAATTGAGTTGAAATGGAAAGGACTGAGGGGGGTCTTTTAAATTACGGGCTGCTGAGGTTTCCTCCCCCTCCCCACCAGAGAAACCCCTGTGCCATGCTGAGGGCACTCAGTCTGTCAGGACGTGGGGAGGAAGGACCTTGTTGGGTTCTGTTTTCTTGGGCTGCTGAGCTCCCTGATGCGTTAATAAGCCTCTTCCTTGATCAAATTACTTTGTTTCTGTAGCTGATTTGAAGGCAAAAGGGCCCAGGAGGGTGCAGGAGGGAAGGGAGAAAGGAAACGTCTCAAGTAATTAGAGTGATTACAGCAGCTGAACACTCAGCTTCCCTAAAACTGCGCTGGTTCCTCGGGAGGCTTTTGTTGTGTAAGGGCTGCAGCAGCACAGAGGTATATGGACAGGGGGCTGGGAGTCCTTCCTGGAGAAGCTAGGCTGGGACATGGCCTGGCCCCCGTGTGACGTCTTCACTGTGAGTAGCAGGGAAAGGCCTTTGGGAGGTCAGCTTATTCCTTGGATGTTATTAGATGTCGGCCACAAATTTTGTAATTACTTTTAATTTTATGTGTGTGAATCACAGAATCATTCAGGTTGGAAAAGACCTCCAGGATCATCAAATCCAACCTGTGACCCATCACTGCCTCTTCAACCAGACCAGAGCACTGAGTGCTGTGTCCAGTCATTCCTTGAACACCTCCAGGGATGGGGACTCCACCACCTCCCTGGGCAGCCCCTTCCAATGCCTGACAACCCTTTCTGGGAAGAAATTCTTTCCGAAATTCTTCCTGAATGACTTTGCAGGTGGCATCTCATGGGGTTGGTGGGGCTGGAGCCAGAGTGTGCAGACTGCCAGGGCAAGGGCTCCCATGTCTGCCACCCTTGGCTGTGTGCCTCATCTGTCTAGAAAGTGATGGAACCTCTGCGTTCAGTCACTCCAGAAATGCATTACAAGTCCTTCTGATGAAACAGAAAAAGAGGAACAGAAATCAGGAAAACACAAATGAGATGTTCAGTTACTTCTCAGCTCCACCACTTCAGGCAGATGGAGGCAACCCTGGCTGCTCTTCCAGAGCTGCTCTGGAACCTCCATCCCATGGCTTCAGCGCCATGGGGAGGAACTGACCGTTGTTTATTCCTGTTGGTGTCATGTATTCCTGCCCATGTCCTGTCTCCTGCAGATGGAGGCTTCCTCTGCAACACTCACAGGTCACATTGTGCCAATAGAGGGGTTGCCCAAGTGGCCAGAGCCAGGTCAGTGGTCCCCATGACCTGTTCCTGCTCCATCAGTACTCTGTGCTGTACTGAAGAGGAATTGCTACTCCAGCTGGGGAAGCCTGACACACCAACCCTCAAATTAACCCTGTATATATATTTTTTTCCCTCTGAAGTTTTCTTTAGATTCAGCCAGCCTTCACAATCTGCCTCATTAGCTCTGGGGTAGCTGTGAGACGTGGTGATTTCTGAAGCAATGAAGTGTGTGTGAGGTGAGGAGCACGAGGCTGCAGCTGCAGCTGGTGGGCTCTTTTGAAGTCTTTTCCAGTCAGCAGAAATGCTCGCATTATTTCCAGAGGGATTAGGATCACGTCTGTACATAGCTGAGAGCTTACTTAAATTTTCAGCATTTCTTCTAGGTCAAAGGACAGTTAGTCCAATTTTTCCATGTTTGATGCATTCCCACATTACAGCATGTAGAAAACTCCTTCCATTATTATGATTTTGAATACATCTGTAATGCTCTGAGACTGCCTGTGAATACCACAGTTGTGCTGAGCTCATAATCATTGAGATTTACTGCAGTCCTCCAGAGAAGTTAAATAGGAACCTCTAATATCCCTACAGAGTTTTGCATTCTCCTTTAGAAAAATATGGGAAAAAAAATCAAATAATCTGTCAGATTTAGCAGGGAAAAAAAATTATTTTTTTCTTCTGTAACTGCAAGGCAGAGCTGGAGGTTAGTTAACTCAAACCAGTTTAGTTTATTTTCCCCAAACCTCTCCAACCCAGTGCTGGATAGGGCCAGACAGGCCCCAGAGGGGCAACACAGTCTGCCCACCTTGAAAAAGTCAAGTTATCCTTTGGACTCATTAGGGAAAAGTCTTTCAGTACCTTGTAGAAAACCCTTCCCACAGGACATGTGTGTAACTGCTGCTGTTTGGTACAGAGGGATGGCACTGCTGCAGGGTTGGTCGGGTGGTCCCAAGGCAGCCCAGGACCCCACAGCCCCACCTGCCTCTCTGTGACCACCTCCCCCTCACTTCACAGAGAGAATTGTATCTGGTCTGGTGTGTTCCACACATCACCTCTGTCACTGAACGTGGATGCTGTGCTGTGTTTTCCATCTCTAAATGTCATTCATCCCAGACTTCACTTGGATTTACTCCCATGGAGCCTCTTCATCGATGTTCTGATTCATTTTCTGGAATTGCTCGTCCCTTTTCCCACAGCACCTTTTCTGAAGTTGGAAGTGACGGGGCACGTTGGACTTTGGCTGGTTTCTGCTTTTATTCTTTTTATACTTTGCAAAAATAGAACGAGATGTTTGTTTCATTGATGCTACACAAGATGAGAGCACTCAGAGCTGGTGCCCTCCAGAGCCTTGCGTGCAACGGATGATGAGCCCAGCCACAGTGGGGCTGTCCCTGCCACAATTCAGCACCATCCCCACCCCTTCAAAACCCTCCATGGAAGGGAAAAGCTTGTGGTCTCAGAGCATTTAGGATTGCCCAGGCATGGGTAACTTAATTGCTCTTGAAACCGGTGCTGAAAATGTTTGGAATAAAGTAGTGTCTGGAGGGTCTCCCACTGCCTGCATTTATTTGATGCAAAAGTGCTTTGCTCTAGATGCTAAATCAGATAAATCAAACCATTCATTTCTGAAAGTTCAATTCACCACTTAGAGGATAGAAAATAAACCAAGCTAAGCCACAGCAACACTGAACAACGAGATACAGGGTTTAAGGCAAAGCCCACTGTGCCTGGAAATGTTTCTCACATAAATCAAATTTATCTCTGTAGAGCAGAAGCCCAGTTTATGAGGTTCAGACAGGGAAAAAATAAGAAAACTTCCAGAGAGAGTGTCTTAAATAGCTCATAAAAAATGAGCATCTGCCCCTATGGAAAGGGATATCTGATAGTCCCACAAATGTGATGGCCCTGATGCAAAATGCCAACACCATCCATGCTCCTGCTGTGGGGTCGGACCATCCCTCCTTTCTGCTGGCAACAACTCTCTTGGTCACGCTTCAGATAATTAAAAATCATCAGCTTCTCACAGCTTCCTTACCCCACAGCCCCTCACTCTCTGGTTTTCCATGGAGCTGCAGTGTTCTCTCATGCTGGTGGGAGCAGGAGCTGGTGAGGATGAGCAGTCTGGGTGGATGATGAGCCACCACCCCACACACACCACTCTGTGTCACAGCTCTGGGCTGGCACTGCTGTCCTGCACCATGATCCATTGCTGGGTCTGCCAGTGCCACACAGAGCTCTTCCTCAGAATGTGTTTATGAAGGATGCAGCTGGTTCAGGACTAGTGCAAATGCAGGGCTGCAACAAAGAACCTGAGTTGTTTGTTAGTGCTCATTGTCAGGGTAAAATGCCACCTTCCCTGGTGCAACTTGAGGCTGTTTCCTCTTGTCCTATCTCTCTTTGCCTGTGGGAAGAGGCTGACCCCCACCTCACTACAACCTCCTAATTAGGAGATCAGTAAGGGCTTTAAGCAGGAAAAAGGAAAGTGTTTTCCAAAGTAATTGTTTTCATAAGAAACTTTTTCAGCTGGATCTCTCAGCAGAACCATCTCTGGCTGCTTTGCTGCTCTCACCCCTCTCACTGTGCCTGGTCCAGGTGCACCAGCCATGGTCCATCTCCCGCCGTAATAACAACATTCATCATGTCACTGTTCCCCATCCAGAAAGCAGCTGTTCCTCTCAGCTCTGCCGCTGCCAGCAAGGCCTGGGGGACAACACAGCACACGGGGCTAAATGAGGCAGAGAAGAAATGCCACTAATAAACTCATTGTGGGTTGATGACTCCAGGCTGCTCCTGCAGCGTCTCCATTGCCTGTGCAGGAGTTCTCAGTGGTGCTTCACAAGCGGCTTCAGCTGGTCTGAATAGGAGCAACTCCCCTCCAGGTCCTTGGGTACTGCTGGAAGAGCTAGAGGAGCCACCATGGAAGAGCTGGTTTCCTCCAGCTCCCACCCTTCACATGGCATCCAACATGGGCATTGAGCTTTGCCAGCATGGGGAGAGGCTGGAGACCCCTTCTTGGGGGTTCCTTTCCCAGGAGACAGCAGGGGCTGGCAGCTGATCCTCTCCTCTCCTCCCTGGGAGGCTGCTCAGCCATGAGCTGTAAGGGTGAGCTGCAGGGCTGTATTAACTCACCTTTAGTAATCTTGAGTTTAAATTCAAAGAATCTCCTCCCACCACCCCCCCTTTTCAGTAGCGTCACTTCAGTTGTGCGTTATAACAACTTCCTGCCTTTTAGACAGCTTAATTATTGATTTATAGCCCAGTTACACAGCTTAATTATTGGTTTATAGCATTACAACCCCCCCTGCTGTGAATGTGGGAAGTGAAGGGAAAGGACTGGTAAAGCAGACAGACAAGAAGTTGGAAACCCAAAGAACATGACTGCAGAGCCCAGAGGAGAGTTGACTGAGGAGCCCCTGTGAACTCCTCCTGGGAAGGGTGACTTTTGGGAACAGCACTGGAGCAGAGACAAAGAGACAAGGGGAGGATACTCCAAGAATAGCAAATCACTTGATACTGAGAGTAAAAGATGAGAGGGAAGAAACTGGAGCGACTGCAAGAACAGAACAAATGAGAGGTGAAAGAGGTGAATTTGTCCATGTGATGATGGCAAGGATAATTGCACACAGAGGCCACTGACAGGATCCAAGGAGAGATAGATTCATATATAGGATATATTTATGTATGAGGACCAGGTGGGAAATAAACGGGAAGAGAATATATGATTAAATAATCAGGAGAAAAAAGTCGAAGTTGGGTCTTTTAAAAGGAGGGCTGGGTTTGCTCTGACTGTAACCACAGTAAAATGCCATGAAAAGACAGCAGAACTGTAGATGGATTTAAAAAATATCTTAGCTGTTGGTTGAAATCGGCGCTGTTAGCAGAAACTCCTCATTTAAGAATTAGTTAGCTCTCTGCCTGGGGATTTTTCTACTTGACATCATGAAATAGCTTGTCAAGCTGGTGCGCGTCTGAGCGTCGACGTTGAGTGACAGACTCGCTGTCTTTGAGTGCTGGTCTCATCAGTGCCTTGTGCCTCTGAGAGTTCTATCCCTGTTGGATTTGCCTGCTCCACCAGCTTTGCAGGAAGCATCCAGCCTGTTGCCTAATGCTGTACAGTTATTTAGGTCATTTGATTTTTATGTCAATGTAGCTCTGTCAGGATTTGGGGCCGTTGCTGTAAAGCCAGTCAAGCTAAAGCCAAACCAACTGCTCTCCCCAGTAAACCCATTCCAAACATTGTTTCCTGTCACCAGGGGTATATCATAGGATCAGAGAATCACAGAATCAGAGAAAGGCTTGGGTTGGAAGGGATCTTAAAGATCATCTACTTCCAGCTTGTTAAAATATGAGTAATATCAGAGCTGCTGTTTTGGCAGGTTTTAGAGGTGAAGCCCCAGGAAGTCCCTGAGATTCCTTGTCTCAGCCCTTATTTCTTACTTTTCTAAATCTACAGCTCCTGGTTTTGTTGTACCTGCCAAAGAGGCAGAAGGTGATCAGGTATCAGGTTCCTGTTACTCTTTTTCACTCCGTTTCCTGAGATTTCTTTGCATTGATGTCATTTGTGGTGGGGGTAAAGGGGAACACGCAATTTATTCTACATTATGTTCAGAGTAATGACAAGTCTTAAAATAGCTCTCAATTAGCAATTGATTGCAATTAATTGGAACAACATAGGCTGACATGATGACTTCGGATCTCCAGAGCATTTTTGAGTTCATGAGCTCTAATTTTCAAAAATTCAAAAATTGTGGCTCCCACATTAGCACAACCATCTGTCAGCAGTTTAAAATACAGATCTTATAGAAGCAGGAACCATCCACACTTTGGCTTTTGTAATTAAAACAGGTGTCCAAAACAGGGCTCAAGTTTAATGTAAATTGGGGATTTACTTATAGGTATGGAAATACCTATATATTGCCCAGAGACTTTGTGGACTCCCCATCCCTGGAAGTGTCCAAGGCCAGGTTGGATGGGGCTTGGAGCAACATGGTCTAGTGGAAGGTGTCCCTACCTGTGGCAGAGGTGTGATTCTGTCATTCTATTATTCTATTAATCTATTTATATATATATATATGGCTTTGTGTTCGGGTGTTCATGCTTTGCTGACACTCATCTCATCTCGTGCTGGATTTCTTGGCTCTTGCAGGCAAGGAGCCTTCAGCAATGCTCATGTGGGTAATGCCAAAATTAGGACTCTATGAAGAGACGTGTTTTCTGATTATTCAGACTAATTTGGTTGTACCTGTGCTTTAATTAAAGGATGATTGGAATTTCTTTCTTAATAAATATCATGAATACGTCAGTACAAAACAGCAGTGGGGCTTCAATCCTTGATCAGCCTGCATCACTTCCCTGGATTCTGGCTGTCAGTTTGCTGTATGACCTGAGGGTTTCATGCCTCTGGGTGCAGCTCTTTGCCCATGCCATGGGTCACTCCTGAGAATTGTCCAGAGAGGACAAGGAAAGCCCTTGCTCCTTAGCCCAGAGTGGTTTAATTCCATCAAACTTCACTTTCAAGTTCTTGAGCATAAATTTTAAGTAACAAAAGATAAGGTACTGTATTAAGATAATACATCATTAATAAATCAAAAAATATTCAGAAGAGTCTTAAATTTGAGGGAGCAAGACTGGACTTGAAGAAGGAAGGTGCCAGTAGTGGCAGCTATTAATTCTCTGTGTGCTAAACTTACAAGAGCTGGAGATGGCAGGACAGAAAGCACAAACACTGTGAGTGGAAGAAAACTTGGGTGTCAGGTTCTCATATCAATGTCATTTTCCCAGAGGAAAATACACTTAAATGTCTCTGTCCTGATGGCCAAATATTGTTTCTAGTCAGAGTACTGGGAAAGGGGAGCACAAAGCAAGGAAGCAGTACTGAATTACTGCTTGAATTACTACTTATATTGGAATGCTGAATGCTCAGATCTCTCCAGACTTTCCTACAAACCAAGCTGGTCATTTTACTGTTCTTCTTCAGTCAAAGTCCTTGCTAAACCATCAATGAAAAATACCAGTGAGAATTGGAAGAGCATTGCTCAGCCCTGCCCCTGCTTCAGCCTGGCCAAAGATTTCCTTAGTGGATGAGAACTAAAAGACAGGAAGGCAGATCTGGTTTGTGCAGATGAATCTGGACTGTGCAAATAGGTCTGGATTGTGTAGGTAGATCTGGGCTGTGCAGATAAGTCTGGGCTATGCAGGCCAGAGTGGTTTCAGTGCTCACAGAGAAGGATTTGGTTAAGCACACGGCTACAGCCAGGCTGATAAAGAGCTTTAAAAAAAGGATTGATTTGAAGAGACCATAATCAGAAACAATTAAAAGTTGACAGATGACCTGAATTAATGATGGAGATACTTGCTGAGGTGTCACTGCACATCTTCACAGTGAGAGGCAGAACAGTTTCCTGAACATGGCAGTGAGTCACTTAAGGGTGAGATGTGCTGAGCCATGGGGTCTTCTGCTGCCCCCCAACCCGAAAATCTGCACAGGCTCCATCAGACCTGCTGAGGAGACTGCCTGGAGCCCCTCTAGGCTGTCTCCTTCATGTGTTGTGCTGGTTGGAGGGTGCAGAGCAGGACAGTCACCACATCCTCTGGGAAGGATGCAGGTAAGGCCAGGCTGCTCCTGCGGCCACTGCCACCACCTGCCTGCCCAGGTGGGAGACACCTGAAGCTGAAGGGTCCTCTCAGGACACTTTTAGACAAGCGATGAGTAGCCCAGGTCCAGGCTGGGTCTCCAGGTGAGGCAGCACAGGGGACGCCAGTAGAGTCAAAAATTATGCAGCAAAGTGATGCCCAAAAGAATAAATTGACCGTGGAAGGAGTTTTCTGCTCTAAAAATCTTCTGTTATGAAGTGCAAGGAGTCATCTCTATGACATGGGGTACACCACAGCTTTCAGAAAGTCTGACAACATCCATGACCATGTTGACCAGTTTCTCCCAGTGCTTTCCGTTTCTCACCACACTGCTGTTCACACTTCAGGCTTCTCTTTCCGCTCCAAATTTTAACTTCATCACATGTTACTTTGAGAAAGAGCCATATATAAATATTTTGGCTCATTTAAAATGCCTTCTGGTATTTTAACACCAGGTCTCTTATTTTTCTCCACCATTTGGGGAACTTATTTTTATTTCCAAACAAATTTGATACTCTTACAGAAGTTCATTTCCTGAACTGAGTTTTTTAGGAAAGATTGCAGGAGTGTTGGTAAAATGACAATGTGCTGGGCTCCTGATGGAAGTGCCTGTGCTGCTGGGGACTGGCTGAAATCCTCTTTGCATACAAAAGAGAGATCGTGGGTGAACAAGAACAATTCTGGGGTTTATATTGAGTTGGTAAGTTCAGAATATATAAATGGAAAAAGGTTTGAAATAGAAAATTGAAATTTGTAGACTGGGCTAGGAAGGAACCAGGAATCTACGGGAAGCAGCTCAAGCACCATAGCTTCCCCAAGAAGAGTAAAAACTGTATGAGCTTTCTAAGGGGGCTGAAACACCTGTGGATTCCCTTCCTTCCCTGGTTCCCTTCCTCCCCCCAGTCCTGGCTTTGAACATATGGGAGGGTTCAAACCAATGACATTACTACCAAGTACTTCCCTGTTTTTTTCTCACTGAAATTTTACTGAAGATACTTGATTCTAAATACAAATAAACCCACAGTGTGTCCACTCTGCTGCCAGTGTGGATCCTGGAGCCTGTTACTGCCTGGCATTTGTCATTGTTCCTCAGCTTTACCTTGGTAATTTTATTTAGACAGGGACATTTTCTTCTGATAAATCTGGCTCGATTACCACGTCAGAATGTATTTATTAAAACAGCAATTAGAGCTTGGTCTCTCATCAATCACAACACCTTTAATTCCTGCATGGATGCAAACCTGTCGGAGGTGTTGGGCTCGCATGAGTGCGTGATCTAAATCAAATTGTCACCTCACCAACGTTCCCTTATCCTGGGCCCCAGAGGCAATCCAGTTTTGATTTGCCATGTGAACAACGGGTGACATTTTTAAAAGCTTCCACACTTCATTTTTTGGTGTTGAAAGGTGAACACTGGCTTCACAAGGTTGAAGACAAAGGTGAGCTCAGAGGCGAGGGCATCAGCCCCTCATACACACAGGTGATGGGACCCCAGTGGGATGGAGAGTTGGTCAGAAGGTGTCCCCACAGGTTGGGGATCACCCTGTTCCTACCTGCCAAAGGTCCTGCCTGGGCAGTGTGGTTAATTACAACCCAAATGGAAATCAGGTGTTGCAATAGCCCCAAGAGAAGAGATTAGTGTGGAGGATGCAGCAAAGCCCCAGGACAGGGGAGAGGTAAAAGTCATGGGATAAGGAAGGAGAAAAGTAATGTGAAACAGAAATTAAAAATCAAAACCAACATCAAAGCCCTAAAGCAGAAGAAGCTGGAAGAAGAATAAAAGGTGAAAGGACAACGTAAGTAGACCAGATTGGATTAATGATGCTTAAGTGATGGTCACAGACTGGGAGGTTGGTACAGCCACACACATGGAGGTGGTGAGTGTCTGGACACAGAAGATATCTCTGCCTGCCTCAAAGCCAGGCATCAGACAGTACCTAGCTCTGTGCCCTGCCTGGGAACATTGTCCCTTCCCAGCCATGACTCCTGCTGGACACTCCTGGGATGGTGTGACACTGTTCCTGGAACAGGCCACAGACTTCAGGAAAAAGGGCTTTGAAAACTGCAGAAACTGAATAAAAGAAGTATAGTTCTGAGAATGAGGCCATCTGCCTGTGAGGTCAGAGTTATGTGAGAGCACAGTTCCCATCCCTTGGCATGTTGTCTCACACCAAGGGACTTCCAGTCCAAATTCAGTAGGCAAAAAAATAAAAATTTTGAAATTTCCTGTAAAATGGTAATTTGTAACACTTGTTCTGAAATATCACAACATTGTACTTCTATAGGTCTGAAGCATTATAACAGAAAATTAACTATATATGGTGTGATATTAAAGTTATAACATGGATGTCAAAATGCAAGGAGGTGTTGTCATGATCTGGCTGAGCACTTTCCCAGTGCAAATGTCATCACAGTCACTGTGTTCCTTTAGAATATTTCAAGACAGCAGCATTTACCAGTGAAAAAATGCCCAAGAAGTATTCAACCCTTCCTCCTGTGCCTGTCAGAGGTGTCACATGTGTGGCTGTGCTCCCACTGTGCTCCCAGGTGGGCCTGGAGAGCTGTGGGGGATGATTTCTATCCAGTACAGCAGCTGGATAATTTGTTTGGTATTAAATCTGGGGGGATTCAATGTTGGGGACAGGGAGAGGCTGAGGCCAGACTCAGGCCTGCGTGCAGCTACTTGGTCAAACAGGACTTGGTTGGGAGTCACCTATGGGTGGTATTTACATTTGAATAGTAAGAAATTCCCTGTTAGCCTTTTTCTGGGTGAATTAACTCAAAAACCTCCTTCTTAAAGTCCCTTGGAGTGGAGGGGGCGGGGGGAGATGTCCCAGCCTGCTGTGGAACTAGGCTTTGGGGCACTTTCAGACACCTCAAGTTTTTCTGCAGCCCCTCTGCTCTTCAGTGGTAACCACTGGGGGGCAGGGGGGCAGAGGGATGGGGGACCCCTGCCCTGAGACCCCCAGGACCATCTGCATTGGGCTGTTCATGCCAGGATCAGCACTTCCAAATTTAAACACCTCCATGTCTGAGCTGGACTCGGTTGGGGTAGGGTCTGTGCCATCCCTCACCATAAAACTCTTTATTGACTTTGGTTTTAAGGTCCTGTGCTGATCTTGGTTTATATCCCACTCCTCTCTGCTCCTCTGTTTTCTTACAGCAGCCAACCACTGGAGATTTCCCATTCCTTCCTTGCAGTGTGTTTGTTGGGAAGGAGGGAGAGAAGGGGAAAACGGGGTAGCTGATGGTTTGTGTGTCAATTATACATCAGAGGCTTTACTGCTGCTTCAGAAGCTTCTAATAATAATAATTATAATTAGGGCACTGGGAGAGAAATGTGCTGAGATCAGGGAGGAAAGCAAGAAAGCCAGGCCAGAATTAATTAGCCACTTTTATCTAAGAATCTCATAGCATTTAGACATTAATTAATGAATTCGATGGTTAAATGAGCATGATGCTTGATTTGCACCAGAGTCATGGCCGAGCTCAGGCTCAGCACCTCTCTTTGCCCAGCCCTGGGTCCTGCAGGGTGAATGCTGCTGCAGGTGCTTCCCTCTTGCTGCTAAACACAGAGAAATAGTTCTTTTTCTCCTTTTGGTTCTGTCTGTCACTCTGAAAGCACTTAAATCTGGGGTGAGGAGAGCTGGTTAGATATACACTGTTGGGAGCTGTGCAAATCCCCCAGCTCAGGAGATGCACATCCCCTGCACACTGAACACTAGTGCCTTACCATAGGGAACAAATGTTTTCTGCTGACCCAGACTCAAACTCAGTGAAATCTCCCACCTGTGGCACTGAGATTATTCCTGGGGCTCCAGCAAAACCGTTTATTTCATGGCAAAATGTTGCCCAAAGGAAAAAAGTGACCCTGGCAGCAGTTTTCCTCTAATCATAAGGCTCTGCTGGGCAGTGTGAGAGGGTGGCCCAGTGTGGGGAGTTGGTGGTTAACAAAAAGAAACCTGTTCTCCTCTACCCCGTGGTTTTCTCAGAGTGGAGGCGCAGTTCAGGGTGCAGAAAGATCTCCCTGGCTGGAGCTCTCCCTGCAGCACCAGCAGCTTAGCTGAGCTTTCACATTTCCCAGTGGTCTGAAGATCTTTCTGTCCCATGAGCCCCTTCCCCACCAGCTGGCCCAGGCCAACTCACCTCATCGGTGCCAGGGGAGGCCTCTGCCCAGGGAGCATCTCCAAACCCTGTGACTGTTCCCAGTATCACATCTCACCTGGGTTCTGCAGTTCTGCCTCATGAATAGATGAGTTTCTGCCTCCCGGCTCACCTGTGGTATGCCCAGAGTTGGTGAATATTCATTAACCGAAATTAGCATCTATTAGGTCTTTATTGACTTATAAAAGCCTTGTTTTGTGATAATGAAGTTTATACTGTAGTTTTGCCTGATGGCAGCTGGTGGGTCCCTCTGCCCAAGCCACCAACCCCGAGCTGGGTCTGGCCAGGACACAGGTGGCTGAGTCCCTTCTTCCCCAGAGCCCATGGAAGCTGTGGCTGCCCCCTCCCTGGAAGTGTTCAAGGCCAGGTTGAAGCAACCTGGTATAGTGGAAGGTAGGGCCCAGAGCAGGAGATTGGAATGAGATGAGCTTTAAGGTTCCTTCCGACCCAAATCATTCTGGGATTGTATGACAGCCATGAAGTTACAGCTGGGAGAAGCATGTCTGTGATCTGAGCACGTGCTGAACATGAGGGCAGACTTACAGACTTTCACTGGATGATCATAGCAGTGTCCTGTGCCGCTGCAGGGGCGGATGTTCAGGGGTTGATGATTGATTTGGGCAGTTTGGGCACTTAAGGCGTGTTTTGGACCTCTGTTCCTTGGCTGGGTGAGCGCAGCCCTTTGGGTTTCATGGACTGTCCCTCTGCTGTGGGATGTAGATGTGGTTTGGCTGAATGTCCCTATGAATTGGCTTGGAAGCTGTTAGGAGGGCACGAGAAGTGCCACGCTCAGAGCCGGCGGTGGGAGGTGGGAGGAGGTTACACGGTGCTAATGGGAACTGACCTGAGCAATAACCTTCTCCCTCTCAGCTCATTTTTCACTATTTCTCAGACTTCATTCAGTTTGGTGTGAGGGGTCAGCAGCGAGGGCAACAGGAACAAGTCACTCTGGTGTTGGGGCAGGCAAGCATTCCCCACGGTGCTGCCATGAGCTTGGTCCTGCTGTTCACCGGGAAGGAGGGAGACAGTGCCCAGAGGGAAAATATGTTGGAAAGAGCTGGTGGCAGCACTGCTGCTTGTCAAATATGTTTCCTCTGTTAGGATTCACTGTTGTCCCTAAATGCACAGAGGCGACACGGGGAAAATCACTGATTTACAGGTGAGAAGAGCAAAAGTGCTCACAGGGGGTGAGCAGGAACTGCTGGGATGGAGACTCTCCCTTCCCACACCAACCTGCTCTCCAGGGCTGGCCACAAAAACGCTCACTGCTTCCACCTGATTGATTTTGCCTTCCAAGCAGTAGTGGCTGCTCGCTGGAATCACTCACTCTGTGTTTGGGAAGGGCAGAGCTCTGGAGCCAGCCCTCGCAGGGAGCAGCCATCAGAAAAATCCTCACAGAGCTGGAATGTCAGCTGCAATAAGGAGCTGGAATCCACACAGCTCCTGGAAGTGTTCTCAGAGCACACGTGATCAGGGTTTTACACGGGCTCAGAACATGGTGCCTTTGTCCAAGCCCAGCAAATGATAAAAATCTTCAATTTAGCCATTATTGACTGTTTTAAGACAAGATACAGGACAGAATTGAAGCGAGTCTGTAAATTAGACGTAGCCCCACAGCTCACAGACCGAGAGACTCCTTCATCATTGACAAGGAAGAGGAAGGAGGAAATGAGGAGGCTTGGTGACTTTGTTTTTCTGCCTGTTCCTGTAAATTACGTGCTCTGTGTTCTCAGCTGAGAAAAGACAGAGACACAGAAGAGCAGGGCAGTGACTGTCAGTGGCTTTGTAACCACCGTGAGCTCACAGGGCCCCTACTCCAGGCTCTAATCCTTGGGCTCAGGAGCTGCAAATTGGCCTTTCCTTTTTTCCCCCCATTTTTTGGTGAGGGTCTGTGTCTGGAATGGTGACACCAAACTGTCCCCTCAGCCCGTGGTGTGAGGAGGTTTCCCCGTTGGCCTCACCTCCTGCTGCTCCACTGGAGCCCTGGCAGGGCTGTGACCCTGGCACTGTGTGTCACCTGACACTGCTGCAAATCCCAGGGCAGTGTTGTGGCTCTGACCAGACCACCCTGTCCCCTACTCCTTGTCCTGCTGTAAGAGACCCCTCAACCCTGGGGTGTGACTCTGGGGATGGAGCTGCAGTGGGACTCTGGGTCACAGATGAGACCTGGGGCTGCAGTGCTGCTCTGATGTTGCAAAGCTTAATGATGCTTTCTCTTGGTTTGGATGATGTTACTACTCTGCATGAGCTGGGAATGGTAATTCCATTTTAGTGGGAAGATGGATGCTTCCAAATGACATTTATCTCTGTGATGACTGCGGTGTGGTCAGGGAGCAGTTGTTAGCAGTGCCAGCTCTCCCCTTTGTCACGGATTACTGCGGCTGGGCAGGATTCCAGCTGAAAAACAAAAATTCCATCCCTCCACCGCATGAATCAGGAAATAGTTACTGTCCTGTGGTTTCATCACTGAGGTCATGCAAATGAGGACTGTGTTTCCTCAAAGCCTCTGTTTTGTGTGTGACCAGGCCTTCGTGTGTGGGGAGACTGCTCAGGGGCAGGTGGGACACCCACAGCATCGGGTTTGGGGAGGGTAAAGGGATGCTGGGGTTTGATGCCCACAAGGACAGAGGCTGGTGATGCTGGCTGCACCATCTGGCAGCCCCAGCTGGCTCAGCAATTGAGCCTCAGAGAAGAAATGGTGTCTGGAGAAATTGGGTGCTCCAGCTGTGGTCCCTCACTCAGGTTAAACATGGATCCTTGAGTGGAGATTTCTCACTGAGGATCTTGGAAAATTTTCGGACCCCCATTGGATATTGCAGGGACCTGAGCAGCACATGCCAGTGGAATGGATGGAGGAGTTCCAGGGTTAATAGGAATCAGCTCCTGATTGAGACTGGGTGGAGGGTTTGCTGGCAGTTTGTGGTGACGTTCAGGGAAGTTCCCTGCAAGGGTTCCTGTGGCACTGGCTGCCTGTGTCCATCCCGACCCCCATGGTGCCAGCAGGGCTGAGCAGCCTGTCCTGAGTGTGGGTGGGGGTCTGGAGCTGTTGGTCACCCCAGGCACTCTCTGTTCCTCTTGCAGGTGAGCCCTCCCGGTGGTCCTCATCCCACTGCGACTGCTGCTGCAAGAACGGCAAAGGCGACAAGGAGGGAGAGAGCGGCACATCCTGCAACGAGCTGTCGACGTCCAGCTGCGACAGCCAGTCGGAGGCCAGCTCCCCCCAGGAGACCGTCATCTGCGGCCCCGTCACGCGCCAGACCAACATACAGACTCTGGACCGGCCGGCCAAGAAGGGCCCTGTGCAGCTGCTGCAGCAGTCCGAGATCCGCAGGAAGAGCGACCTGCTCCGGACTCTCACCTCTGGCTCCCGGGAGTCCAACTCCAGCAAGAAAAAACAAGTGAAGGAGAAGCTCTCCATTGAGGAGGAGCTGGAAAAATGTATCCAGGATTTCCTCAAAATCAAAATCCCAGACCGGTTTCCCGAGAGGAAACACCCCTGGCAATCTGAACTGCTGCGGAAGTACCACCTTTAGGCTCAGGGTGGGGAGAGCACATGACCTTGTTACATTAGAGACAGATCCTAAGTGATACAAAAATAATTCCCAATAATAATTATTTGTTAGGTCACCGAAACCAAAATCCATCTCTAGTACTGCCTAATTTGCCTCTTTCACCTTAACATTTCTAGTCGTAGGGTAACGATATTTTTTGCAGTCCTGGAAGCACAATGACAAACGCTTTCGTTTGTAAACTCGGAGTCTTACACAAGCTGAAAACCTTAAGGGCACAACCAGACCCATGCCAAGGGATGGTTGCATGCAGCTGCCAGTGCCGTGGGAGCGTGGCCTGGGAACAGGCAGGTCAGGGGGATGTGAGCTCCGTGCCCTCTGTGTCCTCCTCGGAGCACATCTGTTTGGAGGGAGGTGCACACTGCGAAGCCCCGAGCTCTGCCGTGGCAGTTTAAGCATGTGTATATATATATATGTGCATATATATATGTGTGTATATATATCTCTGTGTATATATATATGTATATATATATATCTATATATATATATCAATATATATTGCTTAAAGATTTTCTGGCTCTCTCCTCATAACTGCACTTTCTCAGAAAAGCGCATTTTTTAGCCGTCTGTGGATGTTCAGTTTCTTCTCCAGGTCTTTGAGGGCTGAACAGTAGAAGTCCATCTCACTGTCTCTCCCCTGCTCCCTCTCCCTGTCTTTACCCCTTCTCTGAGACACTGTAAATGCGTTTCAGTGGAGACCAGGGTGCAGTCTGTGGTTCTTTGTTACCATCAGCAAATACTCCCATTTGTTTTGGATGATCTTGTCCCTCTGTGTCCTCCCCACACCTCTTGTGTTCCTCAAGGCTCCCCAGTGTCAGTGGGTTAAAGGTGTGCTGATCCCAGCTGGAAAGCTGTAGGGCTGGTTCCACGGCTGTGTGTGGAGTGGCTGTGCTGGTTTTTGTGGATGCCAGGCACAAGTGCCAGGGGTGTCTATCCCAGCTGGCAGGGACAGAGGGCACTGTATCCCATCCGGCACAGAAGCACCCACAGAAATCACCCACCCAACCAGCCCCATGGTGCTTTGTGCGTGGGGATCCACTGTTGGAGGAGAGAGTAGGTGTGTGCCAAGAGAAAGTACAACCCCAGGAGGTACCTGCGTTCCATCCCACGGATCCCATGGTGGGACAGCCAGCAAACTGCACCGTGTGTGCCGTGTCACCCCCGGAGCCATGGGAAAGGCTGGTCCTGCACTGACCCACAGGGAAAGGGTGCAGGTGGGTCTATGGGGCGCAGAAGTGCCAAGGCCAGGTAAGGCCAGAGCATGGCAGCACAGATCAGAGAGTGTCAGGGGGTTGGCAGGTGGCAAAAGCATGGGATCAACCAAACAGGGAGCAGGGGAGCGCCGGGGGGGCTCAGCTCTGGGGGCTCAGGCTGCCAAGGAGGGAAGCCATGGAGAGTGATGGAAAACTTAATTGCTCCAGCTATCCTGTGTTGGCCACATCTGGGAACAACCCAGCTGGAGGATTTGGGATAAATTTTTCGTTTTCTAAAGGCACAGAAAGAAGATTTTATATATATAGAAAAAACTACAGACAATGACAGTGCTGGTAGCACAGAGTACTTGGATTTTGACTCATTTAGCATCCTGCAGGTTCGAGGGCTTCCCACCTACTAAATTCCAGAGGTTGCTGTGGGAGATGATGCTGTCCCATCTGCACTGGTTCTCTCTGTGATCCTCATGCAGTTCCAGCAAGATGGAAGCTTGGTTCCTGTGGGGTTCCATCATGCCCAGCTGGGACAGAGGGGTTTGGCAGAGAACTGTGAGGTCTTCACAAGCACACAGGTGTGTTTTGGTGAGGATGCACATTTTACCAGCAACAATAGGAAGCAATACTTGTCCAGAGGGATCCATAAGCCTGAGCCGGCTGTGGGGAGGGGGAAACCCTCCCAGCAATACATCTCCAGGTTGGGGCAGAACAGGGCTTGGATGTAGCAGCTGGTCATCACCTCTGGAGATTGTACATGAAGAAGGTGCCATTCCTTACAGCTGGCATGCCGTGTTGGTACCAAGGATTGGGAATGAGAGGCTCTGGGCTGGGAAATGCTCAGTGAGGAAACTCAGAGCTTCCCAGAACTGTGCTTTAGAACGAGTTCAGGTTTTAGGACATTCCCTCATGCTGGAGTTCAGACCTGGCTGTTGTGCTACCTTCCACTTACAGGCTCAAAAGGCACATTTTCCAGCAGAAACTAATGTTTTACACAAGATCCATACATTTGGCCCTGCTTAGTTGTGTTGTGGTTAGTTTATAACATTTTTCTTTTCCTGCTAAACATTTCCCACACCTTACCCTCCTGCTCTGGCACCAAGCAAGAAAAACTGAAGAACAGCTAGGGCTCTCCTCTGGATTTCCAGCAGAGAATGGGGTTGGGAACAGGTCCCCTTGTTCCTCGGCAGCAGACTGGAGCTAAAATCTTGTCCTTTCAATCCAGATCTTTCCAAGTCTCTCTTTAATATCACAAATATTTGGGCTATAAACTGCGTGTGCCAGAGTGGAAGAACAGGCATTGGATGTGTGTGTGTGTGTGTGTGTTCCCAGGCTGATGTTCTGGGGACACAGGATTGCTCAGTGATTAATAACTGTGGAAAAATTAGACCAAATGAAATGCGCCTGAGTGGGCTTGATTTATGTGGCCTTCATGTCTCCAGTTTGAGATGAAATGGTTATTACTCTCCAGTGCTACAGAAATAAAGGTCTTAAACTTCAGTAATCACAAGCAGGCCAAACCTGCTGGGAAACCCAATTTGAGATGGGGCTGGAGGAAGGCAGTGCCCAGACGTGGGGCTCGTGTGTGTGTGTATGTTTGTGTGTGTTCTGCTGTGCTACTAAGGGGTCTTGTTCTGGTCTAACTACATGTATGGTTGTTTTATGAGTGGCTTGTACAGAGCTGGGGCTGTGCTGCCAGGTTTTGTGCTGCTCATAGTGACTGGTGGGCTGTAGGTGGAACACAGGAGGCCTGGGTGGTGGTGGGGGGCTGTCACTCCTCCCCAACAGAGTCAGAGCTGTGTGGATGCTGCCCAGAGCTCCCCTTTTCTCCATCCTCACTCACTGCTCTCTCTGCACCACCACTGTTCCATGGCACCCCCTCAAAAAGCCACATTTGGGGCACCTCATTCTGCCACCACTGGGCAGGGGCAGGGGATGGGAGCATCCAGCAATGGTGTGGAAAAACCATGGGCAGGTAGAGACAGGGACCAGGGGAATTAAAAATGCTGCTCCATGGTGGCCCCATAGTTCAGCTGTGTGTGGCAGTGGGTCAGGAAAGAGCAATCAAACCTTCTGCAGGCACCAGGATGGTGGCAGGAGGGTGACAGTAATTCTGGAAGACCTGTTCCTAAAAATAGTGCCATGGACATATAGAGACACAAAACTATATATACTTCCATGTAGTTGGATAGTTATAATCACACTCCTAGGGATGAAAGAAAGGTGCCAATGCCTTCTTGGAAAGGTTGTTCCCCATCCCCTCAGGGGTGGGCACCTCTCACTGTTCCCAGGGACAGGAAATCCCTGCAATAGGTGGGTGTCAAAGTGGTACCTCAAAGCCTATGGCAAATAGGAGGAGGGAAATGTGGCCCATGCTCGGTGTGTCCAGAACCTTCCTCCTACCAGGGCTTTTCCCTGAGGCTGTGCTGGGAAATGGGGCCATGAAGGGAAGAATGGAGACAAGGTATTTCAGAGGAAAAAAGGAAACTGGAATGAGATTGCCAGAAAGGCAGATGGGTTTTGGGCTCTAAAGTATATTCTACTCAATTCTACTTTGTTTCAGTGAGAGAACCCATGTCTCTCCCTAGGACAGTTTTGGTAGCAATCCAAAATTAAACTCAGTTCACAGAGTACTTTATTCTTTCTAAAATATCTGGGGGGCAAACTGGACTTTGAGCTACTTTCCACACATAATGAAGACCAAATATAAGTTCTGTTGAAACTAACTGAAAAACTTACATTGACTTCAGTGGGACTGAGACTCCCCTAAAACAACTTTTCTCAAGAAAAATGGGCACCTGCCCCAGTGAGGATGAGTAAGAACATACACATCCATGTACATTGCTTGTGTGGCACAGGTCCAGTCATTTGGGGATGGTGTGGCACAGCCAGTCTGTAAATATCATGGCCTGGTCTTACTTAAGCTTAGCTTAGGGCACTGGGGAGGGAATGTGGTGAGCAACCCCTGCCCCTATGGGCCATGGGGTGGGTGACACAGCTCCTGTCACAGCCACCCACATCCCACCTGCACTGGTGCCCATGACAGCTTCCACCTCTCCTGGGCAGAATTCCCAGTTTCCAAGGGTTTTGTTATGTGCCCAAACACCTCGAGACACCTGAGCAGGACTCAGAGCATCAGGGGGAGACACAGGGAGAATGTGTCAGTTTACACAGACCCACGGGGACCAAATTATTTTACCATCTGCACACACTGTCCAGAGGCTTCACAGTGCTCTGGAGAACATTTTAGTGTTTTAATTCTAGTTTGGTGGTCCATTTATTAATTTCATTTTCAAATTGAGGGCTGAAGGAGAAGACAAGGTTGGAGTTTATTGGCAATGGCCATCATGTAACCAAGCCCTTCAGCTGTGTCCCAATCTGTTCTCCCAGCCCTAGGAAGGCTGGAGGAAACTTTCCAGCTCCTTACCCTTCCCAAAGCCCTTCCTACCACGGCGAGTATGGACTTTCAGAGTACTTTATGCACAAGGCCCCATGTGTATCATGGTACAAAATAATTGTCCAGTCTTATGGATAGTTTATGCCCCAACGGGGTTTTGTAGATTAATAGTAAAAGGACAGAAAAAAAAAAAAAGAAAAAGCACTTTTAAATTATTTATATTATAAAAAGACATTCTTTATTTTTCTTGGCATCGATGTCACTTAGCTAAAAAATCCGTTTATAAATAGGATATTGCAGATTTTAAACTATAGCAATGCTAAAGCAAACACAAAAAAGCAGAATTCAGAGTTACACAGACAAAACTTACTGAGGTGAAGCAGGAGGGTGGCAGGGCCCAGCTGGCTGAACGGGTGGGCGTTGGAGTTGAGGGGGATGATGTCCTCCCTGGGGCCCCTTTGTGGTCCCCTCTGGCCATCCCCAGCCCCAGGGAGGTGGCTGGACCAGTTCCCCCCCAGTCATTTGGGGTTGTACAAAAGAGCAGGTGCTGCCAGTGCAATATTGTCCCAGCCAACACGGGGTGTAGAGGGGGTTTGGTGATGTTGTGATCTCTCGGGGCCTTGCTTACGTTACATTTTCGGACCTCATACAGCACTTAATGACTTCGCTGAGGCTGAGTCAGTCTGTTGCACATTGATGTAGATTAAGTGGCACCCACTGAATTACCTCTCGACTTTCCAACGTGGTTCACTTGTACATAAGTGTAATGTCAAACTGTTTACAGGTTCTTTTGTGCGTAATTGTGGAAAAAAAAAAAAAGTTTTAACTACAAATTTAAAGGAATCGATTTTACTGGAAGGTGTTTAAAAAAAATGAATGTGCTTAATACAGTATAGACATCCTTGCTAATGGTCTCACCTGAATGCATGTATCCGTGTTGTCAGTCCCCACCAGTGAGGTTATTGGCAATATTCTGCAGTCTGTGAATAGCAAATATGCATAAACTACTGTGACTCTGACAAATATAACTCGGTAACTGTTTCTACTGTGGTATGTAAAAAAAAAAAAATCTTGTAGCTTTTAGCCTGCTGTATTTCCCTGGTGCAAAGAACACCAGGAAAAAGAGAGATCTTGGAAAAAATGAAGTCACAGCTGTGACCTGTGTGGGGTCATTCATGCAATGGCACCTTCTGGGTCGCTGTGGTACAAGCGCTAAAAATGCCATTTTTAGAGGCTGGGAGGTGGGAAGTGAAGGTGTTGCTGCTGCCTTCTGCTCTGGCATTGCTGCTGGAAGCAGAGCTGGCCTTTGGCTCAGGGGATGATGAGTGAAGAGCTGCTCCACGTGCAGGGTGGGTGTCAGACCCTGCATGGGGGGAGCACAGCACCGGTGTCAGGACGCTGGGCGACTGAAAACTGCAGCCAATTTGTGTCTTGCCATTCAAATAAAGCAGTGAATATACACTGTAAGAGCACAGACAAGAATAAATAAGTTGGTATCCTTCAACTGTCACATACACACGCAGGAATACATCCAGAGATCCATCCAGGCTTTCTTGCCCATGGGGATTTAGCACTTCCCTCCCTCCCAGCGGGGCATTATTCTCCTGTGAAAGTGATGGGTATTTTTCCTCATTTATTTCTGGGTTGGTCTGAAAATAGCAGTTCAGTGGTCACAGGGGAAAGTTCTTCTCCCTCCCTATCTCGCACAGAGATTTTGTGATGCTGTGATTTGAAAGTCCTGGCCCCAGCAGCTGGATAAGCCATTGCTGCATTAGGGGTTACCTGCCAGAGGGTATCCAAAAATACTTTATCCTTTGTCATTTTAAAGACATCTTGGCAAGGGATGGCTTCATCCCAGCCAGCGGCTGAGTTACAAGTGGAGAAGGTGCAGGGCATGACAAGAGGAGAAAGATACAGGGGGAAAGGCAGGATATCTTTCTGGGACATGGAGAGGTAGCCAGCTGTGGCCTTTTCCAGAGTTGGCCCCCAGTCATCCATCCCAGGCAGGTCCCTGGGGAATGGTGTCCAGCAGTGAAGGCTTCACCTTCCTGCAGTAGCTGCTGCAAAGATAAAAGGGGAAAAGGTGGTGGGAAGGAGCTGTTCTGCCCCAGCATGGCTGTTCTTGGAGCAGCAGATTCACAATTTGTGGTTATTGCTGTATCTTGGCCCATCCCTGGAAGTGTTCAAGGCCAGGTTGGATGGGGATTGGAGCAGCCTGGTCTAGTGGAAAGTGTTCCTGCCTTCCCCTGGCAGGGGGTAGAACAAGATGGGCTTTAAGGTCCCTTCCCACCCAGGCCACGCTGTGATTCCATGATCTTCCTCCCTTCAGCACAGCTCTCTGGGAGCAATCAGGGCTCTGTCCTGCTGCCACTGCCATGTGGGTGGCCCAGCTCCCAACGCTCCCAGTCATACCTGCATGGATGGAATTGGGAAGCATTGCTGTAGGCAAGCTGGGGCTGAAAAAGCCAGAAAACCAGATGATGGCTCACTTGTGGAGCTGAGGATCCAGGGATGATTGGTTTTATTATTATTTTTAATCTGTGGTACTTGGCTGTGGTTGAGAGGAAGCCCTTTCCAATGGCCCCTTCTGGGAGAAGGTGAAAGATCCATCTTTGCAGCATTTCCCCCATATGGTACTTCCCTGTAGCAGGGATTTGGATGTTGCAGTGTCTGCACAAGCATATGGAAGGCGAAGTGTGTTGGAAGCTGTGTCTCCTCAGATGGTGAGGCGGCTGCTCGCCGGGCGTACCTGCGGCACCAGCCCAGTGCTGGCAGCACCATGAGCCAGGTGATCCTGGCACAATCCCTATCCTGGCAGAGAACTCTGTAGGAGGCACCTGCCTTCTGCCTCGGGGCCACACCTACAGCAGGGCCAGTGTCCCTAAACCACCCTTACAGCTCTCAGATGAGCTTCTCCCAGATTAGCCACCCCTTGCCTGGAGCCAAGGAGCTGGGGGAGAGGGCAGGGTGAACCGAGGAGACAGTTCTGCTGCTGTTCCTGAGCAAATCCAGGGGTCTGCAGCCCTGTTACCCCTTGCTGGGCTTGTCTCTCACGATCCATCTCTCCATAGAGGAGAACACACGGGGAGCAGCTGAGACCCCCAGTATGGGTGGCAGGTCTTCTCTCCAGCAGGACACCCCTCAGTTCTGAGAAGCAGCTCACCTCTGCCGCTTCCCACACTCATTCTGAGGCAGAAAGCTGAATTTTGCTATTCTGAGCACTTTTGAACACTGTCTTGTCTTCTTTTCATGTCAGGGCAGATGTGAAAGAGTAGTGGGTGTTCGGGTTAGAACACCTGCACAATAATTACTGAGGATTTAATTACCTCCCCTGCGCAACACTGGATGATGTGCATGGAAAACAGGAGAGATTCCCTTTGATACCAGGTGATACCAGAAAATGATTTTAATCTGCCTTACAACTATATAATTAAAGGAGCTTATATATAGAAATATATATATATATATACACACACACATATATGTACATTTCTTTTTCTTGCTGCTGGAGTTACAGTTGTTCTGGCCTGGGAGCAGAGTGGGCAGCACTAGGCTAGAACTGGGCTTGCTCCATGCTGAGTGCTGGCGTAAGCCACAAGGGTGAGTCGGGGTGGGAAGAGCAAACTCATTGCTTTCCACAGCCCTTTCAGGGGAGAGGCCACCCCTCCCCAGAGGTAATCCCCAACCCCCCAAAATGACAAGCTGTCCCCACGCCTGGTGTCTGTAGAGGAGGTGTGGGGTGGGGAAGGCTGTGGGCAGTCCCTCTGTCACCCCTTCTGCTCCCTGACCTGGGCGATTCCCACCTGGCACGATGCTCAGGCAGGAGAGGTGTGACCCTGCAGGTCATTCCGGGCTTGACAGGAATGGGACTAAATTATTGTTGTGCCCCAAAACCAGAGCAAACAAGGAGCTCAGCAGCTTGTTCGGAGGTATCCAGGAGAGAAGATCCCTCCACTGTCAGGCAGGATGTGGGTGGGATAGCAGTGCCTGGGACGCAAAACCCTGCATCCTCCAGCCTCTCCCCTCTGTCCCGAGGCAGGGCAAAGAGGAAACCTGCTGCAGGGAACTGGGACAACAGGATGGTGTCAGGTGAGGGCAGAGAGCATCGGATACTCACTTCTCGCTCGACTGTTCTCTCCCGTTGCTGCTGCCGAGAGCCGGGAACTGGTGCTGCCTCCGCCCCCGCGCTACTGCTGCCGAGGTGTCTGTGGGGAGAGCTCTGTAAATACAGCAGGTTAAAAACTGGCACAGTATCAGCAGGTCTGTATTTAATGCAGATGTTTCCCATGTTTTGTAGTATTGTTTTATTGATAAATAAAAATCAACCAAAGACAAAAAAGGCACTTGGCATCGTCTGTGTGACCCAGGCTGAGCTCCTGGTGGGCACTTGAGTATAGAGATGGTACCTGTGACAGGAGAAGCTGCAGAGCCCTTGGCCTCTCCTCCCCAGCACATCAATTCCTGGGGGGCTCTCCAAAGAGAGACCAGCACCCATTTAAATGGAGTGGATGAACAAATGTCCCCTGAGGTCCGTGGGAAGAGGACCTGCATGCTTGTCACCATCTCTGGGTGAGCCCTGAGCTGTACCAGGACCTTGGTGCGATACTGAGTCATGAAACAGGGCTGTGATGACACAAATATCACAAATGGCTCAAAAATTATCCCAAAACGCTCAGGATTTTTAAAGCACAGCAAGAAAAACAAAACTTGCAGCAATTACACTGCATGTTAATGAGCTGCCTCCCAAAGAAAAGCTTGAGAAAAATAGGTTCATCAGAGACTCGTTAAAAAATCACTAAAACCATTAATACTATAAACATCCTCTCCACGGCATAAATTTTGTATCTTTCCAGATGTATTTTTATTATTATGCCCATTTAATGGGAGGAGAAAACGAGGCACAGCTCTTAGGGTTATTTTGCCCCAGGGATCCCAGCAAAAGCAGCCAGGAGGTACTAAAAGCACCTCCTCTTACCAAATTCCCAGTTAGGTGTGCCTGTGCCACGTTGGGCTGCCACATCTAAACCCTTTAGCACTTTTTATTTAGTCTTTACTGAAGCAAAAAATTCCTGATTTCGAGACTTAGTGCTGACTGAACTGGGAACTCAATATCTGTGAGCAGCCATTTACCCATGAAATAGAGCTGGGAGAGCAGAAGGAATTTGGGCAGACACTCTGCTTGGAATTTAACCCCTTGAACTTTCTGGGAAGGGTTTGCTGAAGCCTTCCAGCTTTAGACAGTGCTGGGCTGTCAAAAATCCTCTAGCACACTTCAATGTAAATGTATTTTAGCAGCTGGATTTGCTGAGCTGTGGAACAGAAGGCGACGGGGCTGTTCTTGCCTTTGTTCTGACATCCCAGACCTCGTCTACAGCCCTGAAATCCCAGCAGTCATATCACTGGGGATCAGAGCTTGGTGCTAATGGGACAGTGATCCGGGCAGGGTTGAGCTCTCCAGAGGAGAAGTGCTGTCAGGAGAGGCGATGTTCCCCAGCTGCTCTGGCGGGAGGGCCGTGAAGAGAGCCGGGTTGTGGGAACTGCTGTCCCCGGGAGCTGTGCCACCCCCCATCGACCGCCGGGGGCAAAGGGACACCATCCCCCCTCTGCACGGAGCTGGGGTTGTTTCAGTACATCTCACTCCAACATCACTGTGTCCCTCCCCCCCCGTTCCCTCGTTATGAGCTGATACAAAATGCAGATAAGATCCAACAGATGAGCAGTGACAGGTAAAGGGCACCACGTGGGTGATGGACTGTACATGCTGATGGCACCAATGATGCCCTTGGCCGAACCTCCAAAAGAAATCCACAGTTTTCTTCCTTTTCATTCAGTCCCAGACATTAACCCCAAGTTCCACCTGCCCCCACCCTGGCCCGGCCCCTCTCCAGGACACTTGGATGGTGCTGACACTCAGGGACACTCTCAAAATGTGAGTTCTGCTTTCTCTATGATCTTGCCTCTGTTACTGGAAATTGTTATTAAGCTACCCTAATTATTTTTTAAATCCAATAAAGACATCTTATATGTGCAATTTTAACATAATGTGTTGGGAATAGTGTATAGTTTAGTGATATTACCAGTGCTAAAATCAATGGCACTACTCATGTGAGCTTTAGTTTTCATCATTAGCCCAAATGAACAAGTCTTGATCTACAATATATCATTGTGAATATAAAATATAATAATATAAAATATCTATAATTGTTCATTAGAACCATTACATCTGAATCCTTCTTCCCTTGGTCATAAGATACTTTCTGTCTTATCACAAGCCTTGTGAACAACCACGACGCTTTCCCAATGTGCTTTTGGTAGTGTGTCATGGAAAGATGGACAGGTAGAAACAGGTGTAAGAGGTTGTGGGGCAGCCTGTCCTGGGGGGGTGGGACAACTGTTTGTGACAGGGCCTTGTGAGAGAGAAACTCATTTTTTCCTGTTGCAACCAGATCTCTCCCTGGCTTTGTGCATAATGAATTAATCCAATCAAACCTGTGAGAGCTGAGGAGAGCAGGGGCTAGGGTGGTCCAGCTTTAGGCAAAAGGATAGGGAATGCAGAGGATGCAGGCAGGGCTGAGCTCTGTCATCACAACACAGGGACAGCTGCCAGTGCTGAGTGACACAGTGAGATGTGATGTGCAGCCCGGGGTGGGCGACAGTGAAGGTCAGTGCCCACACAGGCAGTAATAGAAGGGGTAAAAATATGTCTCTAATAACCCCTCAATTAACAGCAGTGTTGGCCTGGA
Source organism: Manacus vitellinus (assembly GCF_001715985.3). Lineage (NCBI taxonomy): Eukaryota > Metazoa > Chordata > Aves > Passeriformes > Pipridae > Manacus > Manacus vitellinus. The sequence goes on from NW_021939882.1 coordinate 5,804,951, forward strand.
TGAAATGACCCATCATTTCAACCCTGATGGCCAGGCTTGGGAAGAGGGTAGGAAGAGAGGCAGATGCCTGTTGTCCCTGCACCCAGCACTGCTGCTCTCTTTTTTCATGGTAAAATTGTTATTTAAGGGAAAACCTGCCCCTGATTACAGCAGACACAGGACTGAGCCCCCTAAAGTGCAGAGGTCTGGATTCTCCAGCCATACCTTCCCTCTGCCCCAATGTCCCCTCTTTCCCTCCAGCTTTGTATCCTGCTCAGGAATGTTCTTCTCACCTCTTCTTTTCACACAGCTACTGCCACGTTTGTCACTACATTTCCATGCAACTCTTTCAGCTGTCCACAAACCTTAATTATCTACAGAAATCATTCCACTCCTCACCAGCCTCTTCAGACATTTTTCAGCTTTTAGTCAACACAAAAGGCTGAAAATTTCCCCTCATAATTTCATATATTTTAATTGCTCACATCTTTGTGTCATACATTAAACGTCCCTTTGTGTCTACAGTGAGCTGCACTGGCCAGAAAACATTCCCCAGCCCCTTACCTGTGCTGGTGCTGCTGGTGCTGCCCCATGCTGCAGTGCAGTGTTAGCACTTACCTCTACCCTGTCACATGTTTGTTTCTCCCAGCACTGTGAATAAGGAATAAATCCAGGTAACAATGCAGAACTCAAAACTGGCAGTTCAGTTGTGGCTGTACAATGTGCCTCCCCAGCAAACAAAACACGAGCAAGCACAGTTCCCTCTCCCTGTCCCTGGAATGGTACAAGGGAACGGTGGCTGGGGCTCTGTGTGGTTCCACAGGGACCTGATGGGGAGAGCAGTGACAGCTTTTCTTCTGCTTTAAACTGTCAGGGATGCACCCAATCACCTCTGTAGCATCCTTACCTCTGGTGCTGATCTTCTTGGAGTAAGTGGAGGGCTGAAGCATCCTGGATGGCCAGCAGAAACATCCTGGATGAGCAGCCAAGCATCCTGGGTGCCCACCCAGATCATCCTGGAGCAGCACATTGCTTATCCCATCCTGGCCCCTTGTCTGAAGGTGCTGCAGGCTCCTCACTCCCTCAGGCACTGCACTGGGTGAGCAGAAGCTGGATCAGAGCTGGGCACTACACCACGGCCAGTAAAATCCACTTAGACTTCTGACCTCAGTGTACCCAAGCAAGAATTAACCATAACAAAGAAAATAGCTTTTTTTATTTCTTTTATTTCTACCGGGATAGATCCATCAGCTCTGAAGACCCTCCTGTCAGTGTGGTGTCTACACCTCCAGAGGTTTCTGTAGGTTTAAAGTTAATTGAGAACAAAGTGCTACATTACAACCAGGATGCTGAACTCAACTTCAGTAAATTAAATTTTCTCCTTTGGGTGGTCTCTTCATTCAATATTTTATCACTTCACAGCTGCAACCATAGTGAAAACCCTGCTATTCTGGCTTGTGGGTTCTTTGCTCCACCCTCTACTCAGAGCCACCACCAGGCTCCTGCTCCTCCAGCCACAGCTGAATCCAAGGGCATTGGAGAGGTCAAACCCCTGTGTAATTTCTTCCAACCACTGATCTATGCCCTGAAACAGGAGGATGGATATTCCCTTTAGATCTACCTGATAGGAATACAAATGTTATTCTGCTTTTTATAAATGCCCTAACGCGGTAATAAAGTTCTTTCTAAAAGGACAAAGCAGGTGAGTTCTCTTCCAGCAACCATGTCTCCAAGCAGACCAAATTTCCATCCTGCAGCTGTATTTTAGTACTATTATAACTAATCATCTCCTCCAGGTTAAACCTGCAAAGATGTCCCATATCATGTATTTAAATGATAGCAAAAAAATTCCCCTAACTCCTTAAAGTTAATGACAATCTTCATTTTCATTTCCCACACATTCCTCTAACCCATAATAGCCATATACTAAATCTTCATGAGATTTTTATAGTTTCACTGAAGGAATATTTGCATAATTATTAGTGCATAATCTGCTTTAATGGTCCCACTGATTTTACTGTTACAGCTGAAGGTATGTGGTGTCAAATTTAAGCGTATAAAGTTCTGGACAGTTCTTGGGGAATACAGTGCCTGCTGGAGAGAAGACATGCCCATGGATGAAGAGTGCCAACACTTCTGCTCACTTCTGAAGAAAGAATGTCACCAGTGCCAGGGCAGAAACCTGCTGGCTGGGTCTGGCCCTGAAAGAGCAGGAAAAGGGAAATGTTGCCTATTGATTTCCCTCACTGCACTGTAGAATCACAGAATCCTGGCATGGTTTTAAAGCAGTTCCACTCCCCTGTCATGGGCAGGGACACCTTTCACTAGAACAGGTTGCTCCAAGCCCCGTCTAACCTGACCTTGAACACTTCCAGGGATGGGGCAGCCACAGCTTCTCTGGGCAACCTGTGCCAGGGCCCCCCACCCTCACACTTCCCTCAAATCCCTGCAGCAGACATTGCTTAGTTTGGGGACTGAGGGGCAGGAGCCAAGAGAAAGTTGTAGGCTCAGCACTTTGGGGAGGTTTGGGGCTGACTGAACAGGGTCTGGCCTCCTGCTCACTCCCATTTTGGAATCTTCCCCCATAGGATTGACGTGAAAATATATAAAAAGGATCTCCTGAAATAAGAGGAATGAGGTGTGGGGAGGGTGTGATGACAGCAGCTATATAAGGAGGCAGCACAGAATTTTTGAGGGAAAGCATCAAACTTCTGCTATTTTCCAACCAGATCATACCCTCACTAGGAAATGTCATTTCTAGAATTTTTTTTAGACTGTTCTAATAGGTACTGATAAATGTTCTTCTCCTCAGGGCTTGTCAGGAACAGACGTGATTGATACTATCTTCAGAAGGAGACAAAAATGTTCCATGTGGTATCTGCCACTGTGGCAGATCTCAAAAACAATGGTCTGAAGCTGAGCTGTACAGAACTTTTTTTAAATATTTAAAATTCCTACAACAGCCATTTAGGTTTGAATCCTACCTCCGCAGGAAAGCCATAATAAAGATATTTTGTAAAATCTGGGAAATCAATAAGAAAAGAATGCATCTCAAAAACCTGTAAGCAACAGGGTGGTGTGAGTACAATTTCAGACAAACTGCATTTTCTGCATTATTTTTGAAAGTGCCATTATTCAGTTAATATTATTCAATGAAATACTAGTATTTTTTAATTGCAAGATTCCGCAGGCCTGAACCTGGAGGCTGGGAACAGCTCTGCTCTCCCAGATTCCAGCTCAAGCCTGAAATTAAGCTCTTAATGCCTTAATAAGGCAGAGAGTTGAGTGTATAATGACCTGTTCTTTAAGCGATATATTAAATTAACTTTCCTTATGTGTTTTCAGATGGAAGCTAAATATTTCCACATAGCTCTGGACAGCAAAAGACCATCAAAATGGATTAGATGAGCAGTTTTTTCTCTATTAAATGAAAGCATCATGTGGCGGCTGCAGATCAAACCCCATCCTGCACCCGCTCATTGTTGTGCTATCCTCCCATGTAAAATTCCCACTAAATTCCACAAGAATCACTTACCTGATGGGCACTTTGCTCGGTAGAGGCCACAGGAATAATGAGAATCCTGGAGTTTGCCATATCACCTGTGCTGCCCCGGGGATTTCAGCTTTCTGAGGCAATGTGCAGTATCCCAGATTTGTTCTTCTGTAACAGCTGACAAATAACCTTAACAGTTATCCTATTATCCCAGCAACAACAGTAGAAGTTTGTGATTTTCATTTTCTGTAAACAGAACCTGTCAGAATACTGTGATTGAGTGTTGCTGTTGTGTTCCCAAATTGGGCATCCTGTGACCCTCCAGTTTTTGCAGCAGTTTTGATGGTACTTTATTTCCATAACCATGGATGAACAACCCTGTGGTACAAGGTTGCAATTTCATTGATTATTCCTGTAACCTTGTACCCCCTGACAGCTCCTGCACTCTGGGGATTTGTCACTTGGAGCTCCAGATGAGACTCCTCCCTCTGACACAAGTTCATATTTTATATCCTCAAAATAAAGATTTCAAGAACATATAGGAATCTGATGCTTTGTTTTACCTCATCTGCAGGAGGTCAATAAAGTACCTCATCATATAATGTTGAAGGGACCTAAAAGAGAGCTGGAGAGGGACCTTGGGCAAGGGTCTGGTGTGACAGGACAAGGGGGAATGGCTTCCCACTGACAGAGGGCAGGGTTGGAACAGATATTGGGAAGAAATTCTTCCCTGTGAGGGTGGTGAGGCCCTGGCACAGGCTGCCCAGAGAAGCTGTGGCTGCACCATCCCTGGAAGTGTTCAAGGCCAGGTTGGATGGGGTTTGGTCTAGTGGAAGGTGTCCCTGTTCATGGCAGGGGAGTGGAATGAGGTGAGTTTTAAGGTCCTTCAACCCAAACTATTCTGGGATTCTGTGATCTTGGACATCAAACTGTTCAGTGCACCTGAGTGGAGCAGGATTCTTTTACTGGGCCTAAGGCACCTTCTTTGGGACTTCAAGCAAGGTTTGGTGCATGGAAGAGAAAAATATCCCCCTTAAAAGGGAATCTGAACCCACAGCTGGAAAACCTTGGCTGCTGTGTTCATCCTGGGCTGCCTCTGAGGGCTCTGTCTCCTTGTGAGACAACCAGTCCTGAAGGTGAACAGGATCGTGTGTGTTTTGCAGTTTGGGAGCGTTCACGGAAACCCTCCACTGCCACCCGGCTGTGGAAAATTCAGCCCTTTTGTCTCTTTGACAGACAAATGATCAACGTCCTCCTTTGTAAGTGATGCAGCTGTAAGAGATTAGAAAATAACTTCTGGATAAATAGATTTATTAGTGCAGTTTGGTTTTACATGGCCAGAATGGTGTGTTTATAAAATATTTATGGAGTTTTCCTTTGCAGCAATGGAACAAGAACGAGTTTAACAATGTGTGGGGCTTCATTAGTGCTGTTTCACGGGCAGGTTTGCTCTGTCTCGTCTTGTCCCTTCATTAAGTTGGCCCTCATGACAGATCGGCCCATATCACTAATTAATAATTACCTCTTCTGTATAAAATCAGATGCCTTGAGTTAGCACTACTGGTCATGAATTTAAGATTATGCATAAACCTGTACGCGCTTCTCTGCTCCATATTTAAGTCATCCTGCTATTCATCCAAAACCTCATCAGAACACATAATAAAGCACTTCATGAACAGATGTGCCACTTATTCATCCAGTTCTATCATGATAATGATGAAAATTTAATCTGGAGTGTCTATGAAAGATGATCTGAAAGACAGATTGGTGTGAATAATAAAGGCACTACACAGAAATGTAAAGGCTGCCATGAAGAGGAAATCATTAACTACCCCAATGCTGCCTTTGATATCGCCCAGTAGTGCACAAAAACAAACCCCCCTTGGGTGTTGGGCTGCTCGAGGAGTTACTGTTTCTGCAGATGTAAATGCTCTAAATTGCTTTTCCTTTAAAGAAGTATAAAAGATAATTTCTCTTACAGCTGTGAGCAACATCTGACATTGCAAAACACTGAAAGCACATAGAAGAGAGGTTGGGGAGTTCAGATACATTCAAGGTGAGGGGGATAACATTCATAGTTGAATATTTAGTGAAAAAAATAAAAAAAATGCAGAAACAAGTGGAAATTTGTGAGGCCAACTTGTTCTGAAGAGCCATTTACCCCTCGTTAGCTGGATATACATTTAGCTGTTTCCTCACACCGGCCACTGTTGATCCCTGTCAATAGAAAAGAAATCAGGAATTCAGTAGAGGGGGGACATGCATTTTAGGTGAATATTTACAAAGCTGTTATTGGAGCTCTGTGAGTTCTGTTAACAGTAAAAAAATCATTCAAAATCCCCAAAGTGTCTTTGAAGAAAAAAAGCCACTTATTCAATGTCAGGGAGAAGGCCTGGATTGGCAACTGTCATCTAGTTATTCACAAAGCAGGAAAAGCACAGACTGTGTAGTATAAGCTCTACTAAAAGAAAAGACTGCATGGAGGAGGGAGCATGGAATAGGACATCATACTGATTCCCATGGAGTGGCATTTACTCCCAAGCTCTTTGTGGCCACACATTAACCACACACCGTCCATCACGTCAGTGAGAGCAGTGGGAACAGTCACCCTGTGCTCCTGTGGAAGACAAATGAGGAGATCCCAGGCAGAGGCTGCTGGGGGAGATGGGTACTGACAGCCATGGGTACACAGCCATCAGCAGAGCTGGGAAGGAAAAATAAGTCCTGGAGCAGTGCTGCTCTGTCTCAGCTGGAGGGAACCTGATGAAACTGCTCGTGACAGCACCAATGTAGAAAAGAGGTAAGTGTGGATACACTCGAGATCCCTTGAACTTCAGCAGAATGATGTGTGTGTTTGACCCATCCCAGACCAGAGCACTTGCCCCAAGAAGGGCCAGGGCTGTCAGGAGAGGGAGTGTGTGGTGCTGGCCTGTGCCTGGTCACTCTGTGCCTGGAGTAGGGGGACATCCCCTGCATCCCCCCTCTATCCCACCAGTTGGGTACCAATCCCTGAGCAAGCCCCAGAGCCCCTCTGCTTACATGTCACAGCACCAGAGGCCACAGAGCCTGGTGGGGAGGGCGTTTCCAGCTGCTTCACTCCACAGGGCGGGAGGAGGAGGAGAAACAAGCTGTGCCCCACCTGAGCTGGTTGTGCTCCCTCCTGCTCTGCCTCGCAGCCACCACTTCACCTCTCAGGCAGAACCAGACCTAGAGCAGAGTCTCATCAGTGTAGGAAAACAAAAAAGGAACTTGGAGTGAACAGATCTTCATTTCAGGACAAGCCACTGCTCTGACTTCCTTGTGTGAGGACATGGGACACTGTCCTCTCCCGAGGGCTCTGGTGTCTCTGTTTCCCCTGGTTCTGTGCCCCCACATGTCCTCAGCCAACAGAGCCAAAGTTATTCCCTCTAGAAAATGACCCAGAGGGGAAATAGCCCCATAACAGTAAATCTTTTCTTTAACAGCTTGTCAGCAAAGAAGTACCGCTTTTCACACCAAAAATATTGCCAGCCTCTCTCAGCATCTGTCACAGCAGCAGCATCTGACACCACCACAAATCTGGGTTAAGGAAAAGGGAAATAAAACAGGTTTGAGAGGGCAGTGTGGGAACTGGGATTGTGTTTGGTGTCAGGTCCGTGGCTCTGAACCAACAGAGGCACAGGAGGAGAAGGATCTGGCCTCACTTTGTGGGGTTGGGCTCCCTGGCTGCAGTAATTGGGGTCTGCCAAGGCACAGTTTCTTCACTCTTTGTTGCTCCCTTACCAAATTTGGGGCCAAATCCCAGTTTGTGAGCTTTCCTTCAGTTTTCCTATTGATTTTGATGGAACTAGGGTTTGCTCTACTTCACTGGGCTCTTCCCTTAGTGAACACGTTTTAGATTTAGGGTGTTCCCCTTGTGTTTCCCAACAGTCGAACTTGTGTGTGCTCAGGCTGAACATGTGGGAGCACAAGTACAGTTCAGCTACCAACCTCTGTGCACATTTGCTGTGGCAGCACCAAAGACACCAGCAGCAGCAGAGCCCTGGTTTTGGATACTGTTGGTACCTGTGCCAGTCTCTTGGCCAGGAAAAGACATTGGGATTCCTACTCTGCCTCCTTCAGTCCCAGGTTGGTGGTGCTGGAAGTCACCTTTCAACAACAGTGTCAGAAATCACAGTGAGGGCTTGAAATGGCTCAAAACTCAAGAGAGAAACAACCAGAAGAGCCATTACCTGGGAACACCTGATGCTGCTTGTCCTTGCCTCAAGTGAAGAACACTTAGGAGGATCTAACTCAGCTTTGCTGGGGATGTAAAGAAACAGCATATTTTAGTTTCCTTGGTAATCACTGTCAGATCTGATACATAAAAATTAAATGAAAATAAGAATGTATCAGAATTAATTATATGCATTCATGTTAATTATACACCTTCTCTAACAGCTTTCATAGAGTCAATTTTAGAACTTTTTTCTAGATCTCTGCTTCTCAAGGACTGGCATGAACTGGTCAAAAGGGTAAGAATTTAATCTTCCAGTGATAGACCAGACATTTTAATACTGAGATTGGTTTATTCCTAGGATACCTTCAATAAAGGATATGCTTCTTCTTAAGGACGAATAATTACTGGAGCAGCCTACAGCAATTTGTCAGTGAGAATGACCCTGAGAGTAGGTAAAGTTCATAAGGTACAACGTGAGTCACCATTAGAAAACAACAGAACCATTTCTCTCAATGACAAGAGGTGAAAATTCAACAGCAAATAGGTGTGGAATATTTGTACCCCCACTAAATCAGAGATGAGTAGATGAGGAATTACGGTGGGTGCTCGTTTGGGAAGCAAATGTGAGATGATGTGTTTTGAGTGCTTGAGAGGAAAGTCGGTATCTGTGGTAACAATGATATAGAGGAAGAACACCCAAATGATTTTCATCTGTTACTGTAGTCATGGAACTTGAAGAGGCAATGAATAATGAATGAATAATCCCAGGAAAGATTGAAGGACCCCCCCCCCTTTCAAAGTGCTGGTGGCTCAAGAGCAAAGGGTGGTCCAGGGGCCACCACAGACAGCACAACATGGCAAAGACCCCGACGCTGGGAGAAGCTGTAGGAAAGGGGTGTGGAAGCTGTAGGAAAGGGGTGTGAATGCCCAGGATCACACCAGGGCTGTTCACCTGCTTGGTGTGTGCTTGGTGCTGCCGAACACTGACATGACTCAGGAGGTGGCACAGCTCAGGATGCTCCATCCCACACCTCTGACTTGCAGCCCCTGCTCCCTTCTCCCTCCATGTGTCACCAGTGGGGGTGACAGGGCAGGGACAGGCAGGATTGAACCAAGTGACCCCTTTGGGATTTTTTCCATCTCCATGCTGGCAGCAGCACGGTCCCTGATATTTTGGGGCAGGACAAGGGGATCTGCTGTGGCACAGCTCACTGCTTTCCCATTACTGTGAGAGGGTCTTGCCCAGCTTCCCAGCAGCTCATGTCTCGCCCAGGGGACACCCAGGCAAGCCAGAGAGCCCTGGAGAGCTTGGCTCTGCTCCCCAAAGCTGTTGGATGCTTCGTGCAGGCAGATTTCACATAACTAGACAGCAAAACCTGACAGTGCAGAGCCAGAACAAGCAAATACAGCCACTGATTCAATGTGGGCTCTGATGGATTACACACAATCCTAAATATTATAGGAGAATGTATTTCATCTAGACAGGAAACTTTAAGCAGGACACAACAGACATTTTTCTTACAATATTAACAATTTACCATCTGAACTTTATCTTCTCTTTGGATAATAACCACCAGCCACCGGGTAAAGGAACAATTGATTTAAGATCTCAATCAAAGGAAAGCATTCCTCTTATCTGGGTAGCCAAGCAATGAAGCAACAGTCATCTGGGGTTAGTGTACATTTGTCAGTCCATTAAAAGCACAGACTCCAGATCTATAGATGGGCTGTAAGACATTGTGGAAATGACTCTTGCAAAAATCTTTAGTGGTTAAGTGCCTGCCATCTAAACCTTCCCTTGATTTCCACAACCTTCACTCAAAAAGACAAGGGGGAAAAAATTTATACTTCCTATACTCATATTTTCTTCCCTTTTCCCACATGCTTTTCCTTGATGATTTAGTTGCTCGATGTTTTAATTGCTTCTCTGACAAGAACAATGTGGTACACAGGGGAGTCCCTCCAGAATTACAGGATCATTAGGTTGGAAAAGACCTCCAAGATCATCAAGTCAACCTGTGAGCAATTTCAACTTTGTCAACCAGCCTAGACCACTGAGTGTCATGTCCAGTTGTTCCTTGAACACCTCCAGGGATGGTGACACCACCACCTCCCTGGGCAGCTCATTCCTCCTGTCCTGCTGCAGCCAGCTGGGCTGAGCTCGCCCCCGGGAACCGCTGTGGGTCTGACACTGAGACCGTGGTGCTTCAGGAACATTTTGGGCTGTGTTAGTTTGTGCTCTGTGGTATTTTCCACTGCGAGTTTCTCAGTGGCCTGATCCTGGCAGAGCTCAGTGGCCTGATGGGCTGAGCTTGCAAACACAAGTGGAGGAGCATCTGACGGGGCTCTTTTTGATCCTGCTCATCTGCTGGAGATGGAGGAGGAATTCAGCACAGTGCTACACTGGAGAAAATCACATGGGGCTTACACTGCATGCCTGGCACTGACTGTGAGCACTGGGCAGTCTGAAATGCACAAACTCCTGAGGGATGTCTGATGTCAAACAAGACCCATTTGATAGCAATTTCCCCCCACGTTCTGCCATCTCTTGTAGCGTATAAACTGATGTGAGGCAGAGACGTCAAATCCAAACTATTCTGAGTCTTAAATCACAGTATGTTCATTGATAAAGTATCCAAATCCTTTTTTTCTTGTTAAACTTATTTCTAGCAATTATTTCAAGACACAGCTTGCAACCTGTGCACCCTCACAGAATCATAGAATATCCTGAGTGGAAAGGGACCCACAAAGATCACCGAGTCCAACTCCTGGCCCTGCATAGAACAGCTCCAACAGTCCCACAATGTGCCTGACAGCATTATCCAAACACTCCTTGAACTCTAGCAGACTTGGGGCTCTGACCACTGCCCTCAGCTGATCTCATCCAGGATTTCCAAAGTGAAATCCTTGCTATCCCAGGTGGTCTCTGCTGTCAATGGTTGATGCACTCTTATCAGTCAGTTTGGAATTATTACTGATCTAGGCCCAGAGTTATAAGAGCAAACATTGATTCCAGATGTTTTAGCAAGGCAATACATGGCCATAATAATTATAGATGTGTCATCACCACCAACCCATTGCCCAGCCTCATCCAAACACCAACCCTTGGACAGGTCTGCAGAGCACAGAGAGAGGTGGCTTAGGAAACTGGTGCAAGTTGTGTTTATTTTTAACACAACTGTTCTGCAAAGATAATTGTGTCAAGCCGAAGGCACAGTGCACAGGTTGCATCGCTATCCCAGTTTCCATGGTTGCTAATACTTAAAACGCTGCCTGAGAAAGGAAGAGAATTGCTCTCTCCATGCTGGGAAATGTCTCCCTGTCTCACTCTGCCCACATAGAGCAGGATGCTGCTGGTCTCTGCTGCAGGTGGGAAGCTGGTGAGATCTGCTAGGACGGGGCTGGCAATGGAGCTCGGGTTCTCCTGGTTTACCCACACACAGGCAGAACGAATCTTCTCACCTGGACTTTGGTTTTATGTAGGAAGAAATCTGGCTATGGTTGCCAGTGGACATCCATGGGAGAAAAGACAAGCTCACTTGCAATCCAAAGAACATTCTGGTCTGTTTGATCTGAGCTGGTGCAGCACCAGGAGGGCAAGGACAAGGCAAAAGCCAGGAAGACCAAACCAAGAGCAGATGAAGTCTGTGCTCCCTCAAGCACAGTTCTCCCCGAGGATAAGCAAATACCTCTCCAAGACTAAAACAGCCAGGATGGCCCTGACCCACCCCACTCTCAAGAGGCACCCCTGACAGCGTGTGTGGGACCCCTGCAGCTGCCAATCCCCTCAGTATCCCCCATAGCTCAGAGTAATAAGAAAATATAGAATCAATATGGATTTTAAAATTTTTTACACTCTACCGCAATCTCCAGCCGGATGATTTCCCTCTGGCTCTCAATATCCCTGCATCCATGTGATGACTCCTGACGTACAAAGAACTAAACCAAAATGTCTCACCAAAAAAATACCTGAGGTCTGCGGGGTTTAAATTCCCAGTTAACAGTGCATTATCAATCAGGCCAAACAATTAACTGAATCATTAAATCTTTAAAATTATTTCAGAACCAAAGGGATCTTGGTTCAATTTAGGAGAGTCAAAATAGGGCTTAGTGCCAGGTTAGCTCAATATATGCCTTTATTCACTTGTGTTCACTTCTCTGAGCATTTCCATGCAGAATCCTCCCTTTGTCCAAAGGATGCCTTTCCTGGGAAGTACAGCCAGTGAGACCTCACCATCACCAGTCTCTCCTGTCTACTGGTTTGAGCGAGGCCTTTAAGCAGAAGGCTGCTGTGGGATGCCTCACTCTTCAAGGTTAAATCAATAGATTTTTCCTGTTTTCGTTAAAAACATTTTGCCCAGCTCTTCCAAGGCACTTTGGCATGCCATTCCCTGCTGTAATTCCTAGACCTAATTATTTAGAATCCTGAGCAACCATTTGGAAACCACTGTTCTGCAAGCTCTGTTATTTTCCTTCTATTTGCTGGTACCTGGCTGACCAGAAGGCAGCATGGCATGGGGTAAGCTGCAGCCACACCTGTGTGACATTCAAATCCTACTGCTACAAAATAATAAACTGTATAATGCCTAAAAATATGCCCAAGATATGACACTGTCACACACTCGTGCTACTCTTTGAGCCTTTCAATGAATGCTTTTTCGTATTCTTGTCCATCTTGTGCCCAGAGGTCAGATTCTAACCTGTTCTTTTGCTGAAACTGTCAATGAAAAAACAATGTGTTCCCATTCCACAGTGTCTCCTGGTGCTCCAGGGTAGCAGAGCAGCCCCCGTTAGATCCTGTGTCCTGCAGCACATCATTCAGTTCATGGTGAGTTTGGTCCAGGAGTATTTTTTCCCTTTGTTCTCAAGAGGTCAGATGAGACTTCACAGTGGTTCCTTCGGCTTCAGAGTCTGCCGGCAGAGAAAAAGCAATAAAAATACTTGGATCATTGACATTTCAGTGGGAAGGGGTCATGGAGTTAAGACTCACACTACAGTTTCCTGCTAAATGAACACCTGGGTTATTGCAACCTATTCCTACAGTTATCCATCATTCCTCACAGAATTTGGTACGAATTGATGTGCAAAGCCATTACAATATTCACCTTTCATTATCCTACTGTCCTTATGCCCATCCAACCCAACTGTGAAATAATCTGTGACGCCACTGCCAACAGACAAGCGACGGGATGAGGCGGCCACGGCCACCGCCGGGGACACGACACGTGCCAGGGGGACACGTGCCAGCAGGACACGTGCCAGCGGGTCTGGGGAAGGGCGAGGACAGGAGGCAGCGTCTCGTGTGTGCACACAAAGCTCTCTGTCTCAATTACACAGCTCAGAGGCAGCCAACGGCCAGGAACGGAGGGTGGGAAGGGACTGGCAAGCGCTTACAGACGGTGACACCTGTGGAATACCGAGGTGGAGCAGGAGCTGCAGCCGTGTCGAGCATGAGTCTGTCATGGAGGATTTTGTTCCTGGCTGTTTTCAGTCAGAAATGCTCCCCAGTGAGGTCACTCATGGAAAACCCAAGAACAGTAGAAATACACCACGATAACACTGTTTTCCTCCTCCTGGCACCAGCAGAGCCGAATCCCACAGACATCACAGCAAGCCTGTGCTGGATGCAGAGTGTCCTCCAAGTCACTTGACAGTGTATATTATTGTATACTTAATTATAATTAATATAATATTGTTATAGCATTATTTATTATTATTAAGATTGTTTAAGTAGAGTTCACTTTTTAGAGAGCAGCCCTCCCTGGTCAGACCTGGGGAGAAAAGGGCCATTGATATCTCTCTTCAGACATTTTGAGATATAAAAAGCAAGTTATGAGTAACATGAAATTCCACTGGCAACATGCATACCACGTGCTAGGAGCAAGGGAAGGTGGAGGGCACTCGAGAGCTGGTCAGAGAAAGTGCTCCACACGCAGCATTTCCAGGAGGAGATCACGTTGTGGGTTAGTGAGGACTTATAAATATTAATACAGCACCTGGTTCAATTACTCTCAACTAGCAGGAGCAGCCAAGCCCAGTGTATGGTGACACAGAGCAGGAGCAGCTCGTGACAAGTCTCCCATGTTTACTTTCATGCTCTTTTGTAGGATTGCACAGGCTTCTCTTTTAATTGGCTCTCTGGGGTAAAAGCACAGTTAATTAATCACAGGCTGAGGGAGGCAAAGCTTCATCATTTAATAGCTGTGCACGATATCCTCATGAAGGGGGGAGAAGGTTTGAGGGGTACCAGGGCTGAGGAGGGGGATCTCAGGAAGGGGTGCAGATCTGAAACACACATGCCTGTATCTAAAAGTGCCTTTGGCTACTTGAATTATTCAGAATTGGCAGCATATTACCGTGCAGTAAGGACCTTCCCACACAGAGGAAAATGCAGTAGATATATTTTGCTCAGCATCAATAATGAACTTACTGCTCCCTTGTACCCCATGAGACACTGCTCTGGTGCTGGTCAGAGCCTGTGCATGGAGGGACCTGGGGTAAAGCTCCTCACAAATGCTGCTCTTCTATAAAAGAATTGGATTCCAAAGCAATCCACTCAGTCCTGCCCACCTGAAAACTTACAATGTTTGAAAGTTAGCTGCTCTATTGCACCTGATCCTGCAGCCTTCCTTCTCATGGGGCATCCAGGTGGAATTCTGCTACGGAATGTGGAATCAGCTGGGATGGCCTGAGCAGAGCAGCACTGAGTAGCCCATGCCTGGTGGCCCCTCCGGACCCCTGCATACCTTCCAGACCCCACACCCATTCTGTGCCCTCACACCCCCTCCAGATCCTGCTCCCAGGCAGGCACCATCTCCTCCCTCGTCCCTGGCACAGATCTGTGCACCATGTGGGGTTTGGATGCTCATAAATACTGATGACACAGCTCAGCAGTTTAAAATACAAGAGGAAAAAAAATAGAGAATGGCCACAAACATTTACTGTCAAATAAGCTCAAAGGGCTTTTATAACTGTTCCTCACATCAAGAGATACTGCTGAGACATGGTGATAAACACATCCAGCCATAAAAACATTATGTATTGGCTTTTTAAGTCACCTCCAAGTATTTCAGTGCAGAAAACTTCTATATAAGATCATTGCACAGGGGGGTGTGTGAGCACCTGCACCTCCGAGCACCACCCACAGAAGGGGCAGTGAGGTGGTCCCAGCCTCTCGCAGGTGAAGAGGACAGTCGTGGGATGGTTGGACTCATTAATCTTAGAGATCATTTCCAACCTTGCTGATTTTAGGATAAGAGCAGAGTCGCATGAAGAGCTTTGCCAAGATCACCAGGACAGGCTGAGCAGGATGGAAACCTGCTCCAGCATTCTCTGACTCCAAAGCAGACACAAAGTTGCTGGACCCGGTTGCTGAGTGATAACCTTAACATTAGTTATTATTCTATAGAATCCCTGGTTATCCTCCTTCCATCCCTCTTTTTCAGCAAGGAGCCACATGCACCAGGATGTCTTGATGTGGTGGGTTCGGTATTTCAGTGCTTCAGTCTGTTAACAGGGATACCTTGGGACCAGCATCCAGATGTTCTCACTCTCATCTTTCCCTTTTTGTTTCTGTCTTCCTGTCTCAGCCAGATGGACCTCAGCTATCCCTTCAAGCTGTGGGCAATGAACCAAAGGGGAACTTTGTTTTTTCTTCCATCAGCAATTTTCTACAGTAAATAAGAAAAGAAAATGGAAAACCTCATAGAAAGTCCCCGGCTGCTGAGGCTGTTTAAATGGGTTCAGAGCACAGGCATGAGACAGATTAATCACAAACCAGACACGTTGAGCCAGCACAGGAGATGGCATTTCAGGGCTCATGCAGGGAAGAAGGATTAACTGAGGTATGGAACTAGAAAGGGGAGAAACCTGAGAGTGAAGCACTAGGTACAGGAGGGTCAGGATGTGACAGCAATGAGACTATTCAACAAAATTAGGCATGGCCTTGAAATGTATTTCCTTTGCATGAACACTGTGATCTTGTCCTAATGTGCTTGCAAAAAATCGTAATGATTAATTGGATTGTTTCCATATCCTGCTCCTAAGTGAGGTACTTAAAGGAAACCGTATTGCTGCTGCTGCCTGAACTACAAATATGGGGTGTCAGCCCTTCCAAAGGAGCTTCAGAATGAAAAAGGATGGAGTGATGAGCAGGAGGTGTTAATGAGACAGGCAACCAAGGTAATGGCCCCTGAGTCCCCGAAATAGATCCCATTCCTCGGGTTAACACTTTAAAAATGTACTGCATGGAAATGTACCCCTCATTTAACAAAAACAAATAAACTCAAATAACAGGTTGCTGCCGACAGCAAGCAGCACTTGCCAAGGATAACGGTGCCTTTTCACGCGGCGTTAACACTCCAGAATGGTTCATCTTTGCTCAATGGTCCTTTTACCCTAAAAATACTTAAGATACATTGCGGTGCTTTCTCCACTAGGCACCAACAGCCATCGGAACTGAGATTCAGATCCTGTGTCACTGCTCCCCTCTCACTGCCTGCAAGGGCTGCAGGTAGAGCCAAAAAAGGGAAAGGAAGGAAGAGAAAAAAAGCTGCCGCTGCCCCGGGCACAGCCTCACTTCTCGGGGAAGGTGCAGCTTCGTGCCCAACAGCTGATTCCTTCTTAACACTTCATTTATTCCCAATTTCCAACAATGTGTCTCCTTGTATAGCTTCAGCCCCAAATACTTAGTTCTCTTGAGGCTGGAAGCTGTCACTCAGAGCACCCAACAGCTGCTTTCCACATGCTCTGTTTCTACATAAATATATTACTCATTAATCAGCTCCCACCCAAACCCAGGAAAGTTCCTACCTGTTTCATGGCAATGAATGTTTCACATCAGGAATGGAGACAAGCTGTCAGTGGGACTTTATCTGGTGCTGAAAATCTGGACTGGGCTTGAATAGCCGCTGAAGTGGAGAATATCAGAGCACGATGTACCACTGTCTTCCTGGGGGGGGGGCCTGTCCATGCTCTGAGCCAGCCCAGAAAAGTATCCAGGAAGATCCAGAAAGATCCAGGCAGGACTAGCTTCACAGAGACAAATATCCAGAGATTAGGACTCAAAAGGTGTGGTTTCCATTTGTGTGTCTTCCTAAAAACCTTCCAATCAACCTATGACTATTTCAGTTTCTCAGCATCATTAACTGGTTCTGCCATTGATTTACTGCTCAATTCCTGAGCGGTTTGAAGAGTTTTTTCCCAGCATAAACGCTACTTATTTGAAATAGAAATTGAATCCGATGGGAAAGCTTCTTTTAATTTGCAGAACCAGAGAAGGTTAAAAGGGACAGAGAAAAAAAAACGTCATGAAAAACAAACTCAAAACTCTGACTGGCAGTTTTGAATGTAGCAATGGTACAAGAGTAGTTCATGTGCTGATTTAAAGGAAAAATCCAAATAGACAATGACCTTCCCAACCATTGCATCACAGAGACATGGTGTGGGGACCTATCAAACCCCCACCCTGTGCAGAGCACCAGGGTCTGGCTCAGGGGGTTCACAGAGCAGACACTGACCATAAGGGAGCAGCTCTCTCAGGGACCACGAGTGGTACCATGGACCTGCAACACATGATTCCAAATGGACCTGTGGAGACTTTAAAGTGCTTTACAGGCAGGAATGAGGCAAACCTTAACAGCATCTCCCCTTTTGTTCTCCTGTATGGATTGAGGCAGCTGAACACAAAGGCTCTGTGTCCCGTGCCAGGACATCTCCAGCCTGATGGAGCAGGATGTGAGTCTCCAGATCCATGGCCTCAAGTTTTGCTTTGAACTGTAATCCCAAACCAGTGCTCAGCATCTTTCCCAGCATTTCCAAGCCAGGTTACCCTCTCTTGTCATCAGCTGCCACTCGGGCCCCGCTATGTGCTCCTGTTTGCTGTGAGGATGGAGCAGGTTTGGGCAGGAATCCCTCGGTTCTGACTCAGAGCAGCACCTTTACCAAAATATAGCAATGAACCCCCTGTGCAATGAATTAATGTGGTTCCCATCTGATGCGTGCAGACATCTCACCACCTCAGTTCCCACCAAATACACCATTTCTTTTTGCTGAACTGATTTACCATTCACCGTGGCTGTAAATTTGCATCCTTTGTTGTTGCATCATGTTTGTAATGAATTTCCATTTGCACATGGTAAAGAAACCTCTGTTAGACATCACACAAACACTACTCCGTATTTCCTCACAATTCCCTCCAATAACTCCAAAGCAGAGACTAACTTTTGAGAGTAAAGGAAGATGATGTTTATGAAGATTTTGTTTCATGTGGAATAATTCTAATTATTCTAATAGGATTAGTATCTATTAATATTATCTATTATTATTATTTATTAAAGTATCTATTAATAAAAGATTATTCTAATAGGAGAACAGAAAGAAAAGGATTTAAAATAAAATAAATAAATAATAAAATAAAATTTAGCTTTCCTCCAGCTCCTGCCCAGCACTCTGCATTTCATCTGCACAGACAGAGGGAAGAGAAAAAGCTTTCTAACACTGGATTTTTTTTATCACAGCTTTTCACCTGTTAGGCCAAGCTCAAGGCAGGGCTCTGACCTTCACAGCATATGACTGAATGTTAAAGCAAGACACATTTCAAGTCAAATAATGTGCAAATCCCCACAGCCTGGAGAGGCAGAAGGCATGAGGCATGAGATGTGCCTACACGCAGGGAGGGCAGTGGGATGAGCCAGTCCTGCAGCAAGACTGAGCAGCGATGGGGCCTCTGGGAGAGCCCAAGCAGGGTCTGAGCAGCCAAGAGTCGCTCTCACACCAGCCCTCTCCTGAGAGCTGTTCTCACACCAGCCCTGCTCCTCTGCCTTTCAGCTCGTCACCCCCGAGCACAGACCACCGGCTGTGGGACCCCCCTGTGTCCCATCACCCCCACCCTGCTGTGCATCCCACCACAAGAGCAGCACCATGTCAGCCATCACCATCTCAGCAGGCTGGAAGGAGGTTAGATTAAATCTGGTGGACCAGATTTTGGTCACCTTACAAACAACAACAACCCCTCCTTTTCTCTCACAGCCCTCCCACACACACATCTGCCATGCTGGAACTGAAAAAATTAAATCACTTTTCTATTCCACTGGCAGGAGTCAGCCTATAACTCGTGAGAACAACCGTGGTTTAAACAAATTAACCCCTTCAGTGGAGCAGCTGAAGGCAGAGAGAGGGTAGGGTGGGGGGTCTGCTCAGCCAGTCCTGTCCTGCTTTGGGTACAACAGGGAAGAGGAAGGGCTTGTCTGGCTAGAATGAGATAAACAGCAAACTGATGCATAACAAAACACTTTCATGAGGACAAGGTGGACAAAGTAACTTCCCAACAGGTGCTGGGTCAGAGCTGGGAGGAGACAGGCAGATCCTTCACCTCTTTGTCCATCTCAGTTTCCTCACTCAAAGAGAAAAAAAAAAACCACTTAAGCTCCCTGTTTTGTAGCATATTTTGTGGCAAATAAATTAAAGGTCTCACAGGGAATAATTAATATTTGTAAAATATTAATTATTCTCAATGCTCACATGATACTTTCTCTGCCACTCAGAAATACAGGGCTGCAGTGCCCACTCCTGAGCACACTGACTTCACCTGGAATTCACACACCCAGGTGTCAGCGGAGCTCAGAGCTGTCAGTCTCCTCTGAAATGAAATGTCCTATCACAGACAAGATGGGACCTTTGTCTTTCTGGAGAAGCACCTACATGCAGCCCGCGTGTCACTTCTGGGTTGTGAGCTGCACTTCCAGACAGATAACATGCCCTCACCAAAATTAAAGTCATTCCATCTTATTTAATTGATGAAGGGATTTTGCTGACCTCCTCTCTGCATTGTATTTCCACTTACCTTGTGCCTCATTAAAGTTGCATGAAGCTGTCCAGCACTCGGGCTGCTGGAAGCTGAGCTGACAACAGATTGGTTGGGAAATAATGGAAAATAATGGAAAATAATAAGCAGCTTCTCCCAGAGTTATGGAAATCCCTGTGTCGTGTGAGGTGGCAGAATTAGAGGGAAGTTGGAGCGATCCTGTTCAGGGAGATCACTGACAGACATGGAGTTAAACCTGCTCAGGTGAGAAAGGGGTTGGTGGCAGTGCTGGGCTGTGTGGGAATAGAAGGAATGAAGAGAGCAGGGAGAAGGTGAGAAGAAGCACAGCACAACCACAGCAGGTTTAGCGCTGCCCCTTAGTCCCTGCACTGAATTGCAATCAGAAAACATCCAGCATTTACAGAGCACCACAGCTGTGCCACCGTGAGAAAACACAGCTCTTTGCAAGTGTCCCCACAAAGGTGGTTCCCGCTGTCAACATCCAGCTGAAATTGTTACCTGGATAAAAGGCAACAGGTGAGCAGGTCCAGAGCCCCCACAGCTCCTCCTGCCAGGCACCCCCTGTCAGCTCTGGGAATTGGGACACAAGGAACTCATCCAAGGGCTCTGAGAGCGCTGTCACTGTGTCTGGCAAATATCCCCACGCAGACCTTCCTTCACCTCAAACAGGGCTGCCAGAGCAATTCCTAATCTGGGGGTTATACTGCAGGTGCTCCCTCGGGATTAGATCAGTGATGGGAAGGGCAAGGCACTGAATCTGTTCACTGCTCACTTTTTCAAAAGAAATGTATCACTGGGCAATAGCAGCTCAGTGAGCAGTGACTGTTGTGATGAAGGTTCAGCTCTGACAAACCTCCTGCATCTCTAATTTTCTGGAAAAAAATATTTTTTGACTTGAAGTGACTTTACATTTTAGAAAGTTTTAAACTAGAAGTCACTAACTTCTAGTTTAAAAAAACTCCAAGGCCACACCCAGTGGAAATTAGTCTGATAAAATCTAAACATGACGCCCTGATTGGTAACTCCAATTCCTAATGCTGAATTACTGTCTCGGGAAAATTTTTGGAATTGAAATTTTTCAACCCCACTGAGTGAGAGAAGAGTTGCCATCTCTCAACTGCCCTGCCCAGCTCTGCCACCCACACCCCAGCATTGCTTCCAAGAATCTCTACAGGTTTATTTTTAATCACCCATTTACACACAAGGTTCAAGCTCGAAGCACTCAAGCTCACTCCCTTTTAAGAAAGCTTTGATGGTGATTCAGAGGTAGAACAGCCACACTCAAACAGATCCTTGGCAAAGCTCCTGAGCAGAGGGGGCTGCCCTGAGCTGCATTTCCAGAGGTTTAAACCAGGTATCACTCCCCCAGAGACAACAACAGGTACAAATGGCTGAAGAACTAGGGGATGGCAGTGCTGGGAGGACTCCTGGTCCATGTGGAGCCAGAGGAAAACCCAAAACTCAGAGAATCTAACACACCTGAGATTTTGTTCTTCACATTGGTATGAGAAGCCTAATTTCAATATGTAGATGTGAATAATAAAAATAGGGATGGCTTTTTAAGCCCTCTCTTGAAGCATTTGAAATAATGAAACAAGCACAAAGGCAGTACTCCCTAGGATACTCACAACCAGCAAAGCATGAGAGGATCAGTGACTGGAGCAAGAACAAATCAGTACAAAACTACCCTCAGTACAGAAATGCAGAAATGCAGAGCAGTGCCAGTGATCAGAACAACAGATGAGTCCAACCCCAGTGCTGATTGATGAGGGGAGGACTGGGTTTACACTGACCAGGACTGTGCCCTCAGAGAGGTACCTCAATTAGTCACCAATGGACACAGACATGGAAAGCCAGCCACGCTCCCTAAAGACCTGTACAACTGGAAGGATGAAACCAAAATTAAGCAAAACACATGCAGAAAACATGCAGAAATCTTGGCTGAGCATAACTGAGGTGTTGCCCCACACACTATGCAATCTCTTACATCTATCAGGTAGCACTTGGTTAGAGATTTGAGCTTTTCCTTTGATCTAAATATAGCGAGAAGCAACCTCAGAGAACCTCACTGCATCAGCAAACAGGGTTGGTTATTGAGAGACACCACAGCCAGTGGCATTCCTTTGTGCTCAGCATTAAGCACGGCACACAGCATACTTTGTGTGGCACCGGTTCCACAGCATAGTTCATAGACACAGTATTCCCAAAGCTCTGTCATTCACAATTATAGCGATGTCAGCAAACCTGCAGAGACCAAATGGGACACTGTTTTAGGAGAAGGGAACCAGTGTTTAATGCCACACCTGGAAAAAACACTTTTTGTGACACCAGCAGTTTCCCACGGGTGCAGCCACTGCTCCAGGGAGCAGCTTCAGCTTCTCACAACAGCTAATCTCAGGCATAGAATCCCAGAATCGCTGAGGTTGGAAAAGAGCTCCAAGATCATTATGTCCAACCTTTGACCAATCTCCACCTTGTCAGTCAAATCACATCACGAAGTGCCACGTCTACTCCTTTTCTGAACACTTCCAGGGATGGTGACTCCACCACAGCACACTGAGAGCTGCTGCCAGCGGTGCAGACGCGCTAAATGGATGACAAATGCCACACTTGAGCTGCATTTATCTGCCTTCCTCCTCCCTTGGGCACCCCGGTGCAGCTCCTCTGAGCACCCATCTAGAGCAATCGAGTATTCCTCAAGCCACCTCTTCTTAGCTTAAACTCTATCATAATTTTTAGGTTTTAAAATTTAGATAAATGATCCCAGGAGGACCACAGGTGACGGTCTGTGAGGATACCAGTAGTACTCCTCATGCTCAAAGGTATCACTGAAGTCAGGCACCAAGGTGGGAGCACTGCAGCATCGCTGGAGCCACGCATGAGCATGGGGGAGGATCGATTTGGGCACCTCGCGCCGCAGGTCCATGACAATCCGTGCATTATTCAGCAGAGCCTCTGCTGCCTTTCCATTTAATCTATGTGAAAATTGGATTTATGGCGCAGGAGTAAGAGCTATCTGAACATGGCCCATAAAACTGGAAGAATCATATTTTTCTCTTCAGCAAGCAACTTTTAACAGCTCTGCTGGGTGCTTATTTGCAGTCACCAGGCAAAAATTTTCTCTCTGCTGTTTACGACCCTTTTACTCATTTCTGAGGCAGAGGGGGGTGTTTTGGAGCGCGGTGCCAGCGATGCTCCAGTTACTGGGTGTTATTTGCTCCAGGGACTCTTTTGATGTGTAGTCCTGGGCTGTGCTAATGTCCCCATTAGTCTTGATTGTCTCTGCGGGGGGGTGGTAACAACTTCGGTAACAAAGTGCCTCAGAAAATCCTTCTTGAGCCTTTCATATTTCCTTTGTAACATTTTTCCTCATGTTTCTCAACATATGAGTTTGCCTTTGAAGCGATTTCCAGTTCTTCTGTCGTCATTACTTTGTATTTCTACTGGACTGCTGGATGTTTCTTATGGGGGAGCGAGGGACCACCAAACAGCCTCCCTTTCTGTGTTCCTTTCCTTGCCTGGTCCCTTGAGCACTGAGGCACGGTCTGAAACCACGGGGTATCAAAAGGTGGGTCCTGCGAGGGGTTGCTCAAAGCTGCTGCAAAGAAAAAAGGAGCACAAAAATATATATGTGGAAAATCATATACATTCTTCTGAGACTTTTGTCCCCTGTAGAGACCAGTCTCTTTGGGAAAGAGTGTTAAATCCTCTGCGATAACCTTTGGTTTACAGTATGTCACGGCTGGGGTCATTTCCACCCCGGTCAGCAATAGCAAGTGTATTTAAAATACCCAACAAAGAAAGCAAACTTCAATGAACTTTTTTACCTTTGAAGATAAAAAATTCCGAGATGATTCAAAAGAGCTGTGAGAAGTTCCTGCTGCTTTGTCACCCCAAAGACAACAGACCTCTCTGCATATCACAACACGTCAGCAAAGAGTCACTCCGGGGTGGATTTGCCCTTTCCATCTTTGTCATACTCCATCCTGAACTGTGAGTCAGGCACTTTTCTGTAACGTGCAATTCACGGAGCCAGACACCAATTTGCTGTCATTACCTGCCATTCCTTCGGTTCAAAGACCAGCGACATTGCTGCCCATCACAGCTCATCTCTCGCAAACAAAAACCAAGCACAGGGCTGTTAAAAATCAGCACAAAGGGAAGCGCAGAAGCAGTAACCTGCAAACAACATTCAGCACAGTCAAACAGAGCCAAGCAGAGGGTCATCCCTAGTTTTGGTTTACATTACACCCAAGGGCTGTTCAGACTTGAGCCCACGGGGGTTCACCAAATCACCTCCAAGAAGCCCCCTCTCTCCAGCGCCACCACCCTGCGCTATCCCGTGCTGGGATCCCACCTGTTGTCACTGAGGTGCGATGGGATGAGGAGCTGCACGGGTCTGCAAGTTCAGCCCGTGGGGAGGTCCCAGAGGGAGAAAAGGCTTTTCCTCCGTGGAGCTCCTGGGCTGCTGGTGCCGTTGTTTTTGTGCATTGACAGGATGCAGATAAGAAGGGCATTGAATTTGAATGTTATGCTAATAAGAACATCTGTGTACTTAAATCAGCACTGAGCAGCTGGTACTTTTAAAACAGCCCCCAGCATGTCTAAACACTCTGTAAATACAGAGTTAATATCTCCTGAGATCAATTTATCATTAATAAGTTATAAAACCAGGATTTGATGTATACTAAAATAAAAATAGCCTATTCTTTATTTCCATTTTTTCCACCTCAACCCTCAGATTTGAGAAAAACAGACACACACTGAGCAGCTCAGACAGGCTGACCTCATCCTCTGGGCTCTGAGCAGCCAATACAGAGGTTCACTGGGTCAAGTTGGCCAGGGCTTGGAGCAAACTGCTCTAGAGGGAGGTGTCTCTGCCCATGGCAGGGGGTTGGAACTGGATGAGCTTTAAGGTCCCCTCCAACCCAAACCAATCTGTGATTTGATTCTATGCAGATACCCCTAAAATTTTCCAACATTTGCCCTTAGCCTGCCTGGCATTAATAAATGCGCTACAAGGACCTGCGTGTCCCCAAAAAGACTCCTGAGAGCATCTGAACTTATTTTGAACACTTTAGAACTCTACCTACTAAGTCATAAAAATTAAACTAGTTGCTGTGATGAAATGAATCCCTTTTCCTCTGTTGTGAACAGACATTGGGCATATATATCCTATGTTCCACTTTTTAAGCCTCTTGGATCCACAGACAGAGCCTGCTTCATTAAATGTGTATTTTATGCATCCTGTAAGCTCAGGGGAACTGTGTAATTCCAGGTACCAGCCAGGGTGTGCAGGTGGCATTTTGATCGATGCTATGTGCATCTGTAAAACCAAGATACTCCTCTGCATACTTGGAGGTGGTTGTTTTTTCCCTCCTGCTCCTCTCTTCCTGGAACACTTTTATCTCACTCCAGTAATTGCCAGCAACACTCACAAACAGTAAAGTCCATGAGTAAACCTTATCAGCCACGTTACACTCCCCAGCTCTCCTCACATCTTCCGTAGGGACCACGTCTCGAAAGATGAGCACTCCTGTCACAGCCAAAGGTAGTCACAGATGTCCTCATCCCACAGGGTTTGGGGCATTGGAGACATGTCTGGGAAAGTGTTCCCGGAGAGGAGATTGTGTTTGATTTATTACAATCCTCAGCCATGCACGTGGCTTGTCTTGGTTTGCTTCCACAGAGCAGAACCTGGTGCCGCGGGATGAACCGAACTCCTGGTGAGGAGGGGGTTGGGCAGATATAAAAATAAGGCAACAGAGATTTCTCCTGAAGATTTTGAAAGACAGACTCTGGATTTGGCTGAGACGGGGGAACACAGACTTTACACGTGTGTCAGGGTAAGTGAGGCACAGGGAAAGGCACGGGCTACAAAATCATCCACTATTCTGATCTGTGTGCCCTGGATGGTGTCAGGGCAGCATTCACAGGCAGTATGTGTGCGTCTTCTGCCTTGCTCAGGATCCTGCCTGTGATTTCATGAGCAGTTTTCAGGAAGAACCTCCACTCACTCAACTTCAATCCTGAAGGCAGATCACAGACCTCACACTGCTCTTCCAAGAGGCGAAGTCAAACTGCTGGGCTCCCTGTCCCTCCTCGCAGAGCTGCGGAGAGGATCTGTGTCTGGCTGAGCGGTTGTGGAGCTCGTACCAAAGGTTTAAAAGCTGACTTAAGTCTTCCCTGATGCTCTGTTGCTCGGTAGGTGGGCTGCTGGCCCGTGGGTGGGCTGGGTGGCAGATGGAGGCCCCACTGCGTGGGCAGCGCGTGCTCCATCTGCAGGAACAGGGCTGCAGCCTGCCCAAACTGAACAACCCCTTCAACAACCTCCTCTGCACAAGAAGAATAAGAAGGACCTTTGTGTGTTTAACACATTTTTTATCAATAATGCAGAAGGTAACTGGACATGATGGGAAGGAGACACGTTTTGGTCTTGCATCATTCGGGCTGTGCTCTCACACGGCTCCGAGAGCCCCCACAGGTACAGCAGCACTGATATGGAAAGAGCAGAACTGTGTGAGTGAAGGGTGGGAAATCAGCCTTTTCCCAGTGAGCCATGAGGGTGTAAACAAGTATGAGCACTGCACTTATTTTCTCCAAGCAATATGAATAGTGAAATGAATGACATTTTCCTGGCCAGAAGCAAGCAAAATTTCTTGATGTATTGGGATGCCATATACGGAAAATTTGTTGTATAGTAAAGCACATTTAACATTTACTCTCTCTCCTGCTCTATCGCTGCTAAACTGTCAATAACTCCCCCACTTCACACACTATTTCTGCTGAGGATGTGAAAGTTTCTGCAACATTAGGAGAGAATTTACCTTGGCAACAGATGGGAAGAAGTCCAAACTCTCCAAATAGTAACCTTGCCCTTATCCCTTCTGTCCATGGGATATTTCTGGACTGCCTTGCAGCAATGTCTGGCTGAACTGGTTTCCATGCTTCTGGAGCAGGTCCAGGCTGGCCAAGGGCTCCTGGGGTGGTAACGGCAGCTACTGTAAGTTGAGGAGGAAAAGGGTTAAAAAGTCACACCCTGGGCTTCACAACAGTTGTGCTTGATTGAAAGTCTTGACCTAAATAACAATGAAAATCAACCAAAAAACATTTCTAGTTCTTGTGAGATATAAGAACAATCCCAGTTTATGAAAGCATAAAACTTTTGATAAAATCAACCCGGGGTGGGGGGAAACAACAGCTAATAACTTTCTAGTGAGATAACCATCATTTTAACTGAGTTTATTGCAGTTTTTCCAAGCACTTTAAACTTAAGAACTTAATGGCATGTTGACCACGAGAAAATGATTTTGTGCTGAATTACCCACCATTTGGTTATTTCTGGCCCTTTCCACCACCTAGTCATGGCTCTGGACACCACTACCAGCCACTAGCCTACAACCACACATAGTTAAATTTGGGACAAAGAATGCAGAGGGGAAACAAACTTGTTATATATGTAAATAACAGGGAGGAACTAGCCCTTGTTAATTAATCTGCTCCAGGAAAATGCCATAAAGGCTGCAAGGCAAGATAATGTCCCTGTGCCTGAGCAGATAGTGCCAGGCAGCAGCTTGTCCTTTCTGAGAGGAACAACGAGGAACAACAGCCCAACACACGAGTTATTGGAAAACCCGGTGGTAAAATTGTCTTGTTCTTAAAGAAAACAGCGCTTTTCCAGCTTTTCCCAGTGGCATTTTGGATGCCTGTGATTTTTTATTCTGCTTCTGAGGAATCTGTGCTTTGCCAACTGCTGCTCACCCTCCCTGCGCAGCCGCTGTGGCAGCACCTGCTTTGTCATTTGGGTTCTTGGCACAAGGGAAGAAACGCTGCCTGTTGTCCTGCTGCCTTCTCTTGGGATACTGCGCTCATCACAAAAGCAATTTCAACTTTAAATACTGTAACTGAAATGCAGAAACTCTGGGGTAAATGCTGATGGGGGGGTAATGGTGTCACCTGCACACCTGGATCCGTTCACCCTCAGCAGCACATCGTCATCTCCTCTGTCCCAGCACTCAGCAGCTCTCCGTTGATGCACGATGGACTAAGGAGGAAAGAATGAGCAAGAAATGCACATTATATAATGTATAATCCAGTTTAAGGATATGGAAATGCCCTGCCAGAGACCGCAGGCTTGCTTTACACTGCATTTTTTCATAAGAACAGAAAAGGGGTTTCTGGAGTTCAGTGGCAGGAACCGACTGATGCCAGTGGAGTTCCAAGCAACAACCAGTCAGTAAGCACGGACATTCTACAGCACAGGGATGTCCCTGCATAAACCCCCCTCGGGTCACTATCCCATCCCTCATAGTCCAACCTCCCCAGCCCAGCCCCTTTCAAATGAACCCATGAAATTACAGTTTCTAGATGACTTTGTTTTGTGGGACTCAGCAAATTCACAGTTTGGGCCATGGCCCTGCCCTGTCTTTATGCAGATCCTCCTCCACCCAGGAACTCTCATTGCCTTCCCTGATAAAATCAGTGTGCCTTTAAGGTTCTCCAGATTTAACTCAATCACATTCTTGAGGGGTGGCAGGAGCTAAGAGAAATAAAGAAATCAATCACTGGATGAGAGACAGGCTTGAATGAGTTCCCAAATTCTGGGAAGGGTGCATTTCAATGTTGATTAGAAAGGTGTGGTTTTGTCAGATGTTTACAAGCCTGTTTTTACAGACCTTCTCCAGGCAGAGGGGGTATTCCTGTACAAAGCATTCCAGAGGAATTCTATCTGAATCTTGCAGTGACAACACCCTTCATGTCCTGGGACAGCCAAGCAGACGCAGGCACTGCCCATGGGGCCACTCAGCCCACTGAACCTTTTACACTTCTTTTTGCCCTTTGTGGACTTTGAGTTTTCCCTTCCCTCTTCTCAACTGATGACATCTGAGCTGTTGAACTGAACCTGGTAACCTGAGAATAATTGAGGTAACAGGTAACAGCTGATGAGAATCATGAAGTTGTTGAGGTTCGAAAAGTCCCCCAAGACTGAGGAGTCCAACCCTTCCCCCAGCACTGTTAATACCACCACTAACTTGTGTACCCAAGTGCCACATTCACATTTTAAATCCATCCAGGGATGGTGACTCCACCACTGTCCTGGGCAGCTTGTGCCAGTGCCTGACAGCCATTTTGGGGAAGAAATTTTATTTCCATAGAAATGTGTGTTCCCTGAGCAGCACCAAATCAGAAACATTTCCAACATCACATCAGATTAAGCTATTTAATGATGAATTGCACAGTTCAGCCTTCAGAAAGTGGGGCTGAATGTACAACATTGCTTCTCTTTCTTTCACTCCTGTGCCAGCCACTTATTTAATTCACTCACAACAGCACTGAATATAACTTAAAACACTCTGTTGTTTATTTAGTGTATTATCTTCAATATCCAGCTCAATTTTTTAATCATCAGAATTACTGAAACAGGCAGTTCAGACTCACAAAAATGAATTTTTCCATCCAATCTTAGTTGTATCTTTGAAAGGTTCTTTTCAGTCCTAATTAAAATCTATACACCAAAACTACCAGTTTTCCAGTAAAAGCAACATCGATGTAAATAAAATCAGTAGGACCCCCTACCTTTCAAACACTGCACTGATTGTTTTTCATAAGACAATCTGAGAATAATTTAATTCACCCATCAGAACAGCCACAGAATAAACCCCTCTGAGGGCAGAGTGAAAGCACAGTGGAGCAGTGCCCACCACGGCCATGGGTTGGCCCAGCATGGTAGAGCTTCCCACTGCTCCCACTGTCTGTGCCTCATCCCAACCCCATGCCAGGCACCTTCAGGGCTGTGCAACATTCCCATCTGCTGACTACAGCTTTATCCCAGGGGACAGGTGTGTATAAAGTGTCCCACAAGAGGACAGACCTTGTGTCTCATCATGAGGCCACAAGAGCACATCCAGCCACCCCTGTTGCACGGGGGCCGCGTTCCCCAGCACGCAGCCTCAGCAGGGTGGCAGACCCAGATATAAAAGTACAACTTGATAACCTTTGTGTGAACTGAATACACTCATCAGAAACACAATTTGAACAAAAATTGCATCTTCTAACATACCATGAAGAGGGAAGAAGGTCCCTGGAGGAAAGCTGGGGCAGCTGCCAGAGAAGTAGGCAGGGCATTAGGAAGCACTGGGCACTGGCATCAGCTCCCACTTATCTCAGGTGCTCAGTGTTCTCCATCCTGACCTTCAGAAAGAAGCAAAGTGACTTGATAAGTAGAAGCGCAAGGCTTTGTTTACAGCTGACCAGAATAAACTCTGCCTGTAGCTTTTGGGTCAGCGGAACAGCTGGAATAATTGCCTGGATGGCGAAGAGAATGCTGAAACAGCTCTTACGCATTTCATCCCCTCATCCCCGGCCACTTGGGTTTTACACAATGAAACCCTGTGGTCACGTGGGGAAGACAAGGGACAACGGGTACAAGTTGCACTGGGAGAAATTTCGTCTCAATTTAAGAATTTTTTTTGCCATGACAACAACAGTCACTGCAACAACCTCCCCAGGGCCATGGAGTGTTCAAGAAGTAAGTGGACACGGTGCCAGGACCTCATCTGGGCTCCCTTCCCTCAGTACATTGCATCAGATGATTTTTTGAGGACCCTTTCAGCCTGGGCTGTTCTGCCTGATTCTAAAACCAAATCCCTAGCTTTGCATGTTTCAGGAAAACAAACCAAGAGAGAGGCAGGATCAATAGCTAAATAAGAAACAGGTTAGCTCATTACTTTTAATATTTTACTCATTGACAAAAGGTATCGACTTCCATTGATGTTCTACAATGTGTGTTTAAAGAGCAGATGATGCTTTACAGAAATATTTGGAGTGCACTAAGAAAAAGAACAATTACCCCCATGACAGAAAATCTATTTTTGTTTGCCATCATTTTTCATTAGGAAGAGCATCCACAGCAAAAAATGATGTATCAAGAGGCAGAGCTCCTTTCTGAGCTCCCAATTTGTGTACTTAGGGAGCAGCTCTACAGAATTTAATTGAAAATAATAAATTTCTGCAGATTTATTGATCAGGTTTATGGAATTTAATCAAAAGTTACATTTGTGCTACAGAATTTAAAAGTAGATAAAGATGATGATTTTGTGCTGGATGTTACAGACTTCTGAAAAAATCTGGAATATACTTTTCTGTTTCTTTTGAATTTCGCAAGTTTCATTCCACAATAAATTCTGTGGTACTGATCGCAAAACACCCACGCAAACAGCACTATTTAGGCAACATTATCCTGTTGCTTTAGTTTCGTTAAGTGCTATACCAGAAATCTCAGCTGCATGTGCAGCCAGTTATTTCTACCTGTGAGCAGCTATTCCCACCCATCTGGGAGTCTGACAGAGTAGTTCCTTCAGGTAAAACTTCTTGAAAGCATTTAGGGTTTAAAAAGAGGTTTTAGGACTTGACCCACATTTTCAAATTATTCAGTGATAAAGTTTAAAAAAACTCTACAATACTTAGAGAGCCTGAATTTTTATAATCACCGTTTTCATTAACTCTTCCCTTACATGTAGACCAAGAGGGAATGGTTTCCCGCTGAGAGAGGGCAGGGTTAGATGGGATACTGGGAAGAAATTCTTCCCTGTGAGGGTGATGAGGCCCTGGCATAGGTCACTCAGACAAGCTGTGGCTGCCCCATCCCTGGAAGTGTCCAAGGCCAGGCTGGACAATGCTTGGAGCAACCTGGGATAGTGGAAGGTGTCCCTGCCCGTGGCAGGGGACTGGAACCAAATGATTGGTCAAATCCCTTCCAACCCAAACCATTCTGGGATTCTGATGAAGGTGATTTTCACAATTTGGTTTGGTACAACTCTTTGAAACTCAATTTCAGTAGAGTAGCACCTCAACACTTGAAGCATCTACCGCGATGAACATCACACTCTCAGTGAAAGCCCAGACCACAGAGCCTGAGCATGGGGCTGGACCACTCCACTCCTTCCCCAAATGGGATGGAAGGACATCCTCTCCAGCCTGAGGTGGAAGAGCAGCATCAGGATCTGCCACCAACCCTCCCAAACCCCTGGAGAGACGAACCCCAGCAGAAGACACAACCTGTCATTTGCTGCAGCCCATTAAACAGCCAGAAGTGCCCGAGGTCGGGTCCCTCCAATCTATTCCATTATGGATTAGGTGGAGTCACTGAAGAAAATCATTAGGACTGTTTTGCTGTCACATCACCTGGAATGACTTAAAGATTTACTGGAGAGTTCTCCCCCTGCACAGCTGGGGCCTGGCTCAAGTTCAGTATGTGCAGAAGTAGGTCCTTGTGCTTATCCACTGAAATCAGAATTCGAGCTGAATTTCTCCTTTCCCACAGGAATCTTAAATCAGTCCTTTTCATTACAAATGGATTTTTAACTGTCATCTTCCAAATAGGTGTTTTGGTTTGAAAACTGGAAAGAAAAAGAAGACTTAAATTCAAATGCTAACTCAAAATAAAATAAAACATTTTCTCCAGTGTGTCTTATGATTTTCTTTCATTCATAACATTGAAATTAGAGTATCAAAACAGCTTTTGAAATGCTGACTTGGAAGAAAAATTCCTATCGTGAACTGAGTCACTGAAGACCCAATATTTAGATTAACACAGTGGGTGTCACTGGTATAATTGTCTTAGTTGCTTGGGAAAGATCAAACATTAAGGAAAGCAGACTCTTCAGAATACTGGTCTTTCTTAAGTCAGATATTTTTAGGCTGCATTTTTTCTTTCCTTCCCAGAAAAATGAAGTTAAACCAGTCTATAGCAGTAATTAAATCCTAATTCTTCCATTTCTTTTTCAAAAGATATATTCTACAAATGGAGCTTGACTTTTTTTTTGTCATGTCCTAATAGATTACAGAGGAAATTTAGTAATTTGCTTCTATCCTGAGTAACTCAGTGGTGCAAAATAGATGTTAAACAAGGAAAGAACAATTTATTTATCTGCTCCTGTGTTCCCTTTACTTCCATTTGCATGTAAGCTGTTTGGCTAAATGGTGGGATGGGGAGGATGTGAACACTGCTCTCACCCTGTTCTGCTGATGTAATGACAATGGGAGGATTATTTCTTAATTTTCAGTGTGGTAAGTGGGTAATTATTGTCCAATTAGACTTGCTATTAACCTCCCTGTATCTCATTTTGCCATCCATAAAACAAGAATAACAGCACTTACCACTCTCACTGGGATTCTGCAGAGATTTATTAGTTAATGTACGTACAGCACAATGAAAATGAAAAGCTCTGCACATTGGTGAGGGCAGGATTATTAGTAATGAATCGTCCTTAGCATTGTTAGTGTGGTTATAGTTTTGGGAACTTGGGGTGGGAGTTGATGCCTGGCAATAGGATGGACCCCTAAGGGATCTCTTGTGAACTTTGGAGCTTGAGCAGTCGGATGGGGAATCTAGAAAATGCAGTCTATGGAATGACAAGGTTTTAATTGTTGCAGATGTGAATGTACTTTTTCCTTAAGCATAAGGAAAAAATATTCGGATAATAAAATCTCCTAAAAAAAATCATATTATCCGGAAAAAAAAAATTCTCTTCTTAAACTCTTCTTCCCTAAACCCGTCATACCTGAGCACATACCTTGTGTCATATCTTGTCCATAACACACTGGTTCTTAAGAAGAGAGCTCTAAAGGAATGGAGGAGACACCTGGAGAGGTCACCTGTGGCATTGGCCATAGTAGGACTGGAGCTGGACAGTCACCTGCAGAAACATGGGAAAAGGGAGAGGGGATAGGAACATCCATCAGGTATTGGCACAATTGTTGGTAACGGCCTGGGGACACAGGTGGTGGCTGTGCTGGGAGAGGCTCTGTTACTGCCCAGCCCTGGCTCCTGCTGCCCTGTGATGTCTCCTTCCCACTTGCATGGGTGTGAACTGGGAGCTGCAATTTATCTCTTTTACCACAGAGATTCCTTTGAATTTGGGAAACTCCCACATCAGAATGATGCTCCTTGATGGACTCTCTGGAGACAAGGCTTGTGCCAGTGCCTGTTGTTGGAGGACCCTTTGGTTCAGCACACTGCTTGAAGTAGCATCAGAAGCAGAGCTGTTCAAGCAGGGACTGGTTAGAGTAAGCTCAATAACTACTGTGAATCCAGTGCTAGCTCCCAATCTCAGACATAGGGGAAGATAAAAAAAAGAAGCAGAAACCTCACATGGTGGTTAAGATAAGATCTTCTAAATTTTTACCGAGTTTTATCATACCAACATGCTGTTACTTTTCATGCTGAAACAAACTGGAATAAAAACAAAAATATAGAAAAATCACAGTATTTAGCAAGAGCTTGAAGTCACTAACACAGCCTCCAAAGAGAACTCGCCCCCTGAGAAGCCACTGCCTTTGATTTGTAGCTTTGTGCTGCAGAGGCCCCCCATGACCCTCCCGTTTGCACAGAGGCCTGTGTCACAGGGGTTTGTACAGTGTGAATATCAGCTATTTTCTGTGTCACTGGTGAAAATCCAGAGCCATGCTCTGCTGCTCCTGCAGTAACAGCTCAAATAAGGAGCACAGGTCAGGCTCCATCTCCATGCTTAGCCAGAACACACTTGCCAACCTGGAGCAGCAACCAGTGGCATCTTGGTTGGTTACTGGGACACCCAGAGACACTTCTCTGTCCAGTTGTGTTGCTGATGTGTCAGGGGTGGACCTGCCACTCTGCAGAGCATGGGGACAGTCTCCACAGCTGGTCGGGATACCTGCTGGGCAGCACGAGGCTCTGTCTGAATATGGCTTGATATCACTCAGGGATAATTTAATTAAAGACTGTAGCAACTGATGCATGGGAAGACACCAGTAATGAGTGTATTTTACCCACCAAGGAATAAATGCATTTTCAGAAACGTTCTTTCTCCAGCTCACTTCTCATTTAAACATTTGGATGGTTTCCAGTAGTCACTGTTGCTCCTTCTCCCATCTGTCCCGCTGAGAAATACAAAACATCGTGCTGCTCATGTACGTCTGTGCACACACACACACACACACACACACACATCCACACAGAAACCCAGAGCGATGTCAAACCTTCAGTCACACCATCTGACACATCTCAGTCGGTCCCTTGGTGCCAGAGCAGAATCAGGCAGACATTGAGCCGAAGCCGATGTTGGTTATTGAGATACAACAGCAGGAACAGGACTAATATCCAGGTGTGCTGCTTTACTGATGTAATTCCTGGGCTGTGTCCCAGAACTGTGGATGCTAGTTAAAAGTTTCATGGCTGATTGTTTCCCACGGGCTGTGAAAAAATGGAATTTCAACCAACCTCACAAACACATAAACGGCATTTTCTCTTTGAACAAAAACACAAAGAATGAATATTACCTGGGTACTCTTCAGCCTTGCCTGGCCCAAAGTGAAGAATCCATATGACCTGGGGCCACAGTCTCGGAAGAAAGAAAGTGGTGACTCAATAACTCTCCTTTCACAATTATCCTACCAACAACTCCCTTCTAACAAAGATCTATGGACACAGAGCTGAAGCCAACTGCTTCTCCAGCACAGGAGATTAATATGGTGACACATGTAGGTGTAGCAATAATGTGTTAATGAGTTATCGATTTTTTAAATTAAATTTCACTGATATCATATTTTCAATCTAAATGAATGCATCATTAAAGCAATTAATAGCACGATGATAAGGAGAACTGATGAAAATTGCAACGAACTGGCACCACAGGGTCCTCCATGACACCCCGTGGGCAGAGCAGGAGCCTTGGCTGGGCCCTTCTCGGAGGGAGGCTGGAAGGGACCTGCGTGGAAGAGCCACTGGTGCAGGGAACTGGGCTGTGTGGGGCCTGATACATGGAAAGAAAAGAAGAAAAAGAAGAGAGGAGGAAAAAAGAGGAGGGAAAAAAGGGAGGAGGAGGGAAAAAAAAGGAGGAGGGGAAAAAAAGGAGGAGGGAAAAAAAGAGGAGGAAGAGAAACCCAACCCTAAGTGTGCTATTGAAGGGCCAGACCACCTGATTAAAGCTCCAGAGTTCAGCCATAGTGGCCCATAACAGGGCAAATCAACCTTCTCCTGGTGAGACCAAAGACCTGTTGCTCAAAGGTTGTTTTGGCTTTGTCTGTTCTGCTCTGCTGCCAAATCCTGGCCCACCACCCTGGAAGGCAGAGTGCTGTGAGGACACTGCATTCCTGTCTCCCCCATCCTTCCTTCCTTCCCCTTCCCACTCAGAACAAGCAATCATCGTTCCCACAGCACTGAAATAAAGGAATTTGATTTTTCTCCTGCTGATCATTCACATTTGAAGAGCATCCTCCTGAACCAGCACGCAGTTAGCCCTTCTCCCTCCTACACACGCCAAAAACAGCCTCCACTGGTGCGATTGGAAAATGGCATATTAATTTACAAGAATTCTAACTTGGCAAATAATTGCTTAGGACAGAAAACACAGACCAGCAATCTCAGCTGAAAGCCTGTTATTTTTAAGCACACCACAAAACCCCCTAACTGAAACTCGATTGTTACATGCAGTCTGAATAAGAATAAATGAGAAAAAGATACATAGCTGGGATCACAGTTACAGACCAGCTCCTGAAGCCAAGGAGACATTTTCTTGACTGAAATAGAATGTTCAGGTAGAACTGTTTTTTTAAAGAGCATATAATATTTTCCTGAAGAAGAAACTCTATTGAATCTCCTACCCTTGGGTTGGCAATAGGGTTGCAGATCTGGTTATTAATGCTCATCAAGTTCTAGCCCTTACACAGCTTCCACATGTTTTAATTTTAACTAAAACCTCACCAGCTATTTTTAGTCTAACATGATTTCTGTAGTCATACATGTCTGGTGCAAACACAGAACATCAGACTTACCCAATTAGGACTTTCTGTGGCTATTTCCAAACCTCCTTCTGAACTTTCTTCCCTGGAAAACTAGGAAAATAAGAAAATCTGAATTCTTCTGCTATAAAACAAAGACAGAAACATCCCAGCTGAAATCACCATCCCTGGAGGTGTTCAAGAAATGACTGGACATGGCACTCAGTGCTCTGGTCTGGTTGACAAGGTGGTGAGCTGTCACAGGTTGGACTAGATGGTCTTGGAGGTCTTTTCCAACCTAAATGATTCTGTGATTCTGTGAAAATGAGCTCTGGACAGCAGGACAATTCCCAGCTTACCCCATTTTTCTTGATGAAGACATCTCACCTTTCCCTGCTGTGTGATGGTGTCTGACCCATTGCAGCACCATGTAATTGCACTGATGTGACACTGATGAGGCTGGTGGCTCACCAGGGAAAAGGTATGGGCAAGCTGGAGACTTCAGAGTGGAGAAAAATTTAAAAATGATTCTTAGGGCTCATCTAAACCTCAGCTTAAAAGCTCTTTTATTTAAACAAGTTGCTGCTGCTAAGAACATTATGTCCTTCTCAGGGAAAAACAAAACTGTTGTCTCATTTTAAAACAAGTGCTTCCTTTAGGGCTAATTAAGCTGACAAATCACACTTCCAAAGATTGAGCAGTTAAAGTGATGACAACGCAGCGATGCCGGGACCCTGGAGAGGAGCAATCGCTGCTGTGCACAGCTGGGAAAATTACTGTGTCCCCTCTGTATCACGACATTGAATGAGGGAAAAATAATACCTCATTAATCTTCCTAATGAACCTCTTCTAAACAAGATAATTCACAATTTTATGGTACACTTGGGGTTGCTGTGGAGATTTGCTAAGCTGCCTCACAAACTGAATCAGAGGGTACAAAACCCAACACCAACAGACAGCAGGACACTCACCACCAGTCCAGGATCATCCCCTCCTTTCAGCTCCAGTCACAGAATCACAGGATGGTTTGAGTTGGAAGGGACCTTGTTCCACCCCCCTGCCATGGGCAGGGACACCTTCCACTAGACCAGGTTGTTCCAAGCCCCATCCAACGTGGCCTTGAACACTTCCAGCGATGGGGCAGCCACAGCTTCTCTGGGCAACAGATGCTGCCTCAAACCCAAGAACAGGGTCGGCACCCTTTAGAGAGGTGGGTTCAGCAGCCATGACTATTGGATGGAAGATGCAATCAAAGTACAACAAGGTGACAAAAGGGAGAAATAAAGAGTTTTGGAGTATCTGTGCCAGAGCTGTGAATCCCTGGGGAAAGCCTTCTCACTCCTCTGGCCGCACTAACACAGCAACCCTGGACACCTCTGGGAAGGGAGAACTAAAAGTATCAAAAGGATTCTGCTCACACGTCACATTTTCCACACAAGAGGGAGATGGTGCCTGACATCCTCCCCAGGCAGGAGAGACAGACTGTGCTCCAGTCTGACATTAATTACTCGAGATGCAGCACTGTTAATCTCACACCATCAAAATAATCTTCTTACATTCACAATTAAAGATTGAGGTCCCACCTTTTAGCTATTTGTATGTTTAATACTTGCTCAGTAGCACTTATAATTATCTTTGAAGATTTGGATTTGAGTGTATTGCAGCCCCTAACAGGAAGATGCCTCCACACAGCATGAATGTAACAGACTTCTTAAAGTTTCTACAGGCTTTCACTGACATCCCAAACCTACAGCGTTCCAGGGTCCATCTGGCACTTCTCCTATCTTTTATTATGGAGTTTAAGAAGAATTCTGATAAAAATCTCAATGCTGAACAGTATAGCAAACCCTCAAGCATCTATGGGGTTTTTGTATTTCTAAATAAATAATATTATTCACTCAAACACCCTTAAGAAAAACAAGCCATCGGGGAACAGCCGTGTGGGTATTTCCTCCCTAGAGGAATTATGAACCTTCATCATACAGACTCTCAAGAGTGTGAATAGAACTGGTTTTGGCAGGTCTGTTAGATCCTGTAAGAGTGACCATGAGTGCCATGGCCAGGCAGGTACACATGAAACCTTTATTTGTTGGTGCTGGCTGCGGAACACTCAGTGCCTGCAGCCTTATTCCTATTCCACAGGCTCCAGCACAGAGCAGGCACAGATGGTCTTAGAGCACTTGATGAGCCTCTCATCGATTTCTCCTGATCCATGTGCCCTTAAATCATGTACAGTCACATTTGCATCTCAGGCTTTTTACAGTCTAGAGAGTCTCATGGGAATAAATAAGGATAAAGCAACATCAAGTTATGTTTCTGTTTTCTTTTTCCATAATGGAAATAAAGCTATTATCAGATCACACAACACTAGGTAAATGATACCATTGCAAATATCCACCAATTTCCGTAATGTTTCAATGCTACATTGCCATAATTTCACACAGTTTTCTCTTTTTTATTTAAAGCTGCTTCTTTCAGACAAGAGCTCAGAGCTCACTGTCATTAACGTGTGCTGGAGATGTCAACGAACCCAGAGAGGGGCTGAAAAAACAGACCTTTGAGTTCCCTGTGATCCAGTGACTTTGTCTCTAAATCCAAACTGGAAGGAGCTTTGCTGAACTCCTGTACCAGCTGCTCGTCTGCCTGAGCCAAAGCACTGACCATTTCTGTAATTGAGTGTAGCCTGTGAATGATTCCATTTGGTGCCTTTCCAATTTATTCCCAGTTTATGTCTGTGCTCAGCAGAACTATCAGGGTCCGGGAAGAACTCCATCTGGCCACCATGGACCTTGTTTTAAGAGGCTCACCAGAGTGTTGAGGTACCCAGAACCACACTCTCCACCTGCCTTGCACCAGCCTCCTGTGGGTCCAGCCATGCCCAGGAGAGACAGGGAATATCAAGCTCATCCCATGAGGTCTTGGGCAATATCCAGAGAATTCTGCCTTTAGCAGAGGTCACAGAAATATATGACAACCATTTATTTCACAGTGGTCTAAACCAGGCTTACACATTACCAGAGCTACTCAGACATAGTATGGAAACTGCTACAAAGTAACCAAAATCTTTGTTCCAGCCAAAATCTTTGTTCCACGTAGGAATCTCGTAACCACAAAATCCCTTTCACAGTCTTAGATAAGGGTTACCATTTTCTTTGCCCACCAACACAGTATTGAAAGCCCTAGCTCTGAAAAGCATTTAGGGATGTGTTGAACAAGAAGAAGACTTCAACTCCAAAGCCTTTCACTTCTTTAAAATTGCCTTGCACATGAGAATTGTCCATTCAAATACAGCTTTTACTCCTTTCTCGGCCCCTACATTCCTTTTCACAGAGCCCCACAGAGGTGAGGGTGATGGGAATTTCAGTTTTGGGGTGGCAGTCACTGTCCACCTCTGAGTGGCTCCCCCAACACTGATGGCCAGGCTGGCTCTGGTAGTAATGAATTCAGCGTGTCTTTGTTTGTTCCAATACTGCCGCCCCCTCCTAGCGCTTCCCTAACACAATCTTGTTATCTTTGGGCCTTGCATGGTTTTTTAATTATCATTATTATTCATATAGCACGATGCACACAGACAAATTTAATCACGTTGTTTACATGAGCAAACCTGATCGACTAATGGAGAAATTACTGATTTTGTTCCCACTGTTGGCACAAATGCAATTTCTTTTCTCACTCCCATTAACACAGTTAATGTTTATAAAAGTCTGATGATGCTGGAGATGAAAGTGTTTTCTCCAAAGAACAGGTAAACCATAAACAATAACAAAAGTTCTTCCTACCCCAATACTGCAATAAATGTGTTTCAATCCCATGATGGAGCAAGCGAGGAAAGTAGCCAAAGAATCAAGCCCAGATTAATCATATTTGATGAAGAGCTACTGGAAAGTTGAGAGAAAAATTCTACAGAAAGACAAAAAAAAGAAATTGATGAAAAACACAAACCTTCAGACAAAACATGTAATCCAGTTCTTCTGCAACAGAAAGAAGAGAACAAAGAGGGGAGGGCCAGAACAGGTAAACAGGGCTCAGTCAGTGTATGAGATGGAAGAGCACAAAAACCAGCAAACTGGAGGACAGGCAAGAAAAAAATCTACACAGTCTAAACAAAATATAAACCTACAATGGGCAAGGAAAAGAAAGGAAAAAGTACAAAACATACAAGCACCTCTTGCTGACTTCCGGAGTGATCAGAAAGGTCTCTCGCTGCTTGAACAGATGGGGCTGAAATTGTTCTCTGTCAGCAGAACCATCACAGGCTGTGTTTGCCTGGAAGGGACAAACCCCAGGTGAGAGATGTACCAGGAAGAAGTGCCACACAGGTACCTCGTCTGAGCATGGCCCTGAGCAGGCGGATGCAGCCGATGTGCCCCGTGCAGAGACACCTCATCTCTCCTGCCCCTTTCCTGGACACCCCTCATGCAATTTACAGCTCCTTCTGCTCTCCCACAGCTTCATGAACAGAGGAGCCAAAAGTGAATAGAACAATAACCCTTCCTCCTTATTCCAGCTCATTTCTCGAATAAATCTTACGGTTTTCTATTTGAAAGGAATGGAGGGGTGGGGTTTTGCCACACGTGGGTCAGTGCTGACTTCCAGAGCAGTCCTGGCTCTGGCAGCCAGGAATGGTCACTGCCCAGGAGTGGCTGCCACAAAGGCATCTCTGGTGGGGAAGAATGGCTCTATCCCTCAGGATTTGCACCCGTTGCTGGTCAATGTCTTCAATGTGACTTGAAGACACCCTTGATAAACACTTCTATTTCTGTGTATTTACATTTTCCTTGGAAACCTTTCAACCCAAGGCATTGAGTCAACTCCCGGGTGGAACATCAGGAGAAGGTTTTGCCTGCCTTCTAAAACTGAGCACAGAAACACAACTTTCCGAATTGCCCATGCAGAAAATCTCATTAGTGTACAGATTTCCAAAAGTACAAGGTACCTGCCTAGCTTCATCCCTTTATTATCTGTACAGCAATGGAACAATTAGGCAGATCTGCTGGCTCCCTAGAAAGAGGAGAAATATGTGGCTGCTCTGACACAAATAAAGATGAGGAAGGAACTGCTGCAGCTGGAGAGCAATTACCCATCAGCAGCACAAATTCCTTCTCAGGTACTTCTCTAATCTGGTGTCATTAGTGCAAATATCATGACACAAAGGTACTGAAGACCTTAAAAGAAGACACATCAGCTCAATGGATGCTTTCCCACGAGCACACTGTTCCAATCCCATCCTTGAAGGCAGGTTTTGTGCCTGAACACTCACCTGGTTTTGCCAACTGAGTGAGTCAATCCACAGATGTCTGAAGTCATTTGCTCACTGTGGTGAAACCAGTCTCATTTTTGTAGTCTCTCTCCACTCAGTTCCATGTTTTCCACAATATTCCTTCAAATACATCTGAAGAGTGTTTAAATATGCAACTTGTGAGACATTTTCCATATGATAACCCTCTTGCTGCTCTGCCTCGGTGATGGACGGACGCAGGCAGTGTTTGGTTTGAAGTATTAAGGAAGAAGCATTGCAAATGCAGTTAATGGAAACCCCTCCAGTGAGATCCCATTATAAGAACATACATGGAAGGAGAATGCTGATGACATACGCAAGATAAGCTTAATTTTGCAGAATTTGTTCATGGTCCCACAAAATGTAGTTTGGGAAAACAAAGCTAAACTCACAGTGCCCCTTTCAGAACAAGGCAGGCTGGCAGGCAGGATGGATTAACAATTTCTTGCCCTGCAGAGTCTCCAGCTCTTTCTGGTAAGAATGCAATGGGAGTGAGCAATGGGATTTTAAGTGAACAGGGATATTTCTTTGCTGACTGACAGACCTAACGCTAAACACTTCTTTTTTTAAAAAGTAGAAAAAAAAATTGCACTTTTTTGTTTGTTTTATAAAAACAACCATCTCTATGACACAGGTAACTTTGCAGGTGTGAGGGGTCAGAGCCCAGGCTGGAGGAGCACTCAGGAGGGACACAAGCCCTGAAGGATCAGATATGATACAGAATTTGCAAAGGATAGGTCAGCTTCTCCTTCCGAGGTTATTTAAGTTGGGCAATGTCAAAAGCAGCAGGTGATGGAGAATAGCCTTGTTATCTGTTGGATTATCACGCTCAGATACCTGGGTCATGTAGAAGTTTCCCTGAGTGGATTTAATTGGACCATATGTTGCAATTTTGCAAGGACGTACATACTCATGGTTTGCTCACTGGGCACAGATTGCCCTCACTGCTCCATGTCCCCTCCAGAGACCATGCCCAGGGGACTTTGCAGATCCCTGGTATGATGTTTCTCCATGCAGGAGGAGAATAACACCTTTATGAGGTGACAGTAGAGAAGAAACCTCCCTCCGTGACTCTCTGTCAGGGTTTTCATTAGGTGTGTGTTCGCTTTGCCAGTGTCTGTACCAGTACTCCATCACTAATGTAGGCTTTAAAAACTGGAGAGTGTCACTTCAGGAATAATGAAATTTCATGAGAAGAAACAATATTGGCTTGAAAGGTCTAAAACCACCGAGACACAGTTTTCAGACCAGCTGTAGCCCATCTGCTTTGTGGAAATCTGGATTACGATTTCCAGCCACGGTCTTTGACAACCCTGATTAAGCTGATTGGATTTTACTACATTTCTCCAATTTGCTGGTATTACATTATATTTAAAAAACAGACAGACATAAGGAGAGGGGTTTGCCTACCTGAAACCACACGGAATGTAAGTCTTCTGCCTAATGGCTTTTAATCCAAGGCTGTGTAAATTTTACCCTGGATGATCTATGACATAAGGAGATCTGTCAAGCACAAGTCATTGCGCTGTAGCCGGAATGTGAAGGGACATCCACATTATCCAGCAGGCAGCAGAGAGATATTGCTGTTACAGGAGAGAAGGGAGAGGTGACAAAAACGTCCCGTTCCAGGGTAAGCAGGGGTCACATTTCATTGTAGTGAGAGCAAGAATCATTTGGCACATTAATCAGAGCAGAATGTCCCATCCTGGCCCAGGTAACTGAGGCAGAAGGGGTTGCAGGGTCATTACTGAGAACTGCCCCGTCTGGAAACAGGAGAGCACGTGGAGGGGGAAGGAGACAGGTTCTGCCTGGGGGAATCTACTGCTGGTCTGTACTTTAATGTTTCATCCCCAGGGCAAATGGCAAATGACATTCATTCATTCATTCATTCAATCACGCATTTTCCCCCTCCACTGGAACCGCCTGCATTGATAACCCGAGCACATCATCCAGACAGTGTTTCCCGGTCTCCTGCATCCCATCTCTCTGCCTCCAAT
Source organism: Manacus vitellinus (assembly GCF_001715985.3). Taxonomy (NCBI): domain Eukaryota; kingdom Metazoa; phylum Chordata; class Aves; order Passeriformes; family Pipridae; genus Manacus; species Manacus vitellinus. The sequence goes on from NW_021939882.1 coordinate 5,848,478, forward strand.
TATTCCACAGCACTGGCTCTGCATCTTTGCCTCCCCCAGAGACCTTATCCTGCAGAAATACGTAAAAGCAAGGTTTTTTACAAAAAAACCAACAACTCTGGCACAACATTTGGAACAAACTAATTCCTCTCTTCCTTTATTTTTCTTCCTTATGGGTCTCAGTTAGTTTTCCTCCTCCATTTTTTCTGATGTTGTTATTCTCACCTTTTTGTTCCTGGGAAAATGGAAATAAAAAAGAGAAGAGACTATTTCTGCTTCAGTTTCAGACTTTGTGGACTTGCACATGTGTGTGACTCTGACCATGTGTGTTGAGGGAGAGTTTATTGGTGTGGAATAAATGTCAGCTCTGACTCTTAAGCCTGCAAAGATGACTGACCCCTCCTCAGGCAGCTCTGGAACCAGCCTGGGTCTGACAGTAAATAAAGCACAAACCCAGGCTTCCCAGAGGCACAGACTCCTGTGCCTGAGGACTAAAGCTGTCCCTTTACCCCCTGTGGTGGGTTCTGTTGGAGGTGAACCTGTGTAAGAGACAGATACATAAAATATAACTTTATAATAAATTATGCAGGAACCATAAAGTCCACAAATACTTAGCTCTCTCCAGAACTGATCTGACAAGATTAAACTCCTTATGCTATTCCCCAGTTAACAGTCTACTTAATATTTGACTAAGCATTATTAGAATCAAAGACAACCAGAAAATAGCACCTAATTCACTCCAGGAAGTACCAGAGCTCGCTCAGATCGACTCACACTTATTTCAAAGCTCCTGTCCCCAACTTCATCAAAGGGATATTTAATCTCTTACCCATCATTTATTCATGCTGAGAGCACATCCAGGAAGCTGGAGCGGAGGGAAGGAGCCAGTGGCATGCTCAGTACTCATGAGGAGATGGATGACTTTCAAATCCTATTACCGACCGTGGGGCTCCTGCTAGTCAGAGCAGTCAGTTTTCTCTCAGGGTCTCCAAAATGCATCTTTAAACCAGTAAATAAGTGACAGCCACCCTCAGCTTACTGTCTGAACATACATAATTAGCAAAACTTCTTATACAGAGTGAGATAACTCCACAGCTTAGAGAGCCAGTTCAGCCTTCCCTGTGCCCCTCAAGTCCCGCGTGGGATGGAAGGACAGTGAAGAGCCCCTCATGTCACAGGGTGTGAGGATGAAATCCAGTCAGACCCACTGGCCAGGCCCTCCGCAGCACTGGGGTGGTTTTGTCATGACTTTTCTTCCTCATGGCGCACAAGGATGGGGCTGTGCAACCCCCCTTAAATCCAGGGCACTGCAGGCAGTTGTTCATGCTCAGTGCTGCCTGTCCAGGGAGATAAAGTTCACTCTCGAAGATAACAAACTCCACTTCCTAATATTTAAAACTCTCCAAAATTATAATCTTTTTGTCCAGCTCCAACTGCTGCTGCCACAACAGCTCATTGCCCAACTCCTGCTCTGTTTGCCTTCAGCCTCCATAGACTTGGACTATAAACAAACTGATAAACCATCTCTCAGCCTCTGATTTAAGCAACTTTTTAATACTTGGAGATTCATTTTTGTGCCAATTCAGTTTGAAATCATTTTTATTTCCCACTAAACAGAAATAAGGAGGTCGTGCTTGAGGCTGGCAGCAGTGTTTTGATGTTTCCTGGATGAGGAATGGCCCTTGGACCTGTGTGTGAAGTTAAACGTGTCCCTTTACCTTTCTCAGCTGTCACCATGCAAGCTATGAACCCCTGAGGTTCCCTGTGCAATGCTGGAGGCTCAAGTGGCTCATCAGGGTGAAATACCAGAAAAACCAAGTTTTGCAGGACAGGTCTATTTTTGTGACTCCTTTCTATTCCTGTTAACCAGCACATTCCAATAGGATCAATTTTCCCACAAAGTTCTTGACCTGCTCTACCCATGAGCAGACATAATCTGTTGGAATGGGAAGAATAAAGTCTATCACAAAATCAATGCTGCATTTTTCTGCACTTAGTTTATCTCTTTCATCGATTACACCATTAAAAACTGCTGAAGCACAGCTACAAGAGAAGATCTAAACATTGAAGAAGTTATAAATCCATGTGGTAAAGATATTGTTCCAGACCTTCAGCTGCCAGGTGTCAAACTGCGTTTTTTTGTGAAAGTCATAAAATTAATTAAAATATAAAGTTCTGCATTTCTTTATGCAGTGCAAAAACCTGTTTTCAGTTGTAACATACTGTATGCAGCTATTCTATAAACATTAATTAAACTAAAAAAACATTTTATCATTTAATACTTACACAACATCCAAAATTATACACATTAAATCAGTTTTGAATAAAGTTGAGTTTACAGGATTAGTTAATTACAACATTTCCACAAAGAAAACATCAAACTTTCTCTGAGATTCAATTTAGTATTTTACTGATAAAAAGATCAGAAGTATTCCTGGAATCAGCACTGCATATGTGTTTGGAGCTCTCTTGAGGAATTACTAAACTAACCTAACACTAATAAGCAAAATAGAATCTGATTAAAGTAACCACAAGATTTAGCAGAGCAATCTGCTTAAATTCCTCAACAACAATTCCAGGAGCTGCAGTTACACATTCTGGATCGGATTTATTTTATATTCTATCATCATAATCACAGCTACATGGCTGCAATCCACCACAGAAACGCTATTCCGGGGTGGGGAATCTGTATCCGCGAGCTCCATAATTGCCTTTTTATTGCACTCCTGGAGTTAGAATTTCTGAAAAAATTAATACTGCCATCATGTTCATAAAGAATATTAATAGGCTGGAGCAGAGCAGCCCTGGAACGTAGCACAGAGCATTCAAATTAAAGCCAGCACTGGCAGAGCTGTAAACCCGGCATCGAATCACCCCACGGGCCACACCAAACACAGCTCTGAGCCACGGCCACGGTACAGAGCCCCACAGAGTCCTGTGTGAGGCTGTACTGGAAACAAAAGTGTAAACATAACGGCCTGATCACTATTTCAGCCTGAGAAAATCATTTATCTTTGTTGATTCTTCATAACGATCTCACAGCTGCCAAGGCACGAGGCAGGAGGAGCACAGCCCCACCAGCTGCCTGGTTCCTCTGTGTCAATATTCCAGACACGACTCAGAGCAGAGAGCATTGCCTGGACTTCCTTCTCTTGGGAGAAAGACCAGAATCACAGATCCTTTAAGGCAGGAAAAGAGCTCCAAGATCATCGAGTCCAACCTGCGACCAATCCTCACCTCGTCACACAGCCCAGAGCACAGAGTGCCACGTCCAGTCGTTCCTCAAACACCTCCAGGGATGGGAATTCTTCCACCTCCCTGGGCAGCCCCTTCCAAGGCCTGACAGTCCTTTCCACAAAGAAATTCTTCCTGATGTCCAACCCGAATCTCCCCTGGTACAGCTTGAGGCCATTTCCTCTCATCCTGTCACTAAACTTGTGACTGAACTGCTCACAATTCAGATGAAAAAGTTCCCATCCCACATAAATTTACCGACAATTTTTAGGTTCATTGGGCTTTCGAGGCTGTGAATCAAGGTCAGAGATTTCCACCAGCAAAAACTGTTTCAAAAGAACAGACTAAAGAAAATTTTCTTTAAATTTGCTTTCCTTAAAGTGGAAACAATCAAAGGGTATGAGAGGCTGCACAGCAAAGCCAGGAGGCTCAGCAGCATTTATAATTGGAGAAATGGGAGAGTATGGAGAAATACCAGCCACAAGGATTACAAATTCTCTGTGCCTTTTCCCATTTCCTGGCAGAGAGAACAGTGTGCACACACCCCACATAAATCAGCACCAGGTATCTGTTAGACAAACATCTGCTGTAATTGTCCTGTCACAGCCTTTGACTTCAGGATTTCAGTCTTTTTAAGCACTATGTATTTGCAATTCTTCGCTCATTTATTTCTGACCAAAACCAACCCCACCCCTAATGTCTTTTCCCAAAAGACTCAATATTCATGCCAATTAATGCAGGAGTTCCAGCAGGTGAGTTGCTCCTCTCTCCTCCTGGGAATGATACATTCAATTACTGCCAGGAGATGTATGTAAGCAGGGCAGCAAAACACAAATTCTTTTTATTTCTGCTCCACGCATCGCTGGGTATTTTCAACTCGTTTTTATGCAGAGGATTTGTGTGTCAGGAAAAAAAAGCTACTCACTCCCATTCTGTGCAGTACACTGGGCATTTTTAAAAATAATTTAGATTACACTGGAATTTTTGTGCCTCTAATGACCTGGTGAGTGATGCCAGCCTGTGCTTCAGACATCTGTTCCTGCAGGGAGGCCTGCACAGGGATGGAGCATTCGGATCATGCATCCTGCCAGCTCAGGCACAGGTGTGTTTCAAAGCACCAGGGCATAATCTGCACAAAGGAGGATCCTCAGGAGTTAAGTGCCTCATCTAAGAGCAGCTGAATTATTATCAAAACATAGTAGCCCATCTTTAAAGTTCTGGGTGTTTAGAATAACATGGAAATCAGCCACTGAGCTTGTTTGAGTTCAAAAGCCAGTAAAGCCCCTTCTCAGTGGAGAAATTGTGGCTGGGGGAGATGATGTGCTCTTCTCTCCAATCCACATGGAATTAAGTCATATTTACACTGAATACATAGAATTTTTTACATGAAAACTCTTGGGCAGCCTTGAACCTGAAGGATGTGTGCAATGTCATGTTTAGCCTCTCATGTCAAGCTCCTGGTCCTACTCCACGTCAAAGTGAATACAGAGAATTTACATGGACACAAAATCAGAGAGCAGAAGAATATGCCATGAGCTTGATGCAGGGTTGATGGAAGTCAGAAGAAATCTCTCCATCTCCTCCGATGGGCAGGACAGTCAATGAGTTGTTTGGGCCAGAGGGGACCTTGGGAAACTGCTGGTCCAACCACCCTCTTCTCAGGGAAGGGTCGATGCTGAGTTCTGGACAGGCACTTAGGGCAGTTGGGTCTTGACAACCACCAACAGCAGAGACTCCAGAAGCCCCTGGACCACCATCCAGTCATCCCCATAGTCAAAATCTGTTCCTCTAGAACCTCCCCTCTTCCACTTTCTGGCTTTCATCACTCCTTCTCCCTCTGTGCATCAGAGTACAGTGCCTGGCTTTGACTTCTTTGACCTCTTCACGGTCACTGGAAGGCTGTTCCCAGTTCCCCAAGAAATAAATCCTTTTCTCTCAAGGCTAAAAAAGTCCAGTTCCCTCAGCCTTTCCTCACAGCAGAAGCGCTCCAATTGCCTGGGAACACTGAATGTACACAGCTTATTACATCTCTGATTTGCTTCCCTAATAGTCTGCTGCTCAGCCAATTCCCTCACAGCTCAGAGCTCAGCAGTGCCAGAGCCACTGGCACTAGTTTTTCTTGCCTTTTTTTTTGAAAAATCAACAAGGTCCCACTGTGGTGGTTGCATAAATTACTGTGTCTTCATGGAGAAGCTTTCAGGGAGTTGTTGCAAAGTGACAGGTCCTGGGTTTTCCAGAAATCTGCACCGATGGATTTTGTTATGCCCTGAACAGGATGGGGTCACATGCTCAGCTGATGGGAGGTGCCACAGCACTGTTACTCCTAAGGAATTCTAGGATTTCTTACTCCAGCTGAGGATTAGCCCAACAGTTCTTCATAGGAGGGAAGCCAGCGTTTCAAATCACAGGCTTGTTGTTTTGGCAGTTTATCTCTGCACACAGAAAGCAATTATTGCTGGAATGAATTCACTTTTTGTTCAGCTTCATTTTAAAGATTTAACATCCCCTCCTCTCTGCTGCTCTTCCTGGATTGCTGAGAGAACACCGTAGCAGAATCATCAGATGGGAACACATTGGTAAAGAAAAAACAGCAGCATTTTCTTTTGAGCATTAGCACACAGAAATCCTGGCTAAAATACCTGAGAGCACACAAGTCATCTGCTTACAGGCACTAAACAAGAAAATCCCACATTCCTCAATATAGAATCATAGAATCAACACAGAATCAAGGTTGGTAAAGACCTTCAAGACTATCAAGTCCAACTGTCAATGCAGCATCCCTACCATGTTCACCATCATTTACACAGAATCACAGAATATCCTGAGCTGGAAGGGACCCACAGGGATCATGAAGTCCAACTCCTGGTCCTGCACAGACACCCCAACAATCCCACCATGTCCCTGAGAGCGTTGTCCAAACGCTCCTTGAGCTCTGTCAGCCTTGGTGCTGTGCCAACTGCCCTGGGGAGCCTGTTCAGTGCCCAATCACCCTCTGGGGGAAGAACCTTTTCCTGACATCCAGCCTAACCCTCCCCTGACACAGCTCCAGCTGTTCCCTGGGGTCCTGTCACTGCTCACACAGAGCAGAGATCGGAGCTGCCCCTCGTGAGGAAGCTGCAAACCCCGGTGAGGTCTGACCTCAGTCTCCTCTTCTCCAGCTAAACAAGCCAAGTGACCTACATCATTCCTTCAAGCTTTGTTCTTCTAAAAACCCCCAATTCCAGATGTCTAGAGATATGGAGCTGTAAAGAGGCTGCACAAAATGAAAGGACGGAACAGCTCACACCAGTGGAGTTACTAATCAGCCCCTCCTGAACCTCAGAGTGAGATACAGGTGAAGGGTGGTTAAATAACCTGGTTTCCACTCGTGCTCAAGGTACTATTGAGTTTATTCCCCGAACTCTTAATCAGGCAGAAGTCATGGCCATCATGACAGAGAAACCAAATCAAACCCAAAGGAAAGAGTTTGAGAGGGTACAGGCTTTGTCCTCCTCTCATCATTCATTTTCACATTTGAGGAAAGGAAGGCAAGGGCTAAATAGCATTTGCAAAAGTTTCATCTTTCTGATAATGTTATCAGTCTCTCTGCCATGTTCTTAATATAATAGAATTCCCTTTTTCTCTGTGAAGCCTGAGCTCTCACAGTCAGTGTGACTGCATAGCAGAATTAAATACCAGCTGAGCTCCGTGGGTTCACTCGCACAGTCCCTTCCCAAGAAATTCATTTTTTTTTCTGGGACTTTACATTTTCAATTCAATCAGAGCCTGAAACAAAGGCACAGAATGTTTTTAACCCATCTTGGGTACAGAGTAAGTACGACCCATGTATGCACAGACAGCATTAATGCAGAATTCAGGGATGTTTGTCTCAGCAGCTGCTTTTGTGAAAAGGTCCGGAAAACTGGTTCGAGTTTGTACCTTCATTCCAAACTCCCAGCATGAACCTCCTCATACCTCTTCTGTCCTGCTCCTGTCATGAGGTGGGTGCAGAGGACTTTGGGGAGACCCAGCTCACTCTGAGCCCTTTCAGAGGACAAAGGGGAGGTCATGGATGCAGAAATGCCAGAGGGAAGTGAGTCATGAGACTGTGGAGAGGCAGGAGATGTTCCTTACAGAGAGAGGGTTTGGGGTTACAAAAAGCTGCCTGAGTGACAAGCCTGACATGATCCTTCATGCTCCATAAACAAAAAATGACATGTTTGATTCTCAAGTCCTTCTTCACTTTTTTCTTTCATATACGTGTGTATATCTAGATGAGACAGAATATCCTTGAAAAAGATTAAGCTTACATAGTTTGAAGTGGAAATGTTCTGATGAACCCTGGATGGGGCTGGTTTGATGCCTGAAAGCTTTGATGTCTGCTTGGATCAGGGTAGTTCTGCAGTTTAAAAGGTCCTACCCATTTCTCTTTTCTTTTACTTTCTTTATATAAACAGCAAGCCTCCCACTATTGAAGAAGGGGAGAAGGACTGTCCAGCCATGGCAGAAACCAGCAAGAGAAACAAACATTTAAATGCCAGTGACCATCCCAACTGATGGGAGAATTCAGCTGTGTCCATTAGTGAGACAGAAGGCCAGGTTGGATGAGGCATTAACAACCTGGCCTAGTGGAACGTGCCCCTTCCAATGGCAGATGGCAGGGGGGTGGAACAAGGTGGTCCCTAAGGCCCCTTCAAACCCAAACCATCCTGTGATTCTGTGAGGCCACTGCACAAGGCTTAGACCATGAACAGAGCACAAGGCTGCTCGTTTTAAACTGCGTTTCCAGACCCAGGATATGGTGCCAGCAGTAAAACCCCAAGTGGGCTGATGGATAACACTCCTTGCTCGTCCATTCTGCAGTGCTGCTGCCCCTGTGCCAATGTACTGATCCACGGAGACAAGAGAGGGCAAAGCTATGAGGTGAAACAGGCTGACTCAACATCCTGGTTTAGCATATAACATAATTCAACATAAAGTTCCCCTTTAAAAACATAACTCCTTGCCAGTGCTATTGCTGTTAACACCATGAGTTCAGTCACTTACCCAGCAGGAACTCTCCTCTCCCTGCCCTCCAAGAGTTTAGAAACATCTGTGAAATGTCTGAAAAATAATGCACATATTTACCAAAAGTAGAACAAACCCTGTCTACATGAAACACAAAAAACTCAGAATGCTTTTCCTGCATCACCAAAGTCCCTGTCATTGTTTCATAGGATCCACAGCTGAATGAATTTGCTAGTGATTGACATCTTAACTCTGATTTGCAATGAAAACCCATAAACTCTCTGCTAAGTATTCAGTTGAGAGATGAAATATCAATTTAAGTATTAATTATTTAAAATAAAAAGAAGATAATGCAACATAGAACATGAATAACCACACATTTAATTTCAAAAATCTGTGAAAAAGGTATTTCACAGTTCAGGCCTTGTCCAATGAGCATCCCTGCCCCAGCTCTCCACATCCTGCCATGCAAAACCAATCTAATGTGTTTTTGTGGGATTTCTTAATTTTACAGAGATCAAATACTCAATTCACCTATTTCAAATATTGCTTTCAAATTTTACAGAAAACAAGAACTGTATTTTAACTCTCATGAGCTAAAATGTCTGTTTTATCATCACATCCAAGCTGGTGGGATTCAGTTTTTCCTGCGTGTGTGTTTGTCCCGGTGAATCCCCTGAGGGAGCTGCAAATAGAAGGGGGCAAGCAGTGAATACTTTTCTACTCACATGGAAATTCAAGGTTTGAAATGTTTTCAAATCCCATTGGTTTCAACACACTGCTCCTCCCAAAAAGTCAGAAGCAAAGGTTCTGCAGCAGGGCTGGAGCAGTTAAAAGGAGCTGGTGGGAGCCACATCAGCCAGGGCTGGCACTGTCACCTTGTGGGACAAAGGGTGCTGGACCCCCAGACCCAAAGGGTGTTGGACCCCCACCTCACACTCACTGCTGCTGGAGGAGATATTTCATTTCATTCCTGTCAGGCACTACAGGCTTCCCAAGCTGCAGCTAATTATACAGGATTTATCTGTACGAAAACACGAGGATTAGGCAGGCAGGAAAGCAGCTGAAATTTATTTGGAGGTTTTGTTTAATAAAAAGGTATAAAACCCAGGATTTGTACAGAAACAAATCATTTCTGAAACATGTATCTAAGGGCACGGGGGGAGGAGATTAACATTGAGGTTTTTCCTGTTCTCTCATCCTTCCATGCTGCTGCCAGGGGGTGGGGAAAAAAAAAGAGAAAAAAAAGGGGGATATGAACTTGTGGTGCAGCAAGGAGCTGATGCTCCTGGTAGATAGGAACTACTGCTCCTCCCATTGCTCCTGAGAGCCCACAGTCCTCACAGAGATGCAATTAATGCTCTCCCCAGCCTGTGCTCTATCCCAGATGTTTAGTTCATGAGGAAGTCAGGCCCCACAGAGCAAGATCAAACCCCATTATTCAAACCTCAAGAAGATAAAAGCCCTTCAGGAAGCTGATGTTTAATTGTCCCCCCTCCAGCAGGAGAGAGGCACACACAGGTGACACCATGGACAGGTGAAGGTCAGCACAGCTCCCACTGGGTGAGATGATGAACCAAACCCATCTATGCTGAGGGCAGGGACAGACCCAAGACCTCCAACATCACCCAGCACTTCTATGCAAAGGATCCTGTGGTTTTACAACCACTGGTAGCTGTGAGCTGCTCTTCCCTCATGCTGGATGAGGCCATGGCTCTCCCACTCCTTGCAGTGAGATAAGAACACCAACAGAGCTTGTTTTGGGAGGTTGATTTTTTTACCTCCTGGATGAGAAATTCTTGCTATAAACATTTCCAAAACACAGCTTTTAATCCTGACCTTTTAATTTATTCCTCTTAATTTTGGCAAAGAACTCTTTTAGTCTTACTTCTTAAAAAAATCCAAAAACCACAAAAACAAAACCCAAACAACTTCCCAAACTCTTCCTTCTCCTGCAGTTTTTACTGCCATTAATTAATCACTGTAGATGGATGCTTGTCTGTGATACACACGAGGAGAACACAGCAGCCCCTCATCCCTTGTGTTTGTACCTTATTTCCATGACAGCTTTGTAATAAATCAATCTCACGACAAGTACATTCTGCACGTTGTACACCTGCACCAAAATTTAATTCCTCACCAACCTTTTCATCACATTTACACTCGATCACCTGATTAAATAACTCCCTTTACTTAGGGAGTGTCTCCATTGCATTCTCCAGAGCTCAGCACTCCTCCAGGAAGACCCACAGTGACTCCACAGGTCCTGGAGCCACAGCAAAGTGATGGCAGCTTTTGTCAGCACTCAGGTAATGCTTCCTGGAAAGCAGCTCTGCCACAGGATGATACGTAAGTAACAAAATATATAAATAATGTAATTAATGGAATAAAAATGTCCATAGTTCCCTCTCCCTCCTTCGCTGCCATTAACATTCCAGTGAACTGAACTTGGAAAAATTACAAGTAGCTGCCCTGGCAAGAGAACAGGTTAATACTGATTTTATAGGCAGCTGTTTTCTGGTATTATAGTTATCTTACAAACCCATTTGTGGGAGAAAGGCCTAATATTTCTTCTCCATTTAGACTGAAAGCTCTGAGAAGCGAGGACTGTCCAAGCCTTCATTTTGCATAGTGCTTGTAGTGGGAACAGAATGTAAATGAGTTAAAAAATGATAAAAATATCTTTTGTACAGATACCCTTAAAAATGATGGTAAAAATAACTTTTGTATAGATAACCTTAAAAAGAGCAGATCAGCATGGCCCCTTTCTGTCTGGGACAAGCCCATGCTGTGCTCCAGGCATGGAAAATGTCCCAGGAAAGTTCTCAGCTTCAGTTTGGAGAAGGTTGAGTGGAGACCTCACAGCCCCTTCCAGTATCTGAAGGGGTCTACAAGGAAGCCAGAGGGGGACTCTGCATCAGGAACTGTGGTGAGAGAACAAGGGGGAATGGCTTCAGACTGAAAGAGAGTAGGTTATATCGGATATTTGGAAGAAATTCTTCCAAACTGGCACAGGTTGCCCAGAGAAGCTGTGGCTGCCTCATCCCTGGAAGTGTTCGAGTCCAAGTTGGACGGGGCTTGGAGCAACCTGGTCTAGTGGAAGGTGTCCCTGCCCATGGCAGGGTGTGGAGCAAGGTGAGTTTCAAGGTTTCTTCCAATCCAAGTTGTTCTGGGATTCTGTGAATTTGCAGTGGGACACCACTCGAATTTATCATCAGCTTTCACCTCCCTAGCAGCCCCAACACAGTCCTTTCTGTTTCTCACCTGATACTTCCCTCACCCAGTTACACAATCACTCAACCTTCTTGCTGTTATATTTTCAGCTCACGTCACAGGTTCTTGAAGAGACTTTAGAGGAAAAAGTTTTTTTCTATGTGGTCTTTCCTTTTTTGGCTGCCAAGACGGAAATATTGGTACTAAAGAAGGTGAGAGGAAGGTGGAGAGAGCAGCAAGCACTCCCCAGGGAGTGCTGATCACAGTGCTGTACACCAGCAGCAAGAGCAACGGGAAAACAAGGAGAGAACAGATAGTTCTGGAACAGATGGTGGGAGACAGGACAGGGACAGCCACTGGTGGGCTCTGTGTGGAGCTGTGCAGCACCACAACTGGCACAGCCACAGGGCAACAGGGAGAGACACCCCACTGCTGTGACAATGGGTCACAGGGGCCTTGGGTACAGAGGGATGTGTAGGGAACACACCAGAGGTGATATTGGTAGTTTTTACATGAGCTGCTCAGCACAGAAATGTCCCACTCACTACAGGATTCACCAGCACAGGGACAGGAGAGGTGGGTAACACATCCCCCAGCCTGGGCACCACCCGCCACGCTCCAGCAGGGCTCAGAGCAGTTTTCTGACTTGAGAGAAGTGAGAGAGATGATGATTTGGGGTCAGAAAACGTGTGTTGTAAATAATGAAATACAAAGCCAGCAAAGAACAGTCCAGGTTGAAGCTCAGTGACGCAATAAAGATCTGAGCAGATACAGCTGCACAGTTGGCATGATAAAATTTTCAGTGCTGTGCTGGCATTTCTCAGCTCCTAGTAAAAATAGCACCACTGGTGTGGGACCAGGGATGGCAAAGCCTGGGAGAAAATTCCAGCATTGAACAGGCATTAAAAATAAAACAGCCCACTGGGAGTGGGGATTGAAAAGCCACAGGGAGAAGAATGAGGTTTGTGTGTGTGAAAACAGCAGCAAAATGCTGTGAAAAGTGCTCGGTGAGCAGATCTGGAGCTGCTTGTCCTGCCCTTGCTGCGACAGATGAGCGACAACAGCCATGTCCAGGTCCCGTGTGTGGTCAAACCATGGGACCACCGCGGGGTCTGCAGCAGGGTGAGAGTCACAGCTTCCTACACCACATCCAATGACTGCGTTCAACACAAATTCCTGGCTTTGGGTTAAAAGACTGGAGACTCAACACCCACTTCCGACAGCGCATCTGCCAGGGAAGAGCAAATATGCTGAACCGAAAGTTTTCCCAGAGTAACAGCTGTGAAATTGTGACTTCACGTCTTTGGAAGCTTGTGAGGCTTCTGACATCACATTAAATCTCACACAGAACATGCACAAACACATCATTTCTGATGTAAAGCATAGTGTTCACCACAGGAAGAATCAGTGATGAACAGCAATGCCATCGCCTCCTGCTCCAACACCCGCTGGTGGCTGATCATTCCAGAAGGCAGCTTTGAGCTCAAGGCCAGAAGATGGATGTAAGGTTGTCCACTCAGCTCCATCAGCCAGCTGCCTCCCCTGCTCTGAGTTAAAGTACAGAAATCCCTATCTTCAGCCTGTCCCAGGCATTTGGCAATACAGGACTTCCTGTGAGGGGTGGCTTTGCAAATCAACAGGAGTCATTCTACAACTTCTTTGTGAGGGGGAGAAGAGGGACAGGCACTGACCTCTTCTCTGTGGTGACCAGTGACAGCACCTAAGGGAATGGCCTGAGGTTGTGTCAGGGGAGGCTTAGGATAGATATGAGAAAAAGGTTCTTGCCCCAGGGGGCAGTTGGGCACTGGAACAGGCTCCTCAGGGCAGTGGTCACAGCACCAAGCCTGGCAGAGTTCAAGAAGCATTTGGATGATACTGTCAAAGGCATATGGGGATGGTCCTGTGCAGGGCTGAGTATTGGACTCTATGATCCTTCTGGGTCCCATCCAACTGAGCATATTCTGCAATTCTGTGATTCCTGCTGGCCTTAAATGCCGTTATTTCTTTGGACTTGCCATGAGCATATTCCAGAGCCATTGAGGCTGCAGCCTGATTCAATTAGCCCTCTCCCCTCACATCCTCGTTCTCTCCTTCACTAATTCTCCAGGTGGGAACAGCAGATGCCTTCCTATCAAAACTTGCAGTGCAGAGTGCTGACATTTGGAGATAAACAGAAAAGCACTAGACAGGCAGCTAATTCTCATCTCGCCCTGCTCAGAATTCCGATTACAATTTGCTTTTAAGTTGTCTCTCCCCAGCACTCGTACGGAGCTATGTCAGTCAGGCAGCCTTGCTAATAAAAAGACAACATCACACTTTGCATGTCAAACAACAGCACGGACGGGTTCAGGAATTGCACAGCACATGGGAAATCCTATTAACCACACCACCGTTTGAAGACCCAAATTGGAGCTGCAGCAAAAAGTCATTCTCCAAATTGATTATGACATTATGGAATACACTGATCCCTCTGGGGAGATTTTATTTGTTTGAGCTCCCTGACCCCACAGGACAGAATTCCATAAACTTTGCAGCAGGCATAGTAATTAGATTAGTAATTAGATATGCACTCCACAGACACTGAGGCACAGCCTTCACCCCATGAAGCCCATTCCCAGTATCCCAGCCCCCTTCCCAAGCACTAGGCCATGTAATTGGGCTTATGTATATGAGTGGGAGGGTACCCCATAATTGTTAACCCCGAAGAGACAACCCCAAGGCCAGGGAGAGCAAGTGGCTACAGAAAGGAACAGCTCAGGGTACTGCTCAGTGCTAAGATTCAAACCACACCAGGGGTGGAGAAAAAGCACCGAACTGGCCCAACAAAAAGGACTCTTTGGTAGCAGAGTGGAAATACACTGATGTGTCTGAGAGCTTAACACATCACCTGCCTACATCATCTCAGAGCTCCCAGATCCCACTCGGAGCCTGGGGGAGATTAACAGTCAGCAACTCCCATCAGCTGCTGCACAGGTTTGATGGAGCCCGGCTCCCAGGATGGGAATGCCTTGGGAAGGCACCTGAATGAATAAATGCCATCAATACATTTCAATTAGCAAAGCCTCTGGTAGAGTCTGTCACTTACTTGGAGGCTTTTGGAAGCCCCCATACCATTCATGACAGAATTGTTCTGGCTGAAAAATGTTTCTGAAAGAGCCTGTGTGCCCATGGATAGACCCAGGTCTTCGAAAAAGCCCTCCCTAGGAGCTATAAATCCATAAAAATTCTCCCCTCCCCACCTTGCCTCAAAGCAACACTTTGAAGCCTCTCTGCTCCACTACCAACCTGTCGAAGACATTTTTCTAGAGTGCTCTGAACACACACTAAGCAATAAATGTTTATTTGCCAAATGGTGTTACCTCTCTGCCTGCTGGAATTATAAAGCGCTTTGTTGTCACACACAGACAAATAGCTGTTACCCTACACTCTGCAGAGGAACCAGGTTGATCTCAGGCCAAGAATGTCCCCCTTTATCAAAAACACTGGTTAAAATACCAGCAGCCTCTCCCTATGCCAGAGCAGGTGCCAAGGAAGTAAGAGCCAAGTGCTGCTGCTTCAGCCAATCTACAGGAAGTATGTTCTGGCCACATTATATGTAAAGAATATATCTTTTGCTGATGTTATTGGGTAACCCATGAAGTCAGACCAATCAGTATTTATGGGCAGTGCGGGTTTTCCCCCCCCCCCCAGTTTAATAGCTTTTCACCAGAGCATTCATGTCATTTCTCAGGTGCCATAAAACATCCCTCTGCCCTCCACACTGCTGTTTTATGGTGACTACTGTATATCAGATCAGTAGAAACTGATATTTTAGTCCAACTTGGCAATTTTCCATGAATCACCATCCTCCTGTGAATACCACAATGCTTTTTTGGTGCAGGCTTTTTGTGCTTTAACATAAAACAGCATAACAACAGCACATAAACAGCAGCTGCAGGGACTCAAAGCTCCATTCGCCTCAACAGGTGTCTGTGCAGAGCTGCAGCCTCTGAGGTTGTACTGGGAAAAAATTCAGGTAAAGGAAGATTCCTTAATAGCAGCCACCACAGAATTTACTGTGTCATGAGCAGGCTCAGGGCACTGCATGAAGAATAAAGTACCCGTGCACCTCAGTTGTGCCTCAATCCGTGCACCCACCTTCATGCAGGGGTCCTTACTGGCCATGACTGTTCTCTAACAGCACTAAATATTAAAAGACAAAAAAAAGTCTCATTCACCTCTTGCAGTTTATCCCACTACTTCTGGCCAAATCCATTTTAAAATTACGTTCTTGGCACTCGCACCCCTCAGACACCAGCAGCTGATTATCACAGCCGCTCTCAGTCGCTGTTTATCCAATTTAAGCGTTTTGTTCTTTTAATCTTTCCCTCTAAGTTCTTTGAGCTCCTTAATCACTTCTGTTGTACGTCCCTGGCTCGTTGTCACACACAGCTTGCTGGCACTTTGGTACTCTTGATAATAACACTTGTAAGTTAATAGAGTCAAGCCAAGAATGAATCTGCCCAAATCTACAGAAGCATTTTTAAAAGGCCAAAAACCCGTAATTCCTCCTCAAACAACATGAGGAAGACTGCCCCTGGGTTTCTGCATTGCATTCTGCATATCTAAATACTAAAACTAAGCAAAATTATTGACTTAATTTTCTCAAAATAAAAAGATGGATTGTCTCCCCCACTATTGCCAGCACGGCACACTACAGGCTGGGCCAGACTGGCTTTTCTCCATAGAGTGGTTTGGGTTGGAAGAGACCTTAAAGCTCATCTCATTCCATCCCCTAACATGGGCAGGGACACCTTCCACTAGACCAGGTTCCTCCAAGCCCCGTCCAACCTGGCCTTGAACACTTCCAGGGGTGGGGAGTCCACAACCTCAGATGCAGAGTTCTTTGCTCTGCACCTGTCCCATGCTTTTCCTGCAGAAAACCTGCTTTTCCAACAGCTTTCCAGGTCTCAGCTCCTGCCTGATGCACACAGTTCCTGAGAGACACACCACACCTTGGACAGACCACCCCAGCGAGGAAACCTTCTCCTCCCCAGGCAGAGCACAGGGCAGCTTATTTTCTACACACAAGTTGAAACAAGACAGAGAGTCTCATTTTGCATAACACCATCTTTTTAACCTTTCTGGTGATCCCTTTCCAAAATTGTTTCACCTTTCCATGATTTCCAAACCCATTCAACAACTTTGTGCTGCAAGCAGCAAGAAGTGCCCTGGAGGGAGGACATCCAGATGCCACCTGAAGCAACTGCTCTCTCAAAAAACCCAGCCCAAAACCCCAAACCACATAAACCTGGAGGGGAAAAAAACCTTCTCAGCTGTCCCAGCTGCAAGCCCAACTGTGCCCTACAGAGCCCCTTTGGACACCAGAACTGATGTGTTTTCCAAGGCATCACAGTGCATCACTCCAGCCGAGCACAAGTTGCTCCTGGCTGCCCATTTCTCCCAGCTGTCAGGCTGTTTCAGGGTTGTTTTATTGTTTCCTTTGGCGATATAAAACACTTTGACACACTGCAGCAGACCTCTGGCTTGCTTTCTATTCCATTTTTTCCTAAGTGAAATGCCACTTTGAAAGGCATTGAGGCATTGCTGCTAAGTTACACCCAGCAATTGTACAGACAAGCTCGTGGTGATTTCACTCCTACTCTCCAGTGGCATCAAGTTCAGACTGGGGATAACACCAGTGACAGACCCCCATGCTCAGCTGGATGGACCCTCAAGGGGCATGCATGTTCCATCCCCCTCCCCGAGCTCCAGGCACACCTTCACCTTGCTTGGTTCAGTGGGAACTCTTGTTTTCACCTTTTGTTTGATGACTTTGACTATTCCACTTTTACAGAGAACACTCTTATTTATTACATAACTCATTTTACTCCTCAAGATTCACTTTCCCTGATGCTGAAGCTGTTTAATCAAAGGTCCAGGCAGACCCTCAGCCACCTCAGCCAAAACTCAGGGATCACCTGGGAAAAATTAATTTTCTCCCAATTTTGTAACTTTTCTATTTTCCTTTCTGATATATTTTAAACTGCTCCAGTTAAAATTATTTCAGTTGTAGAGAAATGAATCTGCATTTCTAAAATGTTGTGATTACTGATTATTGACAGTTGACTGTTTCTCATTAACCATTTCTGCTGTGGAGCAATTGTTGTTCTCACGGCAGACAAAGCAAGACTTTACACAGCAAATCAGCTGTTAGGTGAGTCAAACCAAAACCAGACAAAAAATAAACTGAACACAACATAACTGGATTCTAGTCAACCAACTATTTTTTGTCTATGAGAATGAATCCTAAAATTTACCTGTTGCAAGTGAAACATTTGGACATGCTTGTGGATCACTAGCATTAAAATGTGAAATTCTAACTGAAACTCAGTGAATAACTGAGCTGAAACTTTCTGTCTCTTCCCACATCAAAAAAACCCCAGAGTCAATAAATGAAATCAATCAAACTCGAGTTGATCAAAATATTTGCTAAATTAACATTAAAAATCTTTAACAAACTCAAACCAGTTTGTTTTGGCACTTTCAAATTATAATTTCGATTCACCAAAATCACAGTTCAATTATTTTCAAATTTTGTTCTACTGAAAAAAGTGAATCAAACTCTTCTAATCCAGCTGGAAGTCAAGGGTTAGGCTCCGGTGCAAGCTGACAAGGTGGCGATCAGTCAAAGTGTGGACTCTGATCTTGGAGGTCTTTTCCTAACTTAATGGTTCTGTGATCTCCTGCCATGTGGCACTCACCTGTCCCCAGAGCAGTGGCTGGCACAGGAGGTCTGGGCTCAGTGGATAGTGGGAGACTGAGAAATGGGTATTTCCCAACACCTCGTTGTGCCCCTCAGAGCTGAGCAGTGCCCACTGCCCTCATTATGGAGTTCAGTCCCCTCGACCCAAAGAGGAACCCACACAGGCTTGCCCTAAGGCTGCAAAGGACTGGTTTGCCTTTTGCTTGGCTGAAAAAACATTTTTTTTTTTGTCCATCTTAATGAAAAAAAAAATTGTAAAAATAGGCACTGCCACGGAAAGGAAGGCGGCAGCGAGACAGCCGGCTCAGGTGACATCAGTAACGGGGGCGAAGGAGAAGGGTAGAAAATGTATTTTCATGTACTACAGCTATTGTTCTTCAGAGACAAATGATCCTGGCAAACACATGCTCTCTGCCAAGATATAAATATCAAGCTGCTGATACAAGGCTGCTTTTGCTGGGAGCTGGTTCAGCAATTCCGGAACGACGCCAGAGGAGGTGCAGAATTACAGATGTTGCCTGCGATGTCACCCACAGCAAAGGTGCTGAGGGGTCCATTTATTTTCCAGGAATAGCAACGTCATTACTAAAAAATTCCATGATGACATTGAGCTGTTTCAGTTGCACCAGGTTGTTTCTTTTATGGGGAATTTCAGAGTTCACTCAGAAACAGGCTGAACTACAGATATTTTTCAAATCTAAACAGACCGAAGTAAAGGGACCAGCAGACTTTATCTTTTCATTTTGGCAAAGCATTTGCTGCCTGTCCCCACACTGAGCAGCAAGACTGACCCGCTTCCCAAATACTGTGCTGAAAGACCTTTCCACATCAAGGATATTTAAGAATTCCCAGTGGGAAAGAATTTGCGTGTAGTCCAGTGTATTATTAATCAAATAAACCAGGCATGCCAAAGACAAAGTGCAGAGGAACTACTTAGAGGAGCTATTCCCCGTCAGTCTGGAGTAAAAGGATCGTTGGCAATGGAGATGCAGACTTTACTGGAAGGCAGCCTCTGAAGTGCTAATCCAATCCCGGATATTTAAATGCTTTGATTTTCACAGCCATCAAAAACCTCAGCGGACAAAGGAGGTGTAAGAGGATCCATTAGGCAGAGAAATCAGCCTTAGAATGGCTGAAGGGATGCGAAACAACAACAGGAGCGGAAGGACCATCTAGTTTATCCTGAACTGAGCGACGTGGGGCTTGTCAGCTCTGGGCCGACGGACCGAATTTAACGCTGTGCACAAGCCCTGCCAGCATCCCCTGCCAGCATCCCCCGAACCTTTGGAACAGAGGCACTGGAAATGAGTCGCTGATCCATAAAACGCATCCCAGCAACTGGAAAGAAAGCAGCATGTGCAAGTCTAAAGAGGAACGATTCAAAACACATGAATAAATTTGCACCAGAGCTTTTCAGCCACTTTTTAGCTTCTCTAGGCAACCTGTGCCAGAGCCTTAACACCCTCCCAGGGAAGAATTTCTCCCCAGTATCCCATCTACCCCTGCCCTCTGTCAGTGGGAAGCCATTCCCCCTTGTCCTGTCCCTCCAAGTCCTTGCCCAAAGTCCCTCTCCACCTCTTTTGGAGCCCCCTTAGGCGCTGGAAGGGGCTCCCCACAACCTTCTCTCCTCCAGGATGAACAACCTCAGGTCTCTCAGCCTGTCTCCAGAGCAGAGGGGCTCCAGCCCTCAGATCATTTTTGTGGCCTCCTCTGGACTCATTCCAGTAGGTCTTCATCCTTCCCAAAATGCTGCTCCATTACCCAGAATTTTCCATACCTCTGCACTCAGCACCCCTCACTCCATGCAGCCAAGGCCACTCCTGCTTCCAGCTAAATGGCATTTGATGAGATGATTCTCATCCGTTACAGATCTGTATTATAAATTTTAATTTGCTCTGTTTATTTAATGAAACTCATTGAGACTAATCCTCATTTTCTAGAAAGTGTAAAAAAGTTCCACTGAATTAAAATTAATGACCTCCACACCTACAGAAGATTTTCAGGCTCGGAGGATGGGATTTAACGCTGTGCAAGATGCAAGTACAAAAGCAATGTTGAATTAGATAAGGAAAAATCTCTGAAAAAGACCATAATTTCTATAGATAATTTCAACTTTTGCTTGAAGGGAAAAATATAGGCAGCAGAGGGAAAAAATTATGTTTCCTAATACTGGCTACACTCTGCAGTCATAAAAAATGTGTTTGTAGTTTAATTGCTTCCAGTAAATTCACTGAAATAACATTCATTGCCTCTTTTTAATTTTCATTTTCGAGAATTAATATCACAAAGGGAGAAAAGATTGGATATATCATCATTAAACAGGCCTTCTTAATATGTGGGATTTCAAACATTGCAGCTTTTAGAAACTAATGGCAAAATTAAATTATATTAAAAGGCTCTGACATAAAACATAAAGACTAAGCAAATGGTGAACCACATTTGGCTGTGCATCACTCTTACCCCTCACACTGAGCCTATTCTGCACATTGGTACCTGTATGTATAATTTAATAAAGGATTGTCAGCGAAGATCCCTTTACATTGAGCTGCTGAAAATACTTTCAAAGTTAATGGATACAGATTTAGAAACTAGAAAACCTCTCTCGTTGAGAGAGCACAGCCTCAGCCTGGGGGACACCCCTCACTGCTCCTCCCTGCTCATCCCACCCAATCAGAAATAGCAAGGTACCAAAATGAACTCTTTCCAAGAAACACTCCCACTCCATTACAGGCGTAGGAAAGGTGTTTCTATTTGTAAACAAGTTCATGTGCACGACTTTGCTGTGTTTTCCCTTTCCAGTTGAGAATTTGTAATAACACATTTCTGCTTCAGGTGTGTCTGTGCTAAACTGACTCTGCATCACAGGGAGGTTACAAAATCCGTTATTGAAATTACTGTGGCAAAGCAGAACATGACAAATTGATGCGTGGGAGGTGAGTGTTCCTAATTCTCTAATTAGTCCTTGAAAAAATAACTGAAAAGCCAAAAAAAAACAAAAAAAAAAACAACAACAAAAAAAAAAACCAAACAACAAAAGAAGATTGCAACAAAAAGCCCAGCAAATGCAACAGCCATCTAGATATCACACTCAAACCATCAAAGAGCTGAACTCCCTCCCAACATGCTTTCATGACCTCTCTTCATTCTGGGGACACATCCAGCCCCTGCCAATCACCTCAGGTATCAGGGACTTAGCATTCAGCATAAGCTTCCACAGTCTAACAGTTTTCCATACTGATGTGCTTCTCTAACAGGAAAAGGGAAGACATAACCAAAACCCCATTAATTTCCACATTCATCATGTTCCCAAATCCCCATTTCTTTTGGTGCTCACATTTTACTTTTTAATCATTGTTGGAGTAAGTTAGTTTTTCTCCCGTCCAGCTGATAACCTTTGCAGCTTGTTGAGTTTCGCCACATTAGTTTACATATTTTCACATTTATTTTCAAAAATGTAACTTCCAAAAATTCCTCCTGAAGCACCTGTGTTTGTACACATTTTCATTTCTGCCCTGAGTTTGCCACCTCCTCTCTGCCAGTGTATGAAATATTGATATCTGCTGGTGCCCCAGCCTTGCCCAGCTGGAGGGGGATGTTCACAGCCAGAGACCTCAGGGGCTCATCCCCCTGATCTCCTGCCCTGCACAGGACCAAAGACTGCAAAGCAGGAGACTCAGGTCAGGTCTCGAAAGGTTTGCTCAAAATTCCCTTTGAAAATGCCAAGGTGAATTAAGAGCCTCCAGCCCCTGTGCCAGGAGCAGGATTGACCATTTATCAGGTAACACAAAGCACCTGGGGCTTGGCCACAGCTCCAGCCACCCATTACCAGGGCAGCTCTGTGCCCATGATGATGGATAATGAAATTAAGGAGCAATTAGGACTGGCCAACCCCTAAAGGTCACAGGAGAGCCTTAAAGACATTCAGATACACATAAGCTACACGGTGCCTTTGGCTTTATGAACCGAAGCTGGAAACCTTGGGTTGAGGGCTGCAATTGCCTTTCACAATGACTCAAGTAAATTCTCCCAATGACCCATCAACATCCTTCACAAGGCCCACACATGGCTGTAACTTGTGTTTAAAGAAAAAAAAAATCAGATGTGGTTTTGTACCATTCCCAAAGAACAGCAGCAGGGACGTGTGTGAGGACAATAGTGAGCAGGAAATCAGAGAATCCCTGACCATAGACAACTCCAATCTAGGATATGAGGAACATGGAGAGCTCAGATTTCATCTTCTTCCATCAAAAAATATAAATAAATATTATTTCTCTAGATTAGGGGTTTTGAAGGCTGTCCAGCTGCCCCAGACCTCAGCACAGCTGGTCCCAGCACTGCACCAACAGCCACTCAAGGGGTGTATTGGGAGATAAAAATGCAACACCACAGGAAGGGGGTTTCTGCCAAACAACAGTAAATACAAAAGCCAGACAACTTTCTCATCAGACAAGGAAAATCCTCTCCACTGCCTTGCTAATTAAGGCTTTGAAGGCGCAGTCCCTGGTCCCTCCCCTCCTGGTTGAGAGGAGAAGTGAGGGGCAGGGGCTGGCCCCTCTAGGTTCCTATCCCTGTCCCTCCTCGTGCCCCTATCCCAGTCCCACTGACAGCCCCACAGCCCAGAGAGAACCTCAGAGCTGCCAAACACCTCCCTGAGGGGAAACTGAGGCACAGGACCTGAGGCTGTGTGACTGAGCCAGACAGGATAGGGCAACATCTGAAACAAATCATTCTGTCCAAGGTCTGTAGAAGATTTCCTGAGTAAAAAAAGTCTTCAACTAATATTTTGAGTTCATTTAAATCTAAGCTTATTTCTCTGAGGAAAAATAACCAAATTCTGACTTCCCTTGGCTTGAACATTTGGAAATATTCTGCTTAATGTGAGTCCATTTGTCTGATTTTAAAAGT
Organism: Manacus vitellinus; assembly: GCF_001715985.3. Taxonomy (NCBI): domain Eukaryota; kingdom Metazoa; phylum Chordata; class Aves; order Passeriformes; family Pipridae; genus Manacus; species Manacus vitellinus. The sequence goes on from NW_021939882.1 coordinate 5,871,540, forward strand.
CATGTTTTTCTCTTTTTAAAACAAGAATTGTATTGGGACATATTTTACACTCAAAATATTATCTGCATATGCTTCAAACCGATTTTTCCTCAGTTGGTTTCTTGCAACCAGCCACCAGAAGTACAAATCACTGGGTTGAATGAATTAGATCTTTGGTACCGGGGATTGCACAGATCGCTCAGCCCCAAGCTCACGAATATTCCTGAGGCTCTTCACTGAAATACACCCCAATTACCCATCACCACTGATCACTTTGCAGTGCATTAGGACAACAGTCATGACTCACGGTCTCATCTGCTCATTTCCAGAGCTTTACAGTAGCAGGCTCTCAGGAACGTCTTCAGGGAGCGCTGGGACGCAGCGGCTTCCCCAGAAAGCTCGTTAATGGAGCTGGAAAACAGTAGCCTCACAAAAACATGCTCCTAAATGGATCTAAAAATAACTGCGTTCTGGTATCTAAACGTCTCTTGAAAATAGAAATGCTTAAAAGAAACAAACCTCAAACAGCAAAGTTTTTCTTGAGCCAAGGGCTTTAAAAAGTTGTGCATCTCCCCAGACACTCACAAGCTGCAGGAACTCCCTCAGCCCATGTAGCCCCTTTATACCCTTCCTGGCACTGCCAGGCCCTCCCCTGCCCTCATTGGTTCACTCACAATGCCAGGTGCCATCAATGGACTGATTCATTTGTCAATTAAGCTAATTGGGCCCTTTCTACATTGAATAATTCAGGAGCATTTATAAAACCATTTCAAAGTTATGGCCTAAGCCCTGTTAGAGTTGTGGCCCCACACAAACATCTGATTTCACAGTGAAAGTGGCTGATAAGTGAGATCATTTAACATCACAGTTCCAAACCCCCAACTGCAGCCAAGAGACATCCCAGCTGCCTTTTGGACAGAAACCGACCACAGAAATGTGCAGCTGTCACTGGGTAAGGGTAAACTGTGCAGGGGAGGTGGGACTAAAGGGTAGGAAGGGATGTCCCACCACCTTCTGCATCTGCTCCATCAAGTTCAACTACCAACTGCCAGCCCAGCACCACCACATGTTCACCATTAAATTAAAATGTGTGTCACATCCATACATTTTTTGAACACGTCCAGGGATGGTAACTCCACCACTTCCCTGGGCAGCTCCTTCCAATGCTTAACAACCCTTTCTGTGAAATTTCTTTTCCTAATACCTAATGCAAACTTTCTCTAGTGCAACTTGAGGCTGCTTCTTCTTGGAAAGGAAAAAAGGAAAAAGGCAAAAAAATAGAGATTTGCATGGCCAGGGGTTCAGGTGCCTTCTCTGGGGTCAGGTGGATTCGGATCTTGGATCTGTGTAATTCCCACTATTAATTTCCACTACAGGTGTCCCCAGCCTCCTGAAATGACCTCTGCAAGCACACAGTGCTCTCAGGCTCTGGACTGACAGAGCCATGGGGAGCAGAGCAGAACAGCTCAGCCTTTTCCACGCATACTTGGATTCCAGAATCCAACATAGCAGACAGGCATTAGTTGAAATAACTGCAGAAATGACTTTAATACAAATGAGGGATCATTAGCAGCAAGACACTTCTTTTATTCCAATTGTTCCAGACGTAGCAGTGATTACTGTTGGCACACTTACCCAAGGAAAAATCCTTTGACTTTTTTTTTTGTTAAGACATTTAAAATATTGTACTAATAGAATAATTACAGGAAAAGAGAGACACAAACAGAAAGCAAAGCTTATAGAACCAAAGAGAATAAATCACATTGCCACCCCTGAATGCCACATGTCCCTGTCCTGGTGGCTCCACATGAGTGTCACAACATGGGCTGCACCAACCAGTGCTGCCACACAAGGCACAGATTTGGTGTCCACGTGGGAACATAAAGTGGAGCCCACGGAGATGGATACTGGCAATGCCAGTCTTTAGGTGCCATTTAGATGCTATTTCTAAGCAAGGGGTCAGCGAGAAATGGTTCCAACATGCCACCTAACTAATAAATATGGAATAAAAAATAATAATAAAGAAAGAATTCTGATCTAAATCTCAACAATGCAAAAATCCACCTAAGAGAAGAAATAGCCCAAACCCTCAGACTATTCACCCTTGAGAATAAGTGTCCCCAAATTTGATCCCTCCTTTGCTCTCCCCTAGTTCCATTTCCAAAGCCAGCATTTATCTTCCTGATTTGAACATCCCATGTGAAAAGAGCAACATTTTGATTTACCTGGATTTCAAATGTATGGTGGCCTAAAGCGAAGCTGGAAGAGCCAGCACCAACATCCATTTCTCTCTATGCACAACATGCAAAAGAAAAATCTTTATGAATATGTTCCTTAAAGGCAGAGGGAAAAAATTCACATAAAATTCAATTAAAATAATTTAGCCTAATCTGCTGTTAAACTATTAAGACTTCGCAAAATCAGGGATAGAATTTACATAAAAATTAAATGAACCCATGTGCAATATTGAGCCATTTCAGAATTACCAGTAATTTAATTGAATATGTTTAATGGGTTGTTATCAGTGTGATTGTTGTGGATCCCTTCTGTGTCAGGAAGGTAATCAGAGCCGGCACCAACCACGCACAGCCCCCCCAAATCAATTATGCCATAAACCCGAACTTAATGAAGAGACATTTTCAGATTTTGGTTTATTTGAAGCTGCTTTATTTGCATGTTAATATAAACATGTGCAGCTAATTTCAGAAGCAGCTCGTATGCATAATTCTGCAGGGTCTAGGGAGCCTGTGCAGTGATGCCAGCAGTGGGTGCTGGCTGGGGGTGAAGCCAAAATGAATCTCCCAAGGGAGGGCAGAACATCAGTCCCTCACACAAAGGGCACCCCCCCGGTGTCCAGCACAAGGTGCCAAGGCCAGGCTGGCCACTGCTTCCAAACAGTCATTCCCGACTCCACAACCAGCTGTAGACTTCCCTGAGAAAGCCTTTGGTACCTGTGAGGAAGGAGGTGGGCACTCCCCTCCATCCTGAAGACAGCTGAGAAATGGATTCCCTCTAAAACTTTTTATTTTCAATGGTGCAACCCGTTGAAGGAAAAGTCACCTGTGTGGTGTCAAATGCGACTTCATAATAACCCCTCAACCCATCACCTCCTAACCTGGCTGTGGAGAATCCATGCTTCCAAGCGTGGGAGCCATCAGAATTCAGTACAACAGAGTCCCTGCTAAGCACCCAAATACTTGTCCCATGGAGCCAGGCTGGGAGAGATGGGTCTTTTCAGCCTAGAGAAGAGAAGGCTCCAGGGAGACCTTAGAGTCCCTTCCAGTGGCTCAAAGGGATCCAAGAGAGCTGGAGAGGGACTTTGGACAAGAGCCTGGAGGGACAGGACAAGGGGGAATGGCTTCCCACCGACAGAGAGCAGAGTTAGATGGGATATAGGGAAGAAATTCTCCATGAGCTCTGTTTGACACCAGAAGCAGGAGATGGAAGGTCCACCAGCAAGATGCAGAGAACAGAAACCTTCAAACAGATGGTTTCAATTACAGCCCCAGCACAGAGCCTCAGTTATGACTGAGCCACTGACACAATACTGAGAGTGTTGTTAATGCTGTTAATTGTTAAAGAAGAGCCTGCAGAGCGAGGATGGATCACACGTCACGAGCACCTGGGCAGGGATGTTATTAACTACCAGGGAAACGGGTTGGGGTCAAAGCTGCTAAATGAGGGTCAGAGTTCTGAGACAGGAGTTGTGTGGTAAGTGAATTAATAGACAGCAGAAGACATCTCAGGATGGATGTGGCTGTAAGACACAAACAGCTGAACACTGGGACTCAGTCTCTATCCAAAATTACTGCTTGCTGCTGTTTGCACCACACAACTTTAATACTTCTTATTTACCACTTAATTTATGTTAAATAACTGTGTTTGACAGTTAGTTATTATACCAGTGCTAGGCCAAGTGCTCAGTATTTTGTTTCAATAATAAAATACCAAAGACAGTGTATTCTTCCCATCCTGAATACAGCCACACAAATCGGAATCTTGTTCCCTCTCTCATTTCAGGTGACTGTCTCTGACTCTTCAGCTGGTGAGAAGAACCACCTCATTCCCCTATTGCTTTGTTACAGATGTTGTTAATAACAGCTGAAAAAGAAAGATTATATTATATCTGAATCCTAATGAAGGATTTCCTAAGAGCTGGTGGTAACTGGGACCAGCTGGAGTTGTCTGTGGAGTCCGTGACTGTTCATCCTTTCATTCTTGCTCCAAGGTCACACTGTGAGTGCCTGCGCTTCCCAAAGAGCTCAAAACCACTTCAAACACTTACAGTCACAGAAGAGCTGTTTTGAAAAAATGTCTCAAATTTTGGCTGCAGAAGATTTCAGTATTTAACCCATTAATGCCTTTTGCCTTATGCAGCTTCCCCACGAAGTGCACAAACCAGGGGTTCTCTCTCCAGGGAGCTCTCACCACCACGAGGAACAAAGGGTGAGGTCTGGGGGGGGGATGTTGGGTGCTAAGACACAGATGAGAGTCAGGGAAGTCAAGGGCAGCAGCACATGCTGTTTGATACATCAGCAAGCCTGGCTGATGTTCTCAGCTTTGCTCAGGCTGATCCACACGAGAGTCACATGGAGGTGAAGAAACAGCAAGCTGCAAAACTAGTGACAACCATTAGCAAAAGAAAAGGGATAAACAAATCTGTTGGGAATTATTCAATAGACCATTAATGCTACAAAGACGAAAAATAGGCACATGGGAGTTGTGCCTATAATCAAATTTTTACAAAAGAGTAGGGTCAGGATGAAATAAAAGGCCAGGCATACTCTGCTAGTTAAGAGAATTATATGTTGCACAATGGAAGAACTCAATAACAAAAAAAAAAGGGAATAATTACAGTTATTTTGCAACAATGAGAAATCTGGTAAGAAAAATCTAGTCTATTTCTATTTTTTCTCCATTTTAAGCCAAAGTCCAGATGTTTTCAGAGTAGGTTAACTTCAAGCATTTATTTTCCATGTCTAAGAAGCTTTCTGACCGGGAACAAAATGAAAGAAAAAAATCCAACAACACAATTTATATTTGTAACCATTTCTGTTTGAGAAATAGCGATTACAGTCAGGCCAGTGTGTGAGCTCAGTGTTAGACAAGGTTGAAGGTTTCTTACTTTTCCTCTTTCCCAGAGGCAGCAGTGACATCCCTCCCCCTCAGGTTGCTCACCATGGTGAAGGTCATTCCTTGGCCAACAGTGCTGATCCCTTTCCAGCCCTGATGTCCCCAGCCAGGCATGCACAGGAGGATGAAGGATGCTGGCAGTGAGGTCTGGGAGATCAAATCTCTGTGATGTTTCCAGTCATGGTAAACAACCTCAAGAGGCAAATAGCACCCAGGATCAGTCAGTGGATACACAGGGCACTGACGGATGCAGTTCACAGGGCAGCAGTGAGCCCACAGAGCACTGGCTGCTCCTGGAGGAGCCTTGGCATTGCCAGCAGGATGCACCAGCCCTTGAGGTGCTCAAGAGCGAACCTTCTGCTCACCTCTCCCTGCCAGTGACCCAGTCAAATGGATTTGGTCCATCAAGCACTTCTTGGGCTCAGGAGAAGTGAGTACAAACTGCAGGTTGAACACCAGAGCATTGACCTGCTTCATGAGGAGGGATGAAGGTCCTTCTCAAAAACTCACAATATTCTTTGAGGTACCACCCAAAACAAGGGGTTTTCCCCTCTCTCATCAGTTCTAGCCACCAGAAAGACTCTCCCTCCTTATGCTTGGGTGAATGTTTATTGCACTAAAAACTGGAGAGCTGGGAGAAGTAAAATTCCCAGGCACAGTACTTACACTGGGAAAGAGGTTGGAGCACCAGCAGGGTGTGTGTGCTCCCCAGAGAAGGCTGAACCCTGGGTTTGGAGAGAGAGTTCAGGTTCCTGGGCAGTGCCCAGCTGTCACTCCTCCCTCTCTGGGCTGCAAGCACAGCAGAGCTGGCATCACTCACCCGACACTGCTCCCTCCTTACCTGCTGTGGCAGGCAACGAGGGCAGCAGGATGGGCTTTGCTGGAGCTGGAAACATGACCCTGATCATGAGGAGACACTGCCTTCTCCCCTCTCCAGTGTGTCCTGCCCACCCAGCTCAGAGAGCCCCCGAACTCCTCACCCGAGGGTGGGCACCCACCGCTCCAGTGTCCTGCACTGATGGCCAAAGCTCCTCAAAAACGAATCTCTCTCCTCACCTAAACACAAACGCAAGTAATACCATCTGCCATCCTGGGAAACAAGAATTAATAACTTGTTTCTTCCGAGTCAAGTGCTCCCACAGACAGGAGGGGAAATAGCCATAACCGGCCTCTGATTACAGCAGCAGATAACGGGGCCGTTCCTGCGCCTCCCTCGTATGTCACTGTCTCCTCTTGCCATTAGCTGTTTGGTCCACACTCCCAGAATCATTCCTCAGGCTTCATTATCAAATCCAATACCGGTGTTTTGTTACCAACCAGAGCATGCTGCTCTCTGCCTGAAAAAAAATCCTGGCATTGTATTTCTTATAATAAGTTTTAATTGGATTTTAGCTCTCTGCCTTTTATACTCCATCTTAGGCTTTATTGGGTTTAATTACAAATCCATAGTTATTTGTTATGTGGCTCTGGTTTGATATTTTGCACTGACAATTACATTTTTATTCAGAGAAAAAAAATGTACTAGGAAAAAATAGCAAGAGACAGGCTCTTTGTATGAGCTGATTAATTGAATTCTAGTTTTATGTGCATTTATGATGAATGATTGCATGCCAAAAAGTGACTTGAATATTAGATCAGAGTACACTTATTCATTTTAATTGGTTTGCACAAAGTGCAAGAGGCTGTAATAATAGATCAGCCGTGAGAGAACGGCAGTAATGGAGGCCCTCAGTGGCCTGGCTGCAGTGGCTCCCAAAAATCTGCTCATGAGCCTTTAAAATCTTTCCATGTAGAAGAGTGGGGAGATAGACAGTGAAGCTCCAACACTCCCATTTCAAGGAAGCAAGGTCAGGGGCTCAATTCCCTCTGCTCTGGTCACCTTTTTTGAGAGTTGCAATTTAGTTTTAATTATTCACAACACTCGTTAGTAAATAAGGTGCCATATGGTTTTGCAGAAAAATAGAGAAGCCATAAGAATAAGAGCCCATAACTCACTGCCATGACACCTTTTTGGAAACATTGAGCAAACATGCATAAATTTAAATAATAATAGTAAGCAACAATCCCATCAGTATTGGCCATGAGCTGTTTCAGGACGGGGTGTGGGTCTGGGGACCACACTGGTGAACTGCCACTATCTGTTACTGTACTGCCCAGGAAATCTAGATATGTATTTACAGCCATAGCCACCAGTCTCACAGCGAGTGTTACCACAGAGGCTTTCACCACACTGAATTTCAGCAGCAGTACCTTGCAGGACTCTCTGCAGCTCTGATATCATGCAGTCACAGCTCAGCCCTGTCCTGAAGCATCTCTTAATGAGACCTGGCACTGAGGAATCCAACCTGACAAACCAGGGCCACACCAACTCTTGCTGGAGGAAGCAAATTTTACTGCTTGCTTTCCTCACCAACTTCATTAAACCCAGTTTGCCAAGAATTGAAGCTGTTCAGTCACACCATTTTTATCATGACACATCAAATTAATATGAAAGTAGGCAAGGACAAATGGCAGCACATGAGCACACCAGGCTGGTGCTCTGAACCAAGCCTGAGGCTGGGGAAAAAAAAAACTCTCAAGTCCTACTTTTAGAGGCTGGAGCATTGCAATGACAGGAAATTTGGTAAATTATTGCCACCAGGTGATTCAATAAAGTTAAAAAATAAGAAGAAAATAATTTCTTATTCAGTTCTGAAAGCCCAGGAATAGCAGACCAGGGCCCTCCCTGTGCATTTAGCCTTCCTTCCAGACAGCAGTTTATTATACCAGGCCTTCATTTCCAATCAATATTCCTAGTTACTCCTTTGGCCTGTGCTTATTGACCACAGCTCTCCTTGTGACCTTCTTATTTGGAGCAAAAGGCAGTTCATGATTAATGAAATTTGTGGGGAAAAAAAGCAAACTTGGTACTCTGAGCTTTGCAAAGCAAATGACAGCAAGTGTAAGCCAGAAAAATAAATCCAAGCTTTTTTCTCCTGGAGAGCAGAGTGCCAAAACTCAGGGTGGCCAGGGACACCCTACAACCTAGAAGTGTGAGAGCCCTTGTGAGTTTTGGGTTTGTGGCAGTGTAACAAACTGCTCTGGAAGGGGAATTTGGTATTGCAAGCACTGACCTAGATCACAGCAAATTTACTATGTAAAAAAATAAACTGTACACTCTGATTAAGCAGGGCCATTGTGACTGTTTGATTGCACTGACACTCTGCTTGTACCGCACCAGCACAACGGCCTCACTGAAATTCCTCCTGATCCCCAGTGACAGGAGAGGGGGGAGCTGGGCTCCTGCTATTAAACACTCAGCAACAGTAGGAATTGACAACAGAAGTCCAGACTCTTCTGCAGTGGAGTTTTTTGCATCACCCCTCAGCTGCATTCCAGCAAACAGAGAGAATCCCAGGCCTCGGCAGGCAGTCTCAGCCAGCCAGGCAGTTTTACTGTATTTTTATAGTACCTCCCCAGATAATTTGTGTGTATAAAATAAAACTCTCCTGCTTGTGTGCAGGTGAAGGACTCAGTGACACAAGCACGAGTGCTGCCAGGCCCTCACACTCATCCCACCCTGACTGCTCAGCCAAAGCTCCAGTTGGATGAGCTGGTCCCCATCCCCCTTGGACCAGCTGGCAGCACCGAGAAACTGCTGCACCAGCAGCTGAGGGAGCTGCTATGGATACTACAAGCTCTCCAACTCTGACAGTATTTGAACATGAAAAGTTAATTTTCCTCTGGCTTTGGAAGAGATTTCAGGGAACAAGCTCAAAACAGGGACTCCATTACAGAAACACTGTCCATGCCCAGTGAAAAGGGAGGGAAGCCCAGAGCCAACCCCTGCAGAATTAACATGGGATTTTCCTGTCACTACAGAGTGGGATGAAGAGCAACCATTTTCAGACAGGCTGCATTGTCTTGTACAGGTTTGTGCCAGTAACAGGACAAATAAGAGGGTCTCAATGTGGAAGTGACAGAGGGACAAAGGAAAAACAAAGGCTGGACTCAGGCAAGGAGAGATGCTGCCAAGCAGACAGGAACCAGGACAGTTTGAGGTCACATGCTAATTTATATTCAGAAACGGCTTCCAGTTTCAGCCTCAGGATCAACTGTTATTTTTCCCACCTATTATCTTCCTAAATGTCCTTGTGCTGAGAGGAAGTGACCGTGACTCATGTCTGCCCTTGGATAAACGCTCTGAGGACCGAGGGGCTGCAGCCCTGCAGAGGCTGCACTGAGGGGCAGATGTGACACCCCAAGCACATTCCAGTGGAGCCCTGCACGCTCCCAAAGACACCTCCCTGTGCTTCTGACCGCATCCCAACAGGAGCACAACAACCCAGCAAAAGCATTTATTTCATTAGTAAAATTGAGGACACTGAGTAAAATATAACCCTGGGAAAAAACCCAACCCTTGATGTCACATCATAACAAAATGGCTGCACTGAGCAGGGCTTCCAGGAGGCAAAACACTGAAGGGCTCCAATAGTTTTCCCTTTTCCCACTGACATTAGTCAGCAACAGCTCAATCAGAGGAGCACCATCGATAAAAAGGATGGAGGAGCCTGGAGTAGAAAGGTCAGCTTTAAGGAAGAGTCAAGCCTGAAAAGAACTGTAAGAAACTCAAAACTTGAAGAGAAAATGCCATCAGTGAGGTCCTCATCGCTGTAATTAGCAGGACATCTTAGCACTCCCACCAAGTGGCACTTACCCAGGACAGGGCAAGGAGTGCAGGTGTTTGTAGCAGCATTGGAGAGCAGGTGTTAAAACTGTCACACTGGAGAAAAGTATGTGTTTTATCTTGTTTTGCACTGTTTTTCACCCATCCCTTACTCTTAGCCCTCTTACCTTCTTAGTTAGGAACTGACTTAGAGCAGGCAGGATCCCCTGGGCTCACAGAACTGCTGTCCTCAGGAAAGCAGAACCAGGGCCATCAGCTCCCAGCAATAATCTATGATCCCTTCCCCAAGCACTCAGCAGTTCCCTGCAGGGAAGGGACTGTCAGAGGGGACACAGATCCATTTGGGCAGCCAGTGCATTACACAGCACTTACGGCTATTTACTCACCATCACCCTGCGGCACATAAGTAAGGGCGAAAAGCTCTGCAAAGGTTTAAGGCAGTAGAAAACTCCCTTTCTCTTCCCAGCTCTTTGGCTTCTGGGTAACAGAAGTACTGAAACGTGCATCCCAAATCTCTGCATAAAAAGATTTAAATACATGCATGAAAGTCAACCAAAAGGAGATCTGATCATGTGGAATTGGTTTGAACAACTCAGCAAGAGCAACGACACATCCCAGTAACAGAACTACCCCTTTTATTTAATGGTATCCAGCTGCACAAACAGAAAACAGATCGTTAACTTTCAGTCACCGAATGTCACAGAAAAAAACATCGCATTTAAACCCCCGGGAGGAATCCAGGGATTTCCCGGGAGCACCCTTTGCACTCAAGGCAGATTATGCTTCACGTCCTCAGCATTTAAAATAGTTAATAGTTAGACTGAGCTATTGTTTCAGGGAATTTTCACATCATTAGCATGCCGGTGCTTACAGACGTGATTGTTGTGAATGTTTGCAAACCCTCTGTTAAAGCACTCTGGAATACCAAAGCGTTTGGTTTTGAGAAAATTGTACTTGGGTAGTTCTGTGCATCTTGACCCTTCCAAAAAAAAACAATAAAATTAATTTGAAGATGAAACTATTTCAAATTTGTCTGAAGTCCAAATTACTTCCTTCTCAGGAAGGTTTTAGGGCTACTCGTTAATGAAGCAAACTTCTGAACTCGAGAAGTTTTACAGCTCCTGGCTAAGTTGCCGCTGTTTTTTTTATGGAAACAGGAGCATCCAATATAATTGTCTACTTCTAAGAGCATGACTATTCTTGCATCGCTGTTCCTCTCCTCACAGCTATGATGTTCCTATTACAGAAACACAAAACCCATTAATGTTCTTGTTGCTACAAGCAGCTCTGCAAAGAGCCAGGGAAGCAGCTGCCAGGAAGCTTTGCCTGTGCAGGGCTCTGTCAGGAGCGAGGGATGAAACGCACTGTTGTCAAGGCAGAGGAGCCATAAGAGCACTTCTAAATGACATGTTCCCCAGGTTTTGTTTTCGGTTCTCACACAGGCAGCTGTTTCCTCTGCCCACCAGAACTCTGAGCGCAGCACAGTTTGCCTTCCTGGCTATTTTAGCTGCCAGGCTGGAGGCAGCTCTGTGCTGGGTAAAGATGCTCCGGTTACCAGGGTGATCCCATCACCGCCCCTGTGCCTGTACAGATGGACAACTCCAATGGGATATTAGGATAATTTCCTTCATGGAAAGAACTGTCAAGTCCTGCCACAGGCTGCCCAGAGCAGTGATGGAGTCACCATCCCTGGAGAGATTTAAGTGACATGTAGGCGTGGCACTCTGGGATATGTTTTAGTGGTGGCCTTGGCAGTGCTGAGTTGGACTTGACAAAGGGCTTTTCCCAATTTAACAATTCCATGATTCTATGACACATCTATCCACAGCTAATCCACAGCAAGGCAGAAGCAGGGGCAGCTTGGAAGAGGGGTGATGGACACTACAGAATCAAGCTATTAGGAAAAGGCTGCTGGCTCCAAGGGAAGAGCTGGAGGGCGGCTTTACCTTGTATCACTCATATAAACACAACTGCAGTAACGAACAACAGTAGGAGGCAAATTGGAAACGAGAGCCCACAGATTACAAATGTACAACTATGGCCCTTGCTCTTAACAGGCACAGGAAGTGTCCCTGGAAGAGATAAACGATCCTGATGAGGAGAAGCTGAGCAGAATGAACGAGGGAGAGAAATCTCTGTGTTTTGATAATCAGGGAAGGACCAACCAGCCAGAAGAGAAGCAGCACCGCGCTGCGCAGCCCCACCTGCTGTCAATAGAGATTAACACCCAAGTGTTCTTAGTGGTAGCTTGCCAGACTTCAGGTGATGTTTATTCCTTTTGCAGGATTTAACAAAGTAATACCACCACCTGTGAGGAATCCTTCCCCCTGCTGCCAGCGACAGGGCCCTCCTGCCACCCAGCCTGTGATTTATCTGGGAGCTTGGAGTGCAATCATTAGACCTCCGCAGGAAGCAGAAGTCTTTCTGAGGGTTAATGATCATTGTGAAACCTTCCCAGTGGGGGCATAAAAGGCAATTTATCATAATTTGCTTCTGTAATGTTGATGCATTGAGCGATGTTCCCATTGTTCAGCGGTCCCCCAAACCTTCCCGGGCAGGTGGAGCTGTGTGGTGCAGGAGATGGGCAAAGCAACTGCAGGATCCCCTCCAAGCACACTGTTTGCACTTATGTGTGTATCCACAATAAGCACTTCCTAGGAGTCTGGGAAAAGTGTGCCTGAGTCCGTGGGCCAAGAGCAGAGCCCTCATTGTCAGATGGACCAGCTGTCCCTGTCCTGGCCGGAGCACAGCATGACCAGGGACCATGGGGAGAACTGTCCCCGCAGCAGCTGCTCCATTTATACCAAAGCTGATCAAAATGTTTACCTACATCATGTTTCCAGCCGGTGTTGGCAGGCAGGAAATCCAGACAAACATCACCAAATCCACATAGCACCCCCAAACAGGACAGACAGCCCTAAAGCCACAGAACTGGGATCAGTGCACCCGGGCAGGTTTTCTGAAAAACATTTTTGTTACTAAGCCATTTCTCAGGTGTAGTGGCATTTTTCCGGCATGGCTGAATAATATCTATTCTCTGAAATTTTTATTACTTGCTTGACTGAAAAACAAAAATACCCACTTCTAAAGCGAAGAGCTGCAGGTTTGATCTGGGACTAACTCTTGTTAACTATGAGCTAAAGGAAATAAGGCCCTTCATATTCGGATGCATTTGAAAACCCCACTGCAATTCCTTTGCACCTCAGATAAGAGGCACTTTGAAAGTCAGATACAGTGTTTGTTTTTCAAATAAACCAATGCAGATTTAATGATAGTTTCTATCTACCTTTCCTTACATTCCTGATCTCAAGATAAAAATACTCACAGGTATTGCAAGCGTCAGCTTGGTTCCCAAAATACATCCTTATCTTTTTCTTTACACAGTAAAGCATTTATCACTTCTTCCCTTTTGTAGGAGTGTCAGCATTTGTGTGCTAACGCCTTTCTGGTACTTTGTCATGCACTCAGCCAGGGAGATTATCTGGGAGGGTTTTAGAGGCAGCAAACACACACAGAAGGAAGCATATGGTGCTCTGTTTGGAGAGGCAATGCAAGTCCCATCACTGCCGAGGTCCCAGAAAATACATCTCAGATGCAAATTGGTTTCATGAAGCCAGGGGGAAAAAATAACAGTCATATTTTTAAGAAAATAAGGTGAAAAAATATTAACTCTGAGCAGACTAGACATCACTGGCAGAACTGGCAGTCAGTTTTTCAGTAGTCAGTGGGTTTCCACCCCCCCCAGCTCTCCTATCAGTGTTTTTCTTTTCCACCTCAGTTTCTGACAATGAGAGTGCACACTGGGGAATTAATTCCAAAAGTATAAATCCTATAAGATGAAAATTAAGTAAATTTCAGAGCAGTTAAAGGGACATCTGCTATGAAGGAAATATTGGCTTTGGTTACCCCCACCCAAACCCCAGGGATTACTTCTCCAAGCTCCCTGAAGGAACCCTTTCTTTACCCAGTTTAGCTACAGTAACATTACACCAAGAGCAGCAAGAAAAGGTGTTGCCCTCCCTGCCCACCTGGTATCAGTGAGAATATTCTGCCAGAATCAAGCAAAGAGTTACTGCTAAAGCCAACTACCAGAGGCCATATCCATCGAGGTGGGAATGAGGCACCTGGATTTTGGAGTCCCTCTCACTGTCAGTCATGGCACAGTTTTGTTTGGAAGCTTAAGCTCATGTACTGCAGAAGTCTGTCAACATCACCCCTGAGGAGCAGAGCTCCTGCCTTCTGGTCTGAAAGCCAAGACCCAGCAACCAAGACCCAGGTTATGGAGAGCATCCCACACAGCCCTTCTAGAATATGAAGTTAATCCCACTTGTGCTGACTCAGCAAGACATTGCAGCAGAGATGATCAGTAACATCCCAAAAGCTCAGGAACTTTTGAACCACAGATATTCTGAATTAAAGCCAGTGGGAAATGTCTCTCAAACAGTAACCTGCAGGTCCCCCCCCATCTCTGTGCAGCTGAAGACCCAATTGCTGGTGCAGAGACCAAATGGACTCAGGATCCCAGTGCTCCAGTGGCAGCGGTACCAGCAGTGCCACAGAGTGCCCTGGGCTCCCACTGCCCCCAGCCCAAAAGCACAGTGTTGAATAGCTGCCACTCCAGCAGTGCCCATGAGCGTGCCAAAGTATTTCAAATTATGATAAATGAGTAGATTGATGTTCACTGAACTGCTGACAGCTACTCACACACAGAGTGTTGGAAGTGGCACCTCTCCAGCTATTCAGCCACTCGCTGCACGTGCCAAAAAATTATTGAGTAACTGACTTTTTTGCTGTGATGCATCTTGATGTTGATGCTTTATCATTTCCTGGCAGTCACAGCTGTCTTCTGCTTTTCTTGCCATTGCTACTTTTCTTGCAAACCCCAAAGTAGTTTTGTTTCATCACGGTTTGTCTCCAGCACAGTCTTCTGCAACACTGGAGTTTATGAGCTGGAATTAATGGTAAGTATGGCTTTTGCTGCTTAGTGCACCCATGAAACCCATCTTTGGATTTCTGTGGAGCAGAAATGGCTCTATCCTATGCCTTGCCCCCAGTTGAGTGTCTATTAGTGCACAGCACCAGTACCAGTGTCTTCATTTGCTTCTCCTCTGAAAAGGCTCAGCAGGTTTCTTGTGTGGCCACATAAACTCCTTCAGTGTCCATCAATTTCTTCTTTTTTTTTTTCTTTTTTTACAGCCAAGTTAAAAAGCAGCAATCAGATCTTTTATTAGATGTATGGGTAGATTCATCTGTACTACAATTTTTACTTTCATTTTTTTTCCCTAGGTGGTGTTAATTGGCTCCCAAGTGGAGGGAAAAAAGAACAAGGCACTGGGGTGATACCTCAAAGCAGAAGCAAGAAAAGGCAGGTTTTTGGGTGATCCTCAATTTTCTGAATGAACAAAATAACCTGAATCCCCACAAGAGCTGTGCACAGATGGCACCCTGGACACTTGTTCCTAGCCCAGTCCCCCATCATAAAGGGATCTTTAAGGGTGAACAAAGTAGAGATGGGGAAACAGGGAATTTCCTTTTCCTCCCAGTCCTCCAGATCATCTTTCCCAATCTAAAAATGCATATGGTCATCTTCAATAAACCAGTGAAGTGTACAGGATAAACAAGATAAAACTCCTGCAGAACAAACCTCCTCCATCACATTTTCATGTCCTGTCCTTGTTTCCATTGGTACAGCCTCAGAACACAAACAGTAATACTGGAATTCATGATTTGATTTCTCCTCTGGACAACTGAAAGAATAGATGGCCATGGGCCAGTTGTTGACTTACTGCACACCCAGAGCGTGGTCATGTGTTACTGGAAGGAGGGATAACAGGTTAACAGGTTGCCCAGAGAACCTGTGGCTGCCCCATCCCTGGAAGTGTTCAAGGCCAAGTTGGACAGGGCTTGGAGCAACCTGGGCTAATGGAAGGTGTCCCTGCCAATGACAGGGGGTAGAACCAGATGGTCTGTAAGGTCCCTTCCAACCCAAACCAGTCTGGGATTCTATAAGTGCATCATAACTGCCTCAAGAAAATGGGATAAACAAGCTGCAACAACAAGTTGCTGCACTGATGATTAAAGTCCAAGGACAGATGACACAGTAAACAATAAAATCCAGGTTCCTAATAGCGATAATGACCTTTCAAGTAGTACTTTGTGATAGTTACTGACCAGTTGGAAGAACATTCCTTGTTCACTTTGCATTAACTGCTGTAAAATGCCTTTCTTGTTAAGGATTATTGCTTTAACAGCAAATGCAGAGCTGCTCAGAGCTGTTTGCTCTGCACAAACAGAGCTCAATCGTAATTAATCTGGGAACATCCCTTATTTTCACACAAAGGAAAGGCAGGGGTGGCACTCATCAGCTTAGTTCATAGCTGGTGTGAGAGCCAGTTGGGGTAACTTCCCAGGGATTCTCCAGGTTGCTCAAATAAAGCACCAACACTTCCTGCACAAGGAATCTTTGCTTCCTGGCATGATATTGCTAATTCAGGAGGAAAAGGAGGGGAAGACATCAAACACATGGGAGAAAAGGCCAGGCCATTATTCTTCAGCACCAACCATCCCCAGACAGTACAGTGAATATTCCCCATTTCAGTAAATGAATCATTTGACACTTTCCAGCCTCACCCAGCCCGTGCTCTGCTGGTCCCACATGTCAGAAGGCCAGCCATGCTCTGGCACGTGGCGAGGCACTCACACAGCCAGCCCTGTCCTTTGATCACTTCACAACTGGCTCTCCCTGTGATGGTTTCATGGCACCGTAAACGTCCCTGTTCCGCATGGGAACCCACAGCTCTGTCACCCAGCACGCTTTTTGAGGATAATTAATGTCCCTGGGCAAAGGCAAAATAAAACACAAGCGCAGAACACTCACTCTGGTTTCTTGGGAGATGTGACAGAAGAAAACAAGCTCCCAATCCCCCTGTCATTTTGCATCTTTATGCAACCATAAAAAGCCATTTTTCCTTGCATTGTTTACTGGTTTACCACTAAGGCCCCCTCTGATTTTATTCCAACATGAATATTAATTCAAGTACCATTTATATTGTGAACAAAATGAGAAAAATATCTCAAGGCTGTTACGAATCCTGGTTTTCCTGGCAGAACAGTCTGGTCCTTTTAAGAATAAACACCCGCCTATTATTCATATATTAACTGATGCTTTACAAAATCAATACAAAAGCACAGTCCTTGTATAAAAGGCTTTTCACTGGACTCAGCTCTCTCTCTCTGCTCTCAGCTGGATGACACTGGTTAACCAGTCTTTTGCACCAAGAGCACTCTGCAGGCTTGTGTCCAACTTCATGTCCATCAGGATGCCCAGTCTCTCAATCTTGCTGAACAAAATGCTGGGTTTACAAGGCTTGTATCCAGAACCACATGTGACATTTTGTGGCACCCTCTGGAAAACTGCCACATAAGCCATTTAAATGCCCAAAATCTCTTCCAAAACAAGTGGCAAAAACAGACGTCCAAGACTTTCAGGAGTGTAGAATTTTAGTGCTTAAAAAGAGCATATTTTTTCCATAATACACCAGGCTCTGTCCCTTCCTTCTCCAGATCTGGCCTAGTGGTCAGAGTTCATGAACTCGAACACTGCCAGAAAAAAAGAGGCTCTAAGAACAGAACTGGTTTTCCTTTGCTTCCAGACCCACAGAATTCTTTTGCAATATTCCTGTGTTGAGCTTCAGCAGCACAAGCAGAGCTTTACAAACACCGAGGGAAAGAGTGGATCAGCCACGTGGGTCCCCACCTCCCCCCCCCCGTTTGCTCAGAAGGATCATATTTAACCAAAATTTGTTAATAGTATATGGATATTAACTGTCTAAGGAAGTGGAAGGATGCTCAGTATTTGAAACAGGGCAAGCACAACACCCAGGGCACTGGGCCACTGGGAACAGCTGCTGTTCAGCAACACCCCTACGATTCCACCACCCCCAGCACCAGCAGAGCCAGGGACACCCACAGATGTCAGCAGATGCTGAAGGGGCACGTCCTAATAAAATCTACATTTCTGTTTAAAATTCTTCTGTAGCGTTAGCTACAGAGAGCTTTGCCCACTACCTGGAGCTGTAAAACACCTCTCAGTGCTACTTCAAAGATTTTTACTTGGCCATGAGAAAGTTCACCACTGGTAACTGGAAAGACATTGGAATTAGTTTCTGTGAATATTCTCATTGCTATAATCGTCCCTGGCTGTCCGTAATGAGCAAAGTACAGCATCTGAAAGCACATAGACCAAACCAATAATCTCTCACGAATATAACCACCTCAAAGTACTGCCTCTCCCAAGCCATAAATAAGGATTAGGAGAGTTTGTCTTGCTCTGAATGAAGGATCTGGGCCTGGCTCCAATGCCAAAAAATAACATTGAGAGTGGAGAAACCTGGCTTGTGGCTAAAGATGGTTTCTAATGTTTATTAAGCTTATATTTCAAAAACTTTCAAAAACCTCCAGCCTCTTGCATCAGTGCTCTCTGTGCCTGATGCTTTCACTGGCTGCTCTGGCTCTCACAGCAGGGACTTGTTTACATCCCCTTTGTTCCTCTCTCTTCTCCCCTAATTGTTGCCTTTTCAATCTGTTATCGGGGGCTCACTTCAGTACTCAAGGGCTTTTAAAGAGAATTACCGGAGCTTGTCGCCATTTACAGTGTTTATAGATAGAAAAATTGGGGAAAAGGGAATGGCAATTTCTCCCCGCATAACACCCACCCAAGAGAAAAGGGTCGAGAAAAGGTCAAGAAGCAAACTACTAAAGCATTGAATACCCCGAACACAACACGATGCTTCCTAAAATGATGCTTGGCTGAGCACTGAGGTCAAGGGAAGAGATAAGAAACAGTTTCTAAAATACACATTCTGAACAAAGGCAGGAACCATCTTCAGGGGTTTGGGGTTGTGCTGGAGAGAAGGGTTCCTGAGGGCCCAGGCTGCTGGCAATGCCATCAGGCGTTATTGTCAGCATCCCCACGAGGCTCTGGTCAGCCACGCTGTGGGGTGACACACACAGAATGCTCTCCAACCTCAGCTGGACAAGTGGGATCCCCGACCCACGGGATCAGCACAGAGACCCTACAATGGCTCACTTGGTCTTGGCTGATCAACTACAGCTCCTATTCAGATCTTGCTGGGTTATCTCCTACAGCATACAAATATCCTCCAAAACAAGATTTATGGATTATTGAACCGAACCAGATGTATCTCACAACATCACATACTAGATTAAATCCTCCCTTTCCATAAGCAGTTGTTACAGAGTTCTTATCTTGGCTGGCTTCACATACCTTCACTAGAGTTTGCTGAAGAGTTTGTCCTCAGATCGCTGAGGTTTCTCTCTGGTTGTTCTGTATTTACAAGAATCGCCCAGCACATAGACCAGCTTTCTTTATAGCCAGGCTCACACCAGCTGAGAGGAGCAGCCCTAGTGCACTCGACCTGCTCATCTTCGTTGCTTGTCCAAATTTACCCACAGAGCTGCCCCAGACACTGGATGTAGTCGGCAGAGCAAAAAAACAAACCTGCCTTGCCTCAGGCCATTTGAAGCGTAGCTCACGGCTAAGTAGGTTCCTACTGGGTGACAGAGATTAGAGACTGATGACCCACAGCTCTGCAAATTGAGCAATGATCCACAGCTGGGCAAGGGCAGGGAGCTCCCCTAGCACAGCTGCAGCCAGAGGAGATGTACCCACAGTACAGACCTCACAGTGTTCCCTGTTTGCTGTTTTTATGGCATGTTTTGTAACAGAGGGGTTAGAGACAGCCTTATTTGGGTACAGTTCCAGCATTTGTATACAGACACAGCTCCTGGTACAAAGAAAACAACTTCCCAAGCACTTATGTGAGAAAAACTTTAGGAAACCAACAAACCATCCCTGGGAAATGTTTACAAACACAAGTGAAGGTGACAGGCAGGGCTACAGTGGAGGAGCTGGGATGCAAAGCACTCCCTGAGCTTTCCTGGCCGGCTCTGCTCTCTGCAGCTGCAAGGGCACAAAGAAGATGCCACACCTGAACTGACCTGGGCAGGAAAATAGAGTGTTTAATCCATCCCAGGAGGAGACACTTGGCCCTGGGTCATTGTGGCCGTGGTAGACAATATATCTATGTTGGCCAAACTGTCCATGTGCAATTGCTTGTGTGATCAGAAAGAAAGATAAGCAACTAGAGCAAACCTCAAACTCTGTGAGCTGTTGTCAGCACCTTGACTATTGCTGCATTGCAGGTTGCAAAAGCCAGGTCCTGAGCAAGCCATTATTGCGTTATACATGAATTACTTATTATTTCTGTTAGTGTTGGTCATTTGGAAAAACCCACAAAGGCAAAATCAGCATTACAAATTTTCTTTCAGCATCCTGAAGTGAGCCCTGAGTTCTGCTTTAGGCTGTACTCCTCTCTCTCCCCAGGACACTCAGATTTTGAAGCCTCACTTAGTGAGTGTCCACAGGGAATGAGTGAACCACAGGCAGGAAAGAGGCCTCTGTGCTCCTTGTGCAGTGAAATACAGATGCAAAAGGCCATTAGTTCATTTTGCTGGTTATAGAATTGTTTATATCCCTTTTCAATAAAGCATAAACCCCCAGCAGGCAGGAGTGTCTGACCATTAAGATTTCTCATTAAGCATATTCGGGGGAGTCCAGACTCCAGAAGATGCAGTGGATGTACTGAGCTATAGTGCAGAATTGCTTTAAAGCCTTGCAGAATAAAAGTAGAGTAATATGATTTCCCAAAAATCAGAAAAAAACACTGCAGGCTCCCTGGAGGGAGCAGGAATGTGGGTCAGAGCATGTCCCCAGTGCCCGGGCTGGGGAACTACAGCTCCTGCCTTCCCTGGCTGGGTGCTGAGCCTCATCTTCTGCTGGAAGCTGCTGAGGGTTGTCTGCACCAGACCTGAGTTGGCTCATAGCTGGTACAAGGGACAAGCTCTCTCATTTTCTTCTCTAACTGGTAATACAAGGGAGCCTAAGAATATCTTCATTGCTTGGAAACAGAGTGATTTGTGTTATCTTCCCATGTCAGGTTCCATGAGGCATTGAGAGCCCCTGGAGGGGGCTGGCAGCAATCTTCCCTTTCTCCCAGGTGGTCCCAAGTGACACCAGGACTTTCAGGCACTCCTCAGGTGGCAGTGGCTGGGTTGTTCACCCACGAAAAACAAACAAACAAACAAACAAAACCTGATCTCTGGAGAATCACTTACTGGCACAGGCAACATAGACATGGGAAGCACTTGGCATCGCTCTGTGTGAACCCCCAGACACTCAGCTGAGTGTGTGGCACCACTGCTGGGAGAGGAGGGCACACACAGGGTGGGTCTCTGACAGCCCTTTCCTCGCTGTGTTTGAGAGCAGAGGACAAAACATTATACCTGGATACGAGTGATCTGGAGTGGAGCAGCGGAAACAACACTCGCTGTGCTCTGAAACCGTGGAAATTTGCTTGTATGGAAATTTTCCCTCCTGTATCCAGTAATCATCCTTCATCCCTTTGTCACAGAACAAGTCACGTCTCGAGCTCTGATCGTACCTGTCATCCAAAAAGGAAGGAAGGGGCTGAAACGAGGCTGTTGGCACGTGGCCAGCACCGGCCCACTCCGCAGAGACAGAAATCTTTCAAAATAAGGATTTTGATCTGGCACAGCCCCGTAGGACTGAACCACCTCCTTTGAAGCCCACGGCAACCATCCTGACTCACCCGCTGCCGCGGGTTTTACGCTGCTGTTGGGTGACTCAAGCCCTCTGAGAAGCACAGGGGTTTGCACATACCAGAGGAGTGTTGTGCTGCAGCTTCATCTGGCAGCGTAAGGGAGAAGAGGCGGATTTTACACACAGCCTTGGAAAAGAAGAGGAAAGGGGAAGGTTGGAGTCAGCTGAAATGTTAACATGACAGTTCTCCTTCTGTTCCCTGTTGGAGCAAGCCTGAGCCTGGACTGCCAGAGGATAATGTCACATTGACAATTGTTTTGTTACTGGGACCATATTGTGTGAATGGGAGGGTCAGAGCAGAGCAGGCATGGGGTACCCAGGGCAGGAGCACCTGCTGGTACCCAGGAACCTGAGCTGGGCTGAGGAGGGAGTGCTCAGCCCTGGGACAGGACCACAGCATCCCCAACAGAGGCTGGGGCAACTGTCCCTGCACATCCCAGAAGATCTCTTCCCGAGTAGAACCTGGGATGTTGTAGCAGTTCAAGTCCTCCCTTTGCCTTCACCCTCACAGGGCTGTGTAGAACCTCCAGCAAAGCCCATAATCATGGTCTCTGGCAGGAACACCCAGAGGAAGCTGGGTCTGCCCCCAGAACTAGGGGCAAGTTTCAAATACAGGGCTACTTTCCTCTTGGATGTGAAGCTGGATGTTACATAAATGTTTTCTTGTCCCGAGGATGGTAATTTTCTCTCTCCAGCATGTGTTGTGTGGGGCTCTAATGCCCTGAAAAAATGCTTCCTGGTTGGAAAGCTGTGTGAGCAGTGCCAAGGAAATGGCAAGGCGTTCCAGATAATTATGCTTTAGTAGAGTTTAATCAAAGAAGCCGTGGACTCTGCTAGCACCGGAGGCGTCCTGCAGATGTATTGATTTCCACTCTGAAAGCCACATCTGTGTGCTGGAGCATGTAGAGAAACAAAAAGTGAGGATTGTGAATCCTGGCTGGAAGACGGTTGGGATAAGCCTGATAAATCAATGTACAAATGGGCTATTTTATTTTTCAGAAAAAAGTAAAGAATAGTTCTCACTCCCCCACCACCCGGGCTTCTTTCCCTTCGGAGTAAACACACATTTTTGTTTGAAGTATATTTCTCTGGTTGGTAACTAGAGATGTTCTCTGTGATCAGGGAGGCTCAACCATTTTATCCTCTGAAGCTGAAGTGCTTCAGCAATCCCTGAATATTCCTCACAACAGGAGCTGGGGGGAGCCAGCACTGCCAATGAGCATCAGGGCATTTCTGCATTTCACATTTGGCACAAGCTGTAATTCGGGGTATGACTGTCTGGACCCTGCAACAAATCTCTCTTTTTCTGTCAAACTGCATTTGCTCCATGCTGTAGAAAATTATCTTCATTTACAGTGTACTGGTGGTGTGTTCATGTGCCTGTATCATACCCAGGACAGGATAGTCCTGAGACCAGCCCTGGCAGGACTGGAAGGATTAATTAAAGTGCTGCATCTGAAGCAGGATGCTTCCAGCTCTTCCCCAGCTCTTCTGGCTCAGAATAAAGCATGGAGCTGTCACAGGACCCTGATAGCCAGGACCTGCTGAACCACACTCCTCCAAAAACTGCTTCTGCATTCCTACACCAGGATTCTCAAATTTCCAGTGGGCTGAAAAATCTGTTTCTCTCCCCACCTGTAATTAAGAATCAACCACCTCCCCTTACTCAGGAAACTGGCCAAAATGCTCTGAACCTGGGCATTCTGAGTGTACTTTTTTTATTTTTATTGCACCTAAAAATATCAGCTTCCAAGGGGGATGCTTCTCCTCACCTGTGCTGTGTGCTGCTGGATGGAGCTTACGCTATCAAGCTTATTTAAAAAAAAATAATAGGAAAAATACAGTTAGATCACATTTAAATACCTTCTGTTGGTTTCTTCATTTGCCCCACAGCAGCTCACCTGTAGATCCCTGGGCAGGAGCCGAGGGACCAGAGCTGGGTCTGGGGACTGCAGGCACAAACCAGCCTCTGCTCTGGGGAACTTAACAGTGGCACCAGCAAAGACATTGCTGCCTCAAAAGGATGATTTATTATAGTGGAAACACTTGTGAAAATAAAGCTGTTTCAAGTACATTTTCAACTGGAGTTTTTTTTCCAGCCACTGGATGAAAGCATTGATCAAACCCAGGAGACTCAGAGAAACCCAATGCTGGGCCCAGGTCTGCCATGCCCAGCTGCCACGAGGGGTGGGGCAACAGGCCTCCCACCAGAGGCTCAACCATCCTCCTCACCAGAAAAATAACTCCTTTTGAGCCTTTTCTATCTTTCCAAACACTGAAAAGTCTTTGGTTTTGCACTGAAGTAGGGAAAAAAATGAAGATAAAAGTCTTCTTCAGGCAGCCAAGCAGCTTCCCACCTCTTTGAATCTAATCTGAACAGACAAACACACACTCAGGTGTCCATAACCATCATTTTCAAAGAAAACATTTTCATGTTGATCTCTTTTCCTGGGAATGTGGCAGCTCCTGAACACTGGGGTGCCACAAACACAGCCCAGCTGTGCTGCTCGGGGGCACATTGCAGGAACAGCTGGCAGCAAGCAGGCTGAAACATCCTCTTCCCATAAGAAAAAATGGAGCAGAATCGATGTTTCATTAAAAGAAACAACTGATATTTGGGTATTTGGCATATCCATTAAGTGACTTGAAAGGTGACCCTTCAAAACGTCTGTGAACAACATGCAGGAGGAAAGTCCCCACCTGGAATACCAATGGGGAGGAATTTCATCACTAGGAGTCTTTCATTTAAAAAGAACAAACAGAAAGATTTGTGCTTCTCTTATCTCTAATCCTTACCTCCCCCTCCAGAGGTTTGCTCCAATTAGTTATTTCATATTAATCATGGTTAGTGCTGCTCATTTCTTCCTGTGGCAGCTTTCCACAGCCCTGTGTCTGTGGCAAAGGACACCCGTGCCCAGCATTTCCAGCCCCTGCCTCTCAGCACAGGCACAGCCTGGCTGCTGGGGAGATCAAGGGTTGCTTTTTATTTTTCCAAACAGCCTGCACACGGGGAGATCTATTTCTGTAATTGCAGGTGTAAATCTGCCCAGAGGCTGAGCTGTTTGGCCAAAATAGCTGGAGTCGGTGCAAATCTCCAGCATTTTTCAACTGGGGATTTTTTTGATGCTATAGCTTATGGGGATGTTTTTCTTATTTTAACATTTGATGGCTTATCACATGCTAAAGCCATGTGAGCTGTATATCATCATTTTGTGTGTAGAGAGGGGAGGGAACAACAAAGTTTGTAAAATTAAGAATGGCAGAGCAAATGTGAATAGGAAAAAACCAAATCCTTCATGTACCACAAAAACAAGAAACATAACAGTAAATTACCTTAGCAGTTCTAAAACAAACAAAAGGAAGTAGGTATAATCGATTTTGCCACAGAATGCTTTGAAAAGAAACGAAGTATGAGTGTGTTCAGAAAACAAGTAGGCAGAATTCTGGAAAAAATTGTGCCAATGGATGCAGTGGGGTAGATATGGGGTGTGGAAGTTGAGTAAAAACCACTTTATCCTCAGCCTCTCCCTTGGATGTGCCTTAATGCCCATTTTCTAAGTCAGGCCACTGTGGGAGAGACCTTCAGCCTGACCTTACACAGCCCCACTGGTCTCCAGCCAAAAGCCCTGTGGCTTTGCAATATCCCAGGGCACAGCCTGAGCTGGTAGAAGAGAGTTCCTGGAGCTGTTTATCCTTTCTCCCAATGTGCAATCTGCTCTGTGCTGCCTAATTAGAAGCAATAGAAATCATATTACAGCAAAAATCCGGGTCCAGGCCCCCACGCCACCCCCAGCCACAGCAGCAACGGTGGGAAGGTAGAGGTTATTGGGTTGGCTCAGTTTAATTTGGGCAGGAATTTGCGTGTGACTTGTTTATGCCCCAGTGCACTGTGTGCTTGTGAAAACACACACTGTGGAGAGGGTCACCTTGCACTGGAACAGGAAACAGGGTCTTTATCTGAGTATCTGCTCAGGCTTTCGAGTTTTCCTTAACATTTCTCTGTGACAAACAACCTCCTTTTGATTTTAGCTCCTCTGCATTAATATGATTCAATTTTATCTCATTTCAGTTGGACCTCAAGTCCTTTGGCAAATAGAAAAAGCTCCAAACACAGAGATTTTGAGAGCCAAAGCACGTTTTTTGCTCCTGAGAATTGATAGACCAGAAGTGAATGTCAAAGGCAATAAAAATTGTCCAAACCCATAGTCTTTAACTCAGACACTCGACCCTGCTGACAGCAATGCAGGTTAACTCACCAAGCCCTGCCCTCCATGGTCAGCCCATGTTTTCAGCCATGGCCAGGCAGTTCTGGGCAGTTTTCATCCAGGACCGTGTCTGTGTCTGCAGGAATACGAGCTTGGACAATCCCTTGTAACTTGGTCAAACAAAGACACTATTCACAAGTTACAGACAAGGACAGTGTGATTTAATGCAAACGAGGGGTCAGTAATTAACTGCAAATCCTCAAGGTTCATGGCCCCGGCGAGAGCTCCTGCACCTCAATCCTATGGCAGGACCTTGTTGTTTTCCAGGTGTGACAAAGGGTTTTAGGAACTCCTGCACTGAATCACCTGCTGAGTTTTTCTATGCCAACTGCAGTCATTTGGATTTCCTAGATGTAAAGCAAGATGGGATGGGAATCAGTTTCCTGCCATATTCTCATGCCACAAGTGGTGATACTAACCGGGCTTTCAAACCACCATCGCTAGAGGAGGGAACCTTTTGTGTTAGATCATTTGCACATCAGGCCATTAACCTTTTTTCTTTTCATGAATAAACAAATAAAGCAGGATAGCACACCACTGACAGTGTGGGACTTCCTAAAAAAGGGAGATGAAGAGTGTGTCCTCTTGATACTCTGAGCCCATCCCTTTATCTGAGTGCCACTCTATAAAAATCTCTTAATCACTATTCTTCTCCTGTCCTGCAAATGTCACACTAATGCAACTTTTCACTGTAACAGCTTCTTCCCCCAGGGCTGGGCTTACCTCTGTCCCCCAAGGTGGGTTAAGGAGACCTGTCAAAAATCAGAGACGAGTCTTTTGTCCCTCTTAGATCCCATTTTGTGCTGAATACATCAGACTTCTCTCCAGATGAATGGACAGGTGTATCTCTTAGAAGGGCTGGACTGTCTTACACCTCCAGTTGTGCCTGCTGGGGAAGGTGTCATATTCCCACTGGGCATCAGAACCATGGAGCCACCTGTACTCCCATGGGTTGATGGATAGAGACTGATGGATTCTGTCCTCTCCCCTTTACTCCCAAGCAGTTCAGGGGAAAATTGGATAAGAGGCATTCTTCAGTGGATAGGAAGGAATCAGTTAAAGTAAAGGTGTTAAGTACACTTAACCTTTTCTGCTTTTTAATTAGCCAGAGGAGGATGTTAAGTTTTACTTTACTGCCTGTCTAATGAACTCCACAACATTTCACTGCCTGCTCACCCCTAGTCAGGCACATCATGTACTGATAAGTGCTGTGACATGGATGGCATGGGCAATGCCTGCCTGGAGCTCCAGCTCATGGAATGCAGGATGTTGGATGCGGATGCACAACCCCACCCGGACCAACGTGGAGCCCCATGAGGAAGGATGTGCTGCTGTCAGCACCATGAGGTGCTGCCTTCCCCAGCATTGCTCGTTGTTTACCGTGTAACTTAATGCATCCTATATAATCTGATTTTCAGAAGTGCTGGGGACTTGCTGGCTGAATTCCTGCCTCTGTCACAGCACTTATTTGGCATCCAGGTACAGATAAATTTACTAATTCTATTGAGGCCAGAAAAAATTAGGCCTTTAGCTTTTATAATCAAAAACATCAGTCTGAAGGTTCAAGGGAAACAAATGAAAAATACTGCAAATGTGAAAGCGAATTTACATTTTTGATATTAAAATGCATCAATAAATAACATTTGGTATAATTCTCTGCGTTGCTTATGCAATAAAAGCGAGCAAGGATATACAATTTTAAGGAAGAGCCCTCTGAAGATGCAAAAATGCTTTGGAAATAGAAATTAATTACAATTTACATCATACTAAAGTCAGAATTATTACTCCACCTTTTCAAATTACGGATTAAAGAATTAATCCAAATTCCACACGGAACTGGCACAGACAAGAACAGATCAGGGACCAAAGGCATTTCTTCTGAACATAAAATTCTTTTTCCTCTATAGTTCAGCCCCACTTCACCAAGTTAGAGTTTAACTAGGGACAACATACGATGCACAGTAAATTTCTATGATGGCACCATGTGCCTGAGGATGCAATTCCCAGTAACTCCTGCCTTTATGGTGTCTGCCTGATTAAACAGATCAGGAATGCATAGAGGGGAGCATTACCTTTCAGATGTTAACAACATCTTTTATTGCTTTTGGAGATCATCAGACCATAGCAGGGTTGTCTCTCTCATTCCCAGCAGTGAGCAAACATTAATGGCTACGACAACAGAACCCCTCACTGGGACAATTCCTGCTCTTCTCAGCTCTGATCCCACATGTGAACTGCATTTCCCACGAGCTGGTCGCAGCAGTTCTAATGCAAGTGGGTACCAAAGGATGCCAAACCCAACAACTTTATGTTTGTGCCTCAAAGAATGGAGCAAATAAATCAGGATCTTCAGCAACCTGTGGCACCTCAGCACTTTATGGGGTCTTTTTCATTATCCGGAAAATGAGGTGACAAAAGCATAATACTGACTTAGCCTTGAATTCCCGCCTCCCTCATCCCCCACCTCCCTCTCTGCTTCTGCTCTTAGACCTTGCTCACACCCATCCCCATCAGCTGTCTGAACCCAGTTTGACTGATGATTTTCTCTCCACGTTCTGACCCCAAGGTGAACACCACTAATCAAAGAACTGCTGTGAGAGACAGAAATGTGCTTTGGATTAAAATGTATGGAATCTGCAAGTTTCTTACCAATAAGTATCTGGAACACAGTCATCAAGTCAATACCAAAAGTCACGACCGTTCCCCAGTTCATCAAGTTTAACCTTTCCCGAGTGAGTTTTCTCATAATTACCTGTATTAAATGACTGCACTGAAGCTGCAACAAAATAAAAAGTAGAATACAGGGAGGCAGGTTTGAGTGCTGAGTCCTCCAGCACAGGAGCTCTCCCTGGAATGTATGGACCAGATCTCCATCCCATTCACACCATGTTGCCTTGGCAACACAGACACCATGAAGAGCCATCCTGCACAGCAAAGCTGGCTGAAATTGCTCAGTGGAAACATCATAAATTGCTTTTTCAGTAGACTTAAGGATGTTATATTTGTGGTTGAGATACCAGCAAAAAAACAATCAAGCAACTGAAAACTGTTTCCCCTGTTTGATCTTTTTTGACCCTAAAATGTTAGAAAACGTTTAAGTACTTGGCCAGTTTAGGACAACTGAGTCTAGGGTGCCCAAACAAGTTGCATCAGAGAAGGTGAGAGTGGTATGTTTCTGCAAATACCACACAGGCAACCCTCTGCAGCTTTACATCAACACCACAACAAGCTCTTCTCCTGGGAAACGTTCCCATGTTTATTTTACTCCTCCAAGTAAAAAATGTAAATGTATTTTTTCCTCTACATTTTCTGCCTTTGCTTCTCTGTGTTTTGCAGAGCATTTGTCACCGTGAAGAGTCCCACAGCAGTGCTGATCTGTAAGTGTAATCCAGCCTGTTCTCATGGGGTGCCAGCCCCAGAACCTACTCAGGAATTTGGAGGAGAAGCCACCACCAGTGAGTGCTCTGGGAGAGCTGAACTCCCACACAGTGGGAGTAAGAAACCTTCTGGTTTAGAAAGTGAGTGCCTGGTGCTGCCAGACTGTGCTCTGGGCACGGGACAGCCAGAGAATCATAGAATTGGTTTAGGTTGGAAAAGACCTTTAGGAAGGTGGAGTCCAACTGTTAACCCAGCACTGCCAAGCCCATCCCTCATCTTCCACCTCCTCCTTTCTCCTCTTCCCCAGCAGGAATCTCAGCTCTACATGTAAGATTGGAATCCCAGAGCAGGGTGGTGCAGGGAGAAGTTGCTGTGTTGGAAACTCACGACAAACACTCACCACCCACGTTTTGTTGTCACTACTCCCTACCTTTGTTCCCATTGCTTCTTCTTCAGAAGAAAAGTGCCTCTATTTTAAAACTCCCAGTCAGCCTACAAACTTTATCGAGATTGGAAAATACACCACTGCAGCTGGTCTCCTCTGCAGACATCCCCGGGCTTACCCCCAACCTGGTTTTGGATCAGATTCCTTCCTGGAAGGTGCCCAGCACCAAGGCTATCAGAATTAAGGTGACACCAGCATCATCTGAGTGGCCATCCCCTAGCATGGGCTGGTGGCCAGTGCTGGGCAGATGCCCTGGTCCCGCTTCAGCGGTCTCCGAACTCTGCTACTGCTCCAGGTCAAAAGAGAACTTCCCTCTGACTGCCTGATCCCATCACTCACTGGGGACTGCTGGAAGTTGGGCTCTCACTTGTCCTGTAGTGAAAAAAAATGGGCTTTCTGAAATAATTTACTTCCATAGTTTTAGTGTCAGCTCTGAAAAGACTGTTTAAATTACTGCAGGTCTCCAAAGCATCACCCTGATCAAGCAGCTCAGCGACCTGCTCAGATAAACTTTCCTACTGGAAAGCTGGATGGAGACTTGCTCCTGCAGACACCCTGGGAATGAGGAGAACACCACCTGTGCACCCCATACCAGTGTGATGGAGAGCTGGAAGCACCACTCAGGGGTGGTGACAATGCTGCTCCACACATATCCAAACTCCACTCCTGGTTTCACTTCTCTGAAGCACTGAGAGGGATTCAGGATCAGGCTCAGCTGGCAGACAGTCTAATAGGTGGGGAAAAACCAAACTCCTTAACTGAAATGTCCCAAACTGTCATGTTTAGAGGTCACAAGTGCTTTCATTCACAATCACTTTCCCTCTAAGCAGAAGCACACACAACTCAGGAAGAGACCTGCTCATGGGTGAGGACAGTGGAGATACATCACTGAACATCTCGTGTTCACTGAGTCTGAGCTCGAGCCCTTCAGCATCACCCAGCAGCCAGCACAGCCCTCAGCCAGACAGAGCAGCCTCCACAGCACTGGAATCTGGCAGCCAGTTCTGCTCAACTCCAAGACGTGACAGGGAGATGCCAAATCCAGGCCAGACTTCCACCATGTGGCCCCAGTGTCACACAGCTCCTGACACCCAGGCTGGCTGCTACTAAACCAAAAAAGAATCAACTTAAAGAAACATGCTCATGACCTCACATAGGAGCCATTGGCTCTACATTGACCACCATTTTTGGTTTGTTTTCCCAAGAAAATCTTCAAAATCTCACACTTTCAATCCAATATGAGCAAGAAAACTTTCTGAAATCTCAAGGACATATAAGGAAAGGGAAAACTGCAGCCTACAGGTCTGAGCCAGTGCTACTTTTCACTCTCTTGAGGCGTGACAAGAAACAGCTCCTAGTTTCTGGTTCCGAGAAAAAAAATAAATCGATTTTTAACTTTAGCAGCTTTCCGTGTGGCTGCACTGAATAACACATGGCACAACTCTGCGTAGTTGTGTAGTTACCATATGGAAATGATGAATGAATATGAAATGGAAGGAGCAGCAAAAGTCATTTTCCCATGGCCTTGAAATGTAATTGCAGCTCAACTAGGAAGGTGAATGAGAGATCCCAGACAGCAGCACAAACCTCCATCCAGTTTGTGCACAGACCAAACAAAGGGGCCCCAATAGCTGACACTTGGACTTGAGGACCTTAAAGGTCCTTTCTAACCAAAATGATTTTATAGTTCTAGGTTCTAGTATTCTATTATTCTGCTCTTGTATTAAAAGTTAAGAGCAGTGCATAAATTAGGGGTTTTTTTTCTTTAGAGGATGAGACTGCTTTGAAACTTCAGGTACAAGTTAAATTAGAAGGAAGTTACTTCAGAAATCTTAGAGCAGTATGAAACGGTTGCCAACAAGAGAGAATGATTTATTCATGATCTGCAACAAACTTACGCAATGAGAGGAGTTCTTCTCCTTTCTCTCCAGGCTGTGCAATCTGCCTTGACACTTGACCAGTCGAAACTCCATTAAGAGGTGCTTCATTATCGATACTGTAAATTGATTTAAGATTAAATTTATTACACATGCCCAGCCATGGCAGCCTCCCATAAGCACCTCTCCTGGACAGCCTTCTGCTGCTCTCCAGCCACAGCCATCAGTGCTCTGCCAGCACAGACATGCAAATGAGCAACTTGTTACTTACTGTAAATATCTTCATTTTCATGTTTTGGTGTGTTGTGCTGTTTTTAATATAGAAAAGTAATTGCACCCAAAACCTCGTTCAATGCCTGGCAGTATTTTGGACCATTACACACAAAAGCTTCATGGAACAACTGCCATTATTTTGCTTTTATGCTCAAAAAATTTTTCCAAGAGGTTGAGGGTTGTTTTCGGGGCCTTTTTTTCTTCTCCGAAGCCATTATTTGCCCCCAGCTGAGATTAATAACAGCAGTTTATCACACCACATGCACTCATCAGCCTAGGGGAATACTCCCTGATTTGTTGTTTTTTCTCTTTTCTCCCATAAAATGCTTCATCAGTTCTGACGATGTAAAAAGTAGATCAGGAGTGAAAATTGCAGTTACCACATGATCACACTTCCCCATTCTCTGGGATGGAGTCTGAGTATTGATTCCAGTTATTTTTGTGATGGAAGATTTGCTTGAACTCCTACTCAGGTCAAAGGAAGGATCCCAATGGACTCAGCTGGCCCAGGACTTAGGGAACAACTTCCACCAAACTTACAGAACCAATTAATTTTTTAAGGTCAAGACTTTTTTTCAATGGCAAAATGGCTTGTCAAGTGAATACCATCCACAGAAAGGGTTTCTGCAGAGAAACACTTTCTTCTCTACTGTAGGATGGCAGCCTGAGAAGGGGAATACCCAGAAACACTGCTGTGGATGTCCCTCCCAGAGAGCCCATCCTGGCCCCACCTTGCCCTGGGTCCCCAGCCATGTCCTCTGGGAGCCCAGGAGGAAGTGCTGGCCATCAAACTGCAGGTGCAGTAACGAGCTCAGGCTGCAGAGGAGAAATTTCAGCATTTTTTTGCACGTTATGCAAATTTTCCACCACCATGTCCCTGCTTTCTGGGTCAGCCCTCGCCTCCGGCTGCAGCGAGTGGCCGTGGGCTGGAGCACAGGGCTGAGGAACACACTCTGTGCTGAGGGGGAGCCTCGTCTTCTAGCAGGTAGGTCGCACTTGTCTTCATCTGGGCACATTTTTGGGAAGCACCAGTGCAAGTATCTTTCAGATAAGCCCATAGATCTCAAAGGATGCCATTCACCAGATGCTTTTCTGCACAAAAACACATTCACCAATTTCAGTAAAATCTGCCATGCAGATAAGACTTAATTTTTTACCACCTTGTAATACTGGTAATGATGTAACTGATAAAGAGCAGAGAGAGAAGGAGTGAGGCAGGAAGTGAGAACAAATCCCCTCCTGCCCTCGGCCCCAGGAGCGACGTGCTCAGGGCAGGCTGAGGAAGAGCCACCAGCACGATGACAAATGAGGGTGCTAGAATCTGTGTACGACAAACAGTCGGATGATGTATGATTTATAAAGTGTAGCAGCACTCTTGAAAAGGCTGCTAATGTCAGAAAACCCACTCAGGCAGGAAAACAGTGTTATTTAAGGAGTACCCCGGCTCCGTAGGCAGAAGGATGGGAGGGAAGTGGCTGTCTGGCATTGTCGCATTTTGTGACTACGAGTGTAAGGGGCAGGTCAGGAAACAGCAGAAGGGAGAATTTATACCCTGAATGGTAAAGGATAAGCTGTGCAAGAAAAAAAAAAAAACACACAAAATGAGGAAGGAGGTAAAATAAAACAGTGGCAGCGAAGTGCAGGAGAGTGCTGGGGGACAGGCAGAGCAGCCCAGGGTGAGCCCGCTCAAAAGCCACTGCACTGTCACCTGCCAGATCCTCCTGGCCTCTATTTCATTTTTATCTAAAAGTCCGGACAGTAATAGCTCCATTATTTTGTAAGAGAGAGGAGTTTCTGGGAAATAATGGTAGTGACGACCTCCACATAAACTGAATCTGTTTATATTTCTAGCAGAAGTACTACAATGATTATTTCTGACAGCTGGGTTGTTGAACAACTTTACCTGACACATTTCCACATCCATCCCTGGCAGGAGCTGCTTTTGCTTGGCAGCAAGTAACCCTTGTCTCCACAGGATATCCTGCTCAGGAGTGTTTGCACAGCTTGTACCCCCAGCCCTGTTGGGGTCCCTGTTACACACAACCCCCTGCAGCTCCACAGAGTTTCCCCACAGTTACAAAAGCCAATTTCTCCAGTACTACCTTCTGTAGGTCATTAATCAAGAACTTCAATTCCAGCAGACACTCCAGTAAAATAAATGGACAAATAAATTCTTTCTATCAAGGAAAAGTGATTCATAACCACTTTTTGCTTGTATCCACAGTAATGGAGGAAGATGAAATTCAGCCTTCTCCAAGTATTTTTTTTTGCTAACATTATGAGACAAGTATATCATTAGCTACTTTCTGCATTGAAAGTATAAATACAGAATAACGAAAAAAAAACCCTGTTCTGAGAGTTCTTATTGGTATTTTAGTGAATTTTTAAAATCCCCATCTTTGAAACGATAAAATCACATTTCATGTTATTCTTCAACTTGGAATGTTTTCAAGGGACCAGTTTCATTTTTCTGTATTTCCCACAGTCCATCAAAAAAATGCCATCAGAGAAACAGCAAAGTTTTGTTCTGGATTTCAGAGAGACTGACTTTTAATCTCCATCATGACACTGATCTATGCCTCAGCAATTCAGTTAATCCCCTTGTGTGTCTATTTTCAGTCCTTTCAGTTGCCTACCTTGCCTGCTTAATATTAAAGTTTTCCAGAGCAGGAAATACCACTTACAGGATTTCTGCAGCACCCAAAACATGGGGCCCCTAATCTACACACTAACACAAGGTAAATGGCTCATTTCCAGGTTTGGTAGGGGTTTTTTTTGTTTGTTTGTCTCACTTTTTTTGCATATTACAATGAAAAGAAGTTTTCAATACAGAAAAGACAACTGGGCTGATTAAAGACAAACCCCTGGAGAAGGACGAGCTCTGTTGCATCTTTAGGGATGCATTTAGAAGTTATAGCTCCCTTCAGCAGCTGGGAAGAGACTGGAATCTATTATTCACCGATCAAGTTGTCATCGCCTAGAAGATTAGATGGTGGCCCAGGAGACAGAGCCAGCATAAGTTTATAAATTTCTCAAGAATAAATAATAAAAAATAAAGTTAAACTTAAGGAGGATTTGGTCAGGGAAGTGGAGGGCATGGGGAGGGAGAGAAAGCATCGGAGGGCGAAGGACGGTCACCAAGGCCATGTGAGACATGATGTGTCACGGTAAGCAAGATTTGGACACCAGTCCTTGAACACTATCACAAGTTAAACTTGAAAAGCACGATTGAAATAAAATTATAATAAGGTACATCACCAGCCCAAGAGCAGTTCTTGGCATCCTCTGTGAATATGAGAGGCCAGGTGAAGTGGAGACCCTCAGTATGCTCCTGCTCCTTCTTACGCTCTGGGATGGAGCGGAGAAGACACTGATATAATTTGTGGGTGGCAGCAAGCTGGGAGTGATTGTGAGAGCTCTGGAGGACGGGACCAGAATTCAAAGTGCTCTTGACGCTGGTGGGAGTGCTGTGAAATCAGTGAGATGAAATGCGGTGAAGGCGTTACAGAGATGCTCAGAAAGGAGAAATCAGTGCGCAGGCAGAAAATGGAGAACATCTGGCAGAGCAGCAGGACAGCAGGAAAGGCTCCTTTGGTGCCTGAATACAAAATAGCAGTTTTCTAACAGAGGCTGACCTGCAAAGAGGGCTGCTATGGGATAAGGATCAGGAGAGAGCTCTGGAGACCAACTGCTTCAGAAGGGCTGCAAGTAAGCCCCTGGTCAGCTGCCACCCACCTTTGCTACTGGAAATGCTGCATCACTCCCCAGTGCTGACCGTGCCCAAAGACACCTCCCCGTACTCAATAATGTTTTCTGTTTACAGGAGGGGAGGGAACTGGGAACCCACAATTTGGGATTGCTTGAAGCAAACCACTGTGGACAGGAGACCTTCAAGCACCCTCACATCTTTACCCCCCAAGTCCCTTGGATGACCCCAAAGTGGCTATTGATGTCTCTTTCCCCAGAGCAACCCCAGGTACCCTCATTTAAGAGTGAAACAGAGGAGTAAAAGAAAAAGAACTGACTATTTAAAATGTCTGTTTTCAGCAAATATGTTACAAAAACACTTCAGATCCTTCACTCTGAGTGTCCCATTATCAAAACACATACAGTTGTCTCTCAATCCTTAATACAGTCAGAATTATCTTACCTGTCCTCTCCATTATTCTTGGTGACAAGTGAATGGTATAAATGCCCCACAGCTCTTAGATAAATAACTTCCCATACAGATTAGGTTAGATGATGTAGTGCTAACAAACACACCCATGAAAAGAAAACAGACGTACTAATCTATAAAGATTTAGATGAAGGAAGAAGCCATCAATCTGTCAGGAGTTACCAGGCTGTGTTTCTCCCAGTGTTACTACAGAGATTTCTTTTTAAGCTCTCTACCCTTGCTCCTCAGGAGATTATGCAGGAATTGCAGCTGGAACACAATTTTTCCAAAAAAAATCAGAGATTTACCAAAAAGGCATCCATCTCCCAAGTGTGGGAGAATGCCTTGACAAGGAAACAGTCTTCTCTTTGAAACTTCTGTTTCCCTAATTAAGGAAGCCTTTACTGTGTATTCAACAGCAGGAATAAGGGGGAAAGAGACAAAAGCAGCATTCCAGCACTGCTACCAAAATAAACAAACATGGGGCTTCAGAGAAGCTGTGCCATGTGTATTGATAAACATTTTGGTCTGTTTTTTGCTCATTTCATCCCTTTCTTTCCTCTCTGTCTTAGAAGCCCTTTGTTGCTTGCCCATCCCACTCAGCACTTTATAACTCAGCCGGTACCACACCAGGATTTGCCCTTCCCTGGGTGGGCTCTTCATCATCCCGGGGGAAAGGAGAAATCCAAACCAGCCTCTCAGCTCTTCCCCATCTCACTCCAGGACCACCCCCCACTCCAGGGGAGCCTCAGCCTGGGTCTCTGTCCCCACCACAGGGCTCAGCCCCCCTTGCACGCCTGCGATCCCGGGGACACCGAGGGACACGGTTTCACTGTCACCCCACTCTGCTCTACGCCAGCTGATATTGAAGACAGCCAAATAAACAGAAAGCAGTATTAAACTGTTTTAAAAGCTCTAAAAACAACCCCCAAGTTTTCTTCAGGCAACCGGTGCCACTTTCAAGCCTCACAGATATTTCAGGCGCCCGGCATTTCATTAAGCTGAAAATAGGGAAAAATCTGTGTGCTCACGCAAAGATTCTTTCTTTTTACTGGAAGTTATGCTGCTTAAAGTCTGCCTTTTTCTGCATATGTTAAGTAAGTGATAATTCACACCATGTTTCCTTTAATGAATGAGGAGAAACGCCTTCCATTTCCACATCAATTAGAAACATTTCCACACTAAAAGACTCGATAGTTATTTGCTAAATTACAACGATGCAGCTCTAGTCTCACTGATGCCAATGGATTGCTCATGTGAGTGATTTCCAGGCAATGTGATTACGGGGTCACTTGCTAATGGCAAACGAGACAACACCTGCAGAGCGCTGCAGGAAGAGTCCCACAAAGCTTTAACACCCATGGCCAGCTCTCCACAGTTCCTTCCCACGTCAACACAGGGACACCTCCTGGCACAGGAGGGTGCTCCCCCGGGACGGGCACTCCCACGTCTCTCTCCAGCCTGGTCAGGGATCTAGCCCCCAGCACCTCTGTGCTGAGGTGCATAACAACCCCTCTCCAGAGAGGGAGGATTCTACAGAACATGGTGTTCAGCTCCTTTCAGTCCAAGCAGCTAAACTCTAGTTTGGCAATTCCTTAGCTATACTGTTGCTAAACAGGCATGAAGCCAAACCCAAGTCCTTTCAGGACATTGGGTTGACTGGAATGAGACTGAAATGACAGAACTGTAGAATGGGTTGGGTTGGAGGGGACCTTAAAGATCATCCCATTTCATCCCATTTCACCCTCCCCTGCCATGGGCAGGGACATCTTCCACTATCCCAGGTTGCTTCAAGCCCCATCAATCTGGCCTTGAACACTTCCAGGGATGGGGGAGCCACAGCTTCTCTGGGCAACCTGTGCCAGGGCCTCACCACCCTCACAGGGGAGAATTTCTTCCCTAGTAAATACTGGATCTCGTAAGCTGTAAATTCTTCCTTCTAATACACTTCTAAGTACAACCCAGAGGCAGATGACTTTGAAGCAACTTCACAGTTTAGTGCAAATAGAAAAGGTGAAACTAGGTGGATGACAACCCCTTTGTCATTGCACTAGATTAAAATATACTCATATTCATACTTCAAATAATCATTGTAAATTTCCTATTTCCTACAAAGTCGAGTTTCATTGTGCCACTTTTCCAGTGGGAGTTAACAGAGGTTTATATGGTTATCTGGTTAGTACCTGCTCCACCATGCACACTCACTGGACGTCCACAGAAGTAACTGTCGGCTTCCCGTCTCCTTCTTAGTCCCCCTCTGGAATGCTGCAGCCACACACAGCAAACCCCAGGGACAGGACAGGAGAGAGAGAAAATAACAGATTCTCTGGGAGATCTGAGTGCAGGATTGACCCCACATTTGATGTTGGCCGGGACATCCATTCTGCAGCCGTCGGAAATCAGATCCTTTGGCTGTGTTTTACGCAGCCCCTGTGGATGGAGCTGGTAGCATTCCCTGGCTCCACACTGGGGTATTTGTTCAGAATTGACTCCCTGCAGAAAGTGCCATCTTCAGTCACAAACAATTCCTCACAGCAACATGAAATTCCTATGAACTGTCATCCAGCTGCTGGCCAACCTGCAACCAGCTGAGTTTGCAAGAGCTGATCAGATCAAAGACTGAAGTGCAATAGCCCCAGGCAGCAGAAAGTACAAAAATGTATCTACGTCAATTCAGTGAATATTAATTCTACCTTAAAAATAAGCTAGAAAAACAGGAAAATAACACCTGCATCTCTGTGAATGCTCTAAGATAACCCATGAACTACATGGCTATGGCAGAACAGAGATGGGCACTGGTTTATAGGGCGGGCTATATTGTTCTGCACCTCCCTGAGCATATGGACAGATGGTTTTGACATTAGTGCTCACTGTGTTCAGGTTTGTCTTCAACCAATTTCAAAATCCAGTGTATTCAGACACTGTTGAGTTCCTGCAGCTTTGAGTGTAATATGCCTGGTCTTGCTTGGAATGGGCAATGACACTCCCTCTAACAGACCTCTCCAATGTGAAATCCTTTGATACACAATAAAACCAGATGAGCCACTGGTTGTCCAAAGAAGTTGTGGCTGCCCTATCCTGGAAATGTTCACGACCAGGTTGGACAGGACTTGGAGCAATCTGGTCTAGAGGGAGGTGTTCCTGCTCACGGCAGGGGGACGGAAAAAGTTGATCTTTAAGGTCCCTTCCAACCCAAACCATTCTGGGATTCTCTGACAATGAAGCAATAAGCAAATTCTCTGCATTTTCAGAGAGCTGTGGATATGTGCCTGTGCAACAGTAGATGGACTTGCTTCCCCAGCAGGCCCCTGTCACTCATGAATTCAGCAGGTACCTTGCAGCAAGGCTGGCTTTGATGCTCTCCAGCCCCCACTGCTGAGGGTGTGTTTCACTGCTTTGCTTTCAGCTCCTGACCCATGCTCACCT
This sequence comes from Manacus vitellinus, assembly GCF_001715985.3. Classification (NCBI taxonomy): domain Eukaryota; kingdom Metazoa; phylum Chordata; class Aves; order Passeriformes; family Pipridae; genus Manacus; species Manacus vitellinus. The sequence continues at coordinate 5,910,839 of NW_021939882.1, forward strand.
GCAGACCTTGCATTAATGGGGGAAACAATCCTGTATTTTGCCAGAGCAGGGCTCCAATTCCATGCCTGCAGTAAACGCGTTTGAATCTGCACAGCCTCGGCGTCAATACCACTCTCATCACCAAGTCAGGTTAATGAGCACAGTTCATCATCCCCGTCCCTTTGACTCCTTCTCTCCTGAAGGGAACATAATGCATTTAACATGTCAGATATTTAAAGAGTTCTTTCATGTGCAGTCTCAGTTCATCGCTAATAAAATGTGTTTTACTCCGCTGTTTCATTCCCTGTGCATTCCATGCTGTATTGAATTTAAGATACAGCCTCTCATCACATTTCTTAGCAGAAAATAGACATCTGAAGACTCATCAAAGCCTTCCAGGCTTCCAGTTGCCCTCTGTCAGGTGCCATTAAACAAGTGCTGTAATGAAGAACAGCACCAAGCACAGGCAGCAACACTGGCAAGACCCCCATGAGGATCCTCCTCTCTGGAGCAGCTCCTCAAACCACACTCCAGGCCATGAACTTCTTCAACCACCTCCTTTTTGGCAAGGCAGAGAGTGAGTGACCCGACCTCCCCAGGGCAGATGTTCACTGCAGGAACAGTGCCAAGCAGCCTGGTTTCAGGGACCAAATGCTCATCCCAATGTGCTGCTTTTCCAAGAGAAATTAATTCCTGAGATGAAAGCATCACTCACTGGTTTTCAGTCTTTGCCTCTGACAAGTTTTTTTAGAAAGACACAAACTTGAGGCTGTTTGTCCTAAGCCAAATGAACATCATTCATCACCTTTGGAGAACCACCATTCACAGCAAGTTAATGCCTCCCAGAGCTTCTCAGTTGCAAATTCCTTTCTAATACAATGTTAAAACCAACCTCTGAAATGCAAATAACCCAGCAACCTCCACAAGATGATTTATGCCATGCCATCGTTTGCATGCAAATAAATTAAAAGAAGAAAATGTAATTTAGGGAGAACTACATTGTATATTAAAATAAAAGAGTGACATTATGTCTGCAAAATGGAGCAAAAATGTCACTGCCATTGCTGATGGAGCTTTAACCTTCCCAAATGTGGAAAAAAGGATTCTGATTTATTTATTTTGATCTTGCATACAAACCATTTTATGGCTTCAGGCACATCCGGAAAAGACACGTATTTTTGATATCTTTATGTTGGTGTCGTTTCAATGGAAGGCAGAAATTTTGACTCTCAGTTCATGTTTGAAAAAGCAAAGGAGACTGAAGAGTCTTTGGTAACAGCAAACCAACCCCAACACCTGCACACGTGCAGAGCACGGGATGTGCTCTTCACATGACAGGCTTCCCACCTCACGGGGTCAGAGTGTGTTGGGCATCAGTGGGGTGTGGAGTCCCTTCCTCCTGTCACCAGGCAGCAAATCAGGGCACAGAGAGAGCTCGGGTTCCTCTGGTGAGCTCCCCGTGCCTGGGGTAACTGCACCTCCCTGCGTCTCACTTTATGGTTAATGTTAACAGTTGGAGTTTTGTTCTGCTCTATTAAACTTTATCAAATGGAGGGGAAAAATCTATTTTGATAAACTGAAAGCCAGATGTGGGAGCTGTGCTCCGCTCAGCAAAAACTCCCCGGCAGCAGCTTGGCCTCACAGCTCCGCCAGCAGCTGCACTACAGCTCACTTTGGACTGAGAGCTAAATGGGGAAGGACTTATGGATTTGTATAGTGCCACTGTGCAGGGAGTGCTCGGCTCTAAATCACAGCACGAGGGGATGGCAGACCCAGCACGGGGAGAAACACTAAAGCTTCCTCAAAGGATTGGCTTCACAGTGCACAAATCTGAGCCAACTCGCACTACTCTGAGCCCCATTAAGAGCAAGGAGCTTGTCCTAAGCTGTCACCAGACACTTCCAGCTCAAGGATGCCCCGTTCAGGCACGAGGCCATGCCAGCTCAAGGCGGGAGGAAAAGGCTGCAAGGAGCTAAGACCTGACAAACAGCTTGTGCACACAACCTGGGAGGGCTTTGTGGCCTCACATCCACATAAATCACCAATAGCAGCTTATAAAATCCCAGGATTGATCTACAAGGCTCTCCAAGTTTCATTTTAAATCACAAATTTCATGCAAGTAAAGACATGGGCCTTAGTTTTATTTTTATTACTACTAATAGCAGTAAGAAAGTGCTGTGCTATTAAAAAGCAACAGCTGCTTACAAATGAACAGATCTTTTCTAAATCAGGGTCATTTCTCCCAGAACAGTAAGACCCTGTCAGATAATCATAATCCTGACAGAAAAATGGTTCACCTTCACTGCTGTCCTCTAAGATAGTAAATCTGAGACAATCTGTCCAGTTCTTAAAATATAATTCCTCTTTACTAGAACTGATCTTCTAAAATAGGCTGGGGGATGTGGCTCCTCGTTTCTTCTTTTTCTCTACGTTTCCACTGGTGAAGCCTCAAATCTGCTCTGGGTTGTTTTGTTCATTCCCCAGTATGGATGTTTTTGCAGGAAGGAGAAGTCTTCAAACAGAAAAATATCACAAGCATCAGCCAGGGACTGCTAAATCCCAAGCTCCAACTTGGATTCTGCCAAAGAGACAATGTGTGGCCTTGGGGAAAAACCACCTCTCCTCCCTGCAGGTTCTCCATCTGCTGCTCACTAATAAAACAGGATTATAAAACTGCCCCATCCCAAAGGGCAGGTAAAACTATGAAGGTGAAAATTGTGTTACAAGCAAGATACACTATTATAACACAGCAAACCCCTTTTCAGCCTCTCTTCTATTCAGTATGAAGCAGTCCCATTTCTAAACAAAAGCTGTGGAACAGCTTTGCCATTTGCACAGACTTTTTTCAGCAGGCAGCAGATTAAAGTCGAGAGAATAATCCATAGCAATTAATTTATTCAATGAATTTAGCCTCATTTTCTGTTCCTAAAATGTCTGCAAGCTATTTACCATTTTTGTCGTGGTTTCCTCATTATTCACAATTATTGCACCGTAACTCTTGGTCTGTAAATTACTCTTGAACAATTGGCTGAGCGTGTTTTAGAAGCTATTTGGGTTAGTTTCAATTTAATGCACAGGGCACATTGTCCCTTACTCTCTACTCACCATTAAGAACAAGAATAAAGGGAATAGATGTGGCTTGGATCCAAACAGCTGCATTCACCAACTCTGCCCAAAACCACCCAGGTCGCTCTCCTGAGATTCTTGGTTTCTGCAAGAGAGAAACTGGAGCCCACTGGAGAGTCACCCCTACACTGCTTCATGATAGTGGGCTACTTCCATTCCTTGGCACATGGAGAATTCCACTTTAAAACACACACCTAGAAGAAAAAATGCATTTTTTGAGAAACTGAGCAGTTTTGCGTGTGTCTGAATATTTTCTTATGTTGGTTAAAGTCTATGTTTTCACAAACATTTCCATCAGCATAGGGAGCTAATGTAACATTAACAAATACCCTTCAATTTCAACAACAACAACAAAAAAGGAATCCTTCAAGTTTTGTTACCAGAGAGAGAACCAAGTGGTATTTTAACAAAAAAAAAAAAAAGGATGGGGTTACTGGTAGGTGAAGGGGATGCTGGCAAAGTCCATGCAAGTTCCCACCAGACAGGCTTCACAGAGATTCTGAGACATTTTAGCATTTTAATGTGTTATTGGCTTAGCAAATAAATAAATTGCAAAGTGCCAAAAGAGCTTTTGGAAAATACATTAAGGCAATTTGCAAATAATTGCAGTGAGCTGGGCTATTATGACTTTGACTTCTGAAGTATAAAATCTCCCAGAGATAATGATGATAATCATATTGAAAATAGTTGCCACCCTTTAATCTTCTAAGACTAAACAGAGATCTTTGGGAATTTGGGACCCTGTCACTCTAATTGAACATCTGACAGGAGGATAATGAGGGTGGATGGCAGAGGGGTCACCTGGTTGTCCGTGCAGAATCCATCAGCTCCCGCTTGGCATCGCGCGTGGCAGCCGGTTCATCTCCTGCACAGGCTTCTCATTTAAACAGCTCCATCGCCAGTAAAAGGGCTGTCAGAGAGACTATTTCCAGAACAGATTTGGATCTCAGCACCTCGAGCTGGGCATGAAAAGATTCACCGTCCATTTTACAGGCAGCTCAGGAAAAATGGCACCAAAACCCCGGAACCGAAGTCATTTAACTGATAATTCTGTCAGATGCAGGATCGCTACCTGGAGCTTCATTTTTGTAAAGAAAACAGAAATACCTAAAAAATCAGCTGTGTAGAGCTGTTTCCAGCAGAAACCTCGTTCTGACCCCCCAGCCCCCTCTCTCATAGCACAGATCTTTTCTTGCCCAGCCATTTCCCAGGCCCAGGCTGGCAGCCAGGACACTGCTCCTGCCCACAGGGAGGGCGATGCTGGGGCATCTATCCATGTCCTACAGCATACCTGGGCACTTGGAGTGGGGTCTCAGCACCAGCAATGGCCTGCATACATGAGAAGGGTCCACGGGAAAAGTGCAGCAAGGCTCCTCTGTGGGCAGGAAGAGATTTAAGGAAAGAGAGAGGGGAAAAATCCAAACTGCTGCTGCTGTTGAGTTAAGGGAGGTTCTCACAAGTGGTTTAACTCAAGAGCCTTGGAATTCAATGAAAAATCAGACTGACTTCAGACAAAAATCAGACTAAATCCACTACAACCTTTCAGTCTGGTCTCCATTGCTGGAGTCCTTGTGCAGGTGGATCTAACTCAGAATTCCTGTGCTGGCAGGGAAGGGAGAGCTGTCCACCTTTCTGCACAGTGTGCATGGTCTCCATTGAAGGACTCTGGGAATTGAGAAACCAAAGACTAAAAATGGTCTTCACAGATCTCAGACATCCCTGTCATCTCCATGCTGTTAGAGTTTAGTTTTCCCTTATAAATAAACCTGATCACATGACATCACCAGCATTTGAAAATTGACTTTTTCTGGGTATCATCGTGTCACTCTCAGCAATTCTGCCTGGGACGTGCTGAATGGACCTTCCAGTCCTTGGTATTTGTAGCCCTGAAATGCTCATAAAGAGTTGTATTTCCCTTTAAGTTTTTGTTTAGCCAGGCAGTACATACTTAATTCTTTTATATGTCCCCATAAATCCTATCCCAGCTTTACCCATTTTTGTCTGCTCCTTGAATTATCGCCATCTCCCCAGACCTGGTATGGTGAGCAGGGCCCCAGTAGACAGTGACTAGGGATGTACATGGAGAGACAACTGCAATTGCTCTGCACTCAACACCTGTAACCCAGAATTACATTGTACTTTCTTTCAACTCTCAGTCTCAGAAGCAGAATTTAACCTACCATTAAAATCTCTCTGAAAGCCTGTGTTTCCCGTGTGATTTGCCTTCATCATATGGATTTGATTTATATCCTTGATACTCCAGATCCAACAGCCGATGGGAGAGCTTGGCTGTAGGGATGGGAAACGCCTCCCTGCAAGAGTCAGGTCAGGATGATGAATTTTAATTCGCTTTTTCTAAATATCTGTAGGTTATTTTCCCCAAAAAGTGGGCTGACAAACTTCATCTTCTTTAGTTCTCTGGCAGTAAAGCCACAGTACCAAATTTGTTGTGCCTTCCCTCCCACCCACCAGCTTACGATCGCAGGGGACCAGCCAAGGTTTCCAACATGTTGGCGTGGAAAGCACTGCCAGCCTTCTGCTGTTCCAGGGAAGGAAAGCTGCGGGGTTTGATAGACAGCTAGATAGATGGATACAGCCAGAAATATGTTTAATTATGCAATGTCACATTTCGGAGTTATTCATACTGTTCTCCCTTTTTGGAATAACAAAGACACATTTGAAAACTTGAGTTAAATTACAATGAGGGACCAAATCTATTCATTTGGACTATTTAAATGGATGGGTTTTTACTTCAGTAGATGTGGTCTTGACTATGCAGCATAGCTCAAGTGATGCTGTTAAAATCCTTCATCCATCACTGATGTGTTGAAAATTAGCCAGCCCAAAGCTGCACACTATTATTACTTAATACATGTTATCTGTGATCAAAAACACAATACCTGATACAAGTCTTTAGGAATTTGCTTTTAAGCTTCATTGTTATGGGGATTTTTTTACTAAACAAGTCAGGCATTATGCTGGGTCATCAGAAAAGCCATTGAACTTTGCATTTGGAGCTAAAATAGAACTATTAAAAGTTCCTCTCCAAGCCAGTTTATCTGACAAACTTATCTAAACCTTCACAGGATTAGTTATGGCATTCATCTGCCAATCCTAAATGCCCACTTACCACTGCATTGGAGAGCCTGGCACAAACACAGGGTCCCTCCTGCAAACCCAAGTCCAGAGCTCATCCCAGCACCCAAGAGCTGTGGGTCCATCTCACCACTGCTGAACATTCCCTGGACCTACGAGTTCAACCCAACCCGTCCTCGGCCTCAGGAGGAGATGGGGAGCACTGTGGGAAGGCTGGGCTGGAGGGCAGGGGCTGGGTCCTCTCACCTGGGACCTGCTCAGCTCAAGCACTCTGGGGCTGAGCTCTGCCCATCACACCAAGAACTAACACACCTTCCCTGCTCCAAGTGCTGCAAGCCAGAAAACAAGAGCCTGTGCCTTCACCTCTCACTGAGATTTCATTCTCCTTATTTCACATTTCAAAAAATAACAGTGATGTTATTAAGCAAAATTAAAGACTCACCTTATGTACCTTCATGGATCTCATTAATTGTTATATCAGGTCTGCTGGACAATGAACAAGGGCTTTTACCAGAAGGGGGTAAGATCTCATGAAGTGACAACTCTTACAAATCACTGCTGTTGTCTCCAGCACAGAACTGCGACACTGCCAAAGCACAAGAATACACGCAGTGAGGAACATTGATTTTACAAACATGCAATTTATCAAATGACACAAATCAGCTAAATGACATGAAAATATATCTGGAGACTTCATAATGTCACCTTCCATCCTGATGGGGTTTGACAGACACTGGCTACAGAGAGCTGCTTCAACTGCAGAATACCATTGCGGAGTAAGATTATTCTATCACTTTAATAGCAGCTATTTTCCTGTCTCTTAGGGGTTTTCTTTCCTTCTAATTTTACAACTGTTAAACGAGTGACATGCTTTCCACTATTCTAGTTAAAATTGCATCCCATTCTCAAATCAAAGTACATTTTGTTATACACTGAGGGAGGAAATGGAAGAATTCCTGTTTGATCACATCCAATGAGAGGATGGGAAGGAAACTAAGGTGAAGCAAGCCTTCAGCACTCGGCTGTCTTGGGTGAGGAGATAGTGAACATGAACCTTGTCTTCTGCTTCACTTACAGTCCATTCTGAACCACGTGTCCTGTCTCACCTCCCACACAGACTCCCCTTCTCTCAGGTCCAGCTGTAGGAGTGATTTGGGACTTTAGCACTACTCATCCATGTATCTCTGAAGTACTCACCCTCCTGCTGAAATCACCAGGCTTCTCAGCAGCTCCTCAGAACCCCCCAGTATGTTTCCAGAGCATTCAAGATATTTAGGACCTCATCAGATAAACCAGATGTCATATGAACCTGCTGTCACTTTGGCTGATTTTGGGTGAAGAGAGTGCAGCTGGGGCAGCACTGTCCAACACATCTATCAGGGCTTACTCCTGGCTTAACACAGCAGAACTGAAAGGTTTTTGAGAAAATAGAAAATGATCATTTACCTTGTAAACATAAACCTTGGTTTCTGAGGCAAAAGTGTTCTGATGGAGGTTACTGCTGCAAGTGAACCCCTCTGAGGGAGCCTCCAAGTAGCAGCTCCTCAGGAACGTTCTCGGGGGGTCTCATATCTTCCTAAAGTTTTTACTCTCCTCCTTCTGCATTTTTTATTTGTTGCTATTGTGCTAGTCAGCAGTAGCTTCACATATTTCTTCTCAGACAAGACTGCATAGATAATAGAACTATTAAAATTATTCCAATTTAGATCAGAAAAATAAAATCGCCAAAGTTTTCTCTTGCCACTCCAGTTTCATTGCATAGAAACTCCTCAATATATTTAAAAGCTTGATCTAGTTTTTATCATTAGTATCAAACTTGATCTGCAGCAAATGAAAGAAATTTACACTAATTTCTGATTTGCTTAACAGCACGCTCAGCTCACCCTAAGTGCCACGAGCCTCATTTTCTTAATAGTACTTTTTCTGCAAATCACTTTCACATAATGAGAGCTGAAATAAAACTTTTTCCACAAAGACAAAAATTGGTAGAAATAGATTAAATTGTTTGTAGCAGCACCCTTAATGTCAAGGCAACTATTAGTCGATAAAACCCAAAATTTTGAAAAAGGGTGTCAGTGAAATTAAAACCTTACAAAACTCAATAATCATTATGAAGTTTATTCTATGTGCTTTAAACTAGGGGGGGAAACCTGGGTTTTTCTGTGTTTACATTGCATTTCCCCTCACTTAAGTTGCCTTGGGAGAAAATGAAACTTTCTATAATATAATTCCAAATGGTTACTGTTGAAATGATGAAATGAAGTTTCCAAAAAGCTGCTCTAGTCTAGAATAGCTCAGGACTTCATTAGATAAGCTTCCCACACAGTACCTCAGATCCCACCACTCACAGAGAACTCCCCTTGGAAAGGCTTCACATTGCATGGGAATAAATTCAAATATATGTTGAATATATTGGAAGGACAAAGGGGGATGGCTTCACGCTGCCAGAGGGCAGGGTTAGATCGGATATTGGGAAGAAATTCTTCTCTGTGAGGGTGGTAAGGCCCTGGCACAGGTTGCCCAGAGAAACTGTGGCCCCATCCCTGGAAATGTTCAAAGCCAGGTTGGACGGGGCTTGGAGCAACCTGGGATAGTGGAAGGTGTCCCTGCCCATGGCAGGGGGTGGAATGAGATGAGCCTTAAGTTCCCTTCCAACACAAACCATTCCACGATTCTGTAACAAAGACAACTGGGAAGGACACGGGACGGACAGTGCTGTGCCTCTGAGCATCCATCCCTCCTGACACAGGACCCATCCCTCAACCTCTCGGGTTTCCTCCTTCAGCTCCAGCTTCCACCATGTCCAAAGGACAGTGCTGACACACAGGGAACAGCTCAGCTCCTTCCACAGAGATCATCTGTCCCACTGACTCCTCCCAGCCCTGGGGCTGCCACTCACCCTGCTGCACACCTAACCCACTGCTCCAGTAGTGGGAGGCGTTTCCTGCAGGGAAGGCTCCTTAACCCATGTCCTTGGTGGCCTTTTTTTGTGCTTGTCACTTGGCTAGAGCTCACTCCCCTAATTAACGTTTCCACAGCAGTTACAAGCACACCAAATGACAAGTGCTGCTTGAGACTTGACAAATAACCTGTCCCCAGCCACCCCCTCTTCCCACCCACCCTGCCAAGAAGAGGAGATGGCTTTGGAGTGCTTCGAAGCAAATGAATACCCATGGATCCTATTTGTATCCTCCAAGTTTAATACAATTTGATGTGAGGCTGAACTGGAATAACATGAAACTAAAAATAGCTGCTCCTGTTATCAGAACTGTTCACTAATTCTGAAATAAGCCACCATCTGTTTTTATTAGGAACCCACAGGAGTAATTTATCTGAATGAAATTGTAATATAAAATTAGTATCATGCACCTGGGCCTGTTGCTTTCTCTGATTTGAATTTGTACACAGCTTTCAAAGCACATCAGGAAATGCCAAATGCATCCCAACCGTTCCTGCTGTCACTTGCTGAGTGTGTCACACACTGGCAGATGCACAGAACCCTTTTCTCCAGGCAGAGGTTCCTGTCTTATGCTGCTCCCAAAGGAGAGCCTCTGCAGGGAGAGCTGCTGGGGTGAGGGGGTACCCCCTACATGGTTCTATGGAGGGGGGGGTGGAGAGATTTCATCCCAAGTAATGCGTGGGAGCACTGGAAAATGAACAAAAGCATTTCGTTCCTTGGCATATTTTGTACACTGTGTTCTAGCTCTCAAGCCATCCCTGTCAGTGACACCATGCCAAAAACACAGTCTACCTTCTCCTGGTCCAGGGTCCTGCTGTCCATCTCTGGCCAGACACAGCGGCATCGCTCTGCTCTCTGCTCCACATGGAGTGACTGCTGATGGAACAGATGTGCAGCTGCTGGAAAGAACAAAACACAGATAGAGGTTGCAGGGGAGAACATGTTTGTTCAGTCGTAAATATCCGCAGCAGCACCCTCGGGAAAGCAAGAGCAACTGGAAATTTCTTTGCTTCTCTGGGAAGAATGAAAGGCAACGAGAGCAGCGCTGTGGGTCTGAGAGGCCTTTCCCCAGTTTTCTTTGTACAGGTTCTCTATTCAAATTGCACCACAGCTGCCATTTGGGCTTCTTGTGCCCAGTCACTGGCTGCTGCCTGTCCCTGAGACAGCATCTCCTGGTCACGGGGCTGCCACTGGATCCATCAGAGCACTCCCCCAGAACTCGGGTTCTGCAGCTGTGCTGGGGGTTCAGCTCTGCCCACCCGGGGGGCTGTTCCCCAGGAGGGAGCTGAGCTCAACTGGAGCATGTGGGTGCTCATCCTCACTACCTTCAGAGGGGACCAACCCTCAGCCAAGCTACCACACACTCCAGTTGTCCCGTGGCAATACAGCCATCAGCTTTTGTTAAGTACTCAGAGGAAAAAAATAAAGTGCACTTTCCTCCCTTCTAGGTCTGATTTGCCACTCAAAGACAAGGTGGGCAAAAAGGTGGAGAATGATCTGCAACATCAGAGCTGCTCTCAGGGCTCCCCAGACCCCTGGTGGTCTCGGTTTGCACCGTGCAAACTGCCTGGATCTGAAGTTTTACTCCAGCCTAAGCCCTTGTGTAACTCAGTAAAGGCCCTGCTATCTGGGAGTACTTGAATATAAAATATATCTCCTTTAATCAAGAACTGAAGCATTGGTCACATTTTACACATGTGCTGAAGTCCCAGGGAAGGAAGAACTCTGCACTCACCTTTAACTGAAGACCAAGCTCAATTTGCACAGCTTTCAGAAAAGGGCTAGAACTGGGGCAGGTCTAGGAGCTCTGCCTAAGCAAGACCTCCAAAATTTTAGTCCCTTAGTCCCAAAGGACCCCAGCCCTCACCTCAGCTCCTTCCCTACACTCCCCAGGGCAGCCTGAAAGCTGCTGCCCAGCCTCAGAGAGCAGTGGCAGAACCCTCACATCCCCCTGGCAGCACTGGGGTCCCCGAAGGCCATGGCAGCGCCACACACCCTCCCCACATCTGAGCATTCAGGAGATGCATGTCCCATCCCTCTAAAGCTGAGAATTGGCATTTCCAGCATATTCGTAACCTGCCCAGGGAGTGCTCAGGGAAAGGCTGCAGCTTCCTTCTAAAGCACAGAAAAAAAGAACCTGCATTTTATCTGCACAAGTTACCACCACTGGGACTTTCCTTGCCTCTCTACCAAAGCAAGACAGAACTCAGCTCTCATTTAATTAAATTTATCCATCTGAAATATTCACCTTGCACCAATTAGGTAAAACAACCTATAAAGCCTCCTCCAAATAAGATAAGTTGCTGTTTCAAGTGTGAACAGATACTGAGAACACAGCGACTACAACAGGTACACTGGAGACACACAAAGGGATTTTAATTGCCCAAAACTCCGCTACTGTCAAACTGCAGGGTGGGGAGGGAGAAGCCTTTGTAGTTACCTCACGGTTAGAGATGAGTGGGGTGTTTGAGCTTGAAATGCTTCTACATGATAAGGGGCTTAAAATAGTAATCAACTTCTCTTATTAAATAGAAATCTGTTTTTCCCTCCCATGGCTTCCTGCATGTGCTGAGCCGGTAACTAGGTCATGGAGGCAGGAGGAGCTGGGGGAGGAAAATAACTTTTGTATTCTGGGGATAATTCACGCAGCCAGTTCCTCTGCTGTGAGGCAGCACAGGGGTGGGACTGCAAGTGGGAAGTTTACTTCCTGGCTGATGGACACCGATGATGGGGGCTCCCACCCAGAAATTCCACCTGTGCTGCACCCACCCCCAGCACATCAGCTCTCCAGTTCTGCCCTGGGTGGCTGCAGTTTCCAACAAGGTGGGTCAGGGCTGTGCCTGTTGGGAAGCACTTGCTGCCAGGGGGCTCCAGCCAGAGCATCACCACCCGCTCACACTCCATTGTGATGCTGTGCCAGGATTCCAGGGGCATGGACTGGGAGGAGCTGTGGGGCAGAGATGCTCTATAGCCCAAAGCTCAGTATTGCTCTGCCACCCATGGGAGCGCAGGGTAACCCAGTGCTTGAGGCACGGTTTCTTTCCTAATTGCTGATCCCCTTGTGTGTGCTAAATGGCCTCAAGATCACATGGGAAACTGCATGTGCCCACTCCCAAAGCTGGGAAGGTCCCAGTCATCAGTCAGGCTGGTGTCCCAGCACGTTGGTGTCCCAGGGTGCTGGGGCAGCACTCACCTGCTCACCGCCCACACCCATGGCCAGTCACATCTGCACCAGAACCCAGGGCTCACCTCTCAGCTAGAGAAGCTGCCAGGGACAAGGAACAGACCCCTCAGGACATTTTGCTCTCTGAAAATGAGGTTTAAAATATATTACCTAGGAGCAGTACACGTATTTCAGTTTAGAAGGATAATGATGATACACTCAGAAATGCTTTTACAAAAGCCATGTTTGCGTCTCAGAGCTGACCATGTGTGGCAGCCTGTGCATACAAATGTCCCTCAAGGGGGAACTGCTCGCTGTCAAAGGTGCCACAATACTGCCCACCTCACCATAAGAGCCCAAACACCTCAATGTGTGTAGTGGTGCTACAGTGCTGAGATGGGGCAGTTTTACAAGCTGCATCAACCAGTAATAATTTATACTCAAGCAGTAATACTCACACTAAAAGGCCCAGTCTCTATTTAGCACACATTTTCCAAACAGAGCTTCACTTGTCATATCAGCCAAACATAACTTACTCTCCTTGTCCATTGCTGACTCCATGTGCAAGCACACATTGGCAGAGGCAAGGTGGGGATGTGCCCCAGGGAAGCCCAGCTTTCCTGCTGGCCTGGTTCACCCCAGCAGGATGCTCTCCTGGTCCCTCAGAGCATCCTCCCATCATAGGATGCTCTCCTGGTCCCCTGGAGCATCCTCCAATAACAAGATGCTCTCCTGGTCATCCCTCAACACCTGAGCCTCTTGAAACCAAGAGGCTGAGACCTCCAAACCAGGACAGACATTCCACCTCTAGAAAGCAACAAAATAAAGATGTTAATTATGAAGAGAAGCTGCCAGGTTGATTAGAGATGTGTCGAGCAAATTAGAAACTGTTATTCATGTGGAGAATAGTTTAGCATATGCTCAGAATTTTTTTCATCTATTCAAACCCCAGACTCCAACATATTGAGCTGCTTCTTGTCCCCACGCTACCTACCTGTGGCAGGCCTATCACAGTGAATCCCCATGCTTCCAATTCGCTCCTATCTTCCAAAGGAACCTTTTTGGCAAATAACACACTGAAACGCTGCCAAAGGTTCCCTCCAGTGTGTGGTGACGACTGGGCTGCGGTTCTGGAAGTTCTACAGATGGGTCCTTCAGATCGAGTTAACATCTCCTCACTGCTCCCACACCACGCCATATTGCAGCTAATTACTGATTGCCTTCTCTGGAATTTATTCATTAAAACAACAACAAAAATGCATAATGCGATGTGGCAGATCCTCAGCAATTCACACCAGCCTCCCACAGCAGCAGCCACATTCCTGCTACAGCACGGGAGAATTTAGATATGCAAATGGAGAGACTGTTAGTTTAGAACTGAAAACAAAACCAAGAGATATTTATCTTAACAATTCCTGCAGAGCAGGTTGGGTGGCTCCTGTGTGTGCCTGGGTAAGCAAAGCACCATGGGCTCCACAGCTGTTTTCAGTCTGCAAAGCAATTTGAGCTTTTCCTGTTTTTAAGGCATTTGCATATTTTCTTCAGCATTTAAATTCCAGTTCTTCTTTCCTGAAACAAGCATGTTGCAGCTGTCTCGAATTTGTAAGCACACATAATCATACAATCCATTTGTATGTACAGGCAAGCAACTGCATGTAAGTGCCTGTATAATGACAATATACTCACATTATATTTATATGTTCACCTTTCACTATCCCAGGTTGCTCCAAGCCCCATCCAACCTGGCCTTGAACACTTCCAGGACTGGAGTATCCACAGCTCCTCTGGGCAACCTGTGCCAGAGCCTCACCACCCTCACAGGGAAGAATTTCTTCCCAATATCTCATCTAACCCTGTTCTCTGGCAGCATGAAGCCATTCCCCCTTCTCCTGTCACCTCAGGCCCTTGTAAATAGTCCCTCTCCACCTTTCTTGTAGCTCTTCAGGTACTGGAAGGCCACAATTAGGTCACCTCAAAGCTTCTCTTCTCCAGGCTGAATAATCCCAATTCTCTCTGTCTTTCCTCATAGCAGAGGTGCTCCATCCCTCTAATCATCTTGGTAGCTCTGTTAGGCACCTGCCCCTCAAAGCACAAAGCAATATTACAGAACACAACCTTGAAGTGAAACTTTTACAGACAGAGATCAGCTTGAAGCACAGACGCCTGCCAGACTGGCAGGGTGTGAAGCAGCTCTTACCTGACATCACCAAAAGCACCCAGCTGCAATCTAGGGCAGATAGGTTGAATACTAACACGATAGAATCGCTGTACAGGGACAAAAGAATTTGATTCCCGAAAACCCAAGTGAAGCTTGAGGCACATCAAACAGAAATGTCAAATTCACTCATAAAACAAGGGGGAAAAAAACCCCAAGGTATCTTGAGGTAGGTTTTTAATGAAAGGAGTCATTCCAGACCCAGAACCATGGCACATCTCACAGATGTGTAAATAACACTGACAGATTAGTGCTGAGTCCACAGCAGAACCCAGGCTCACTTGTTCAGGAGTTTTAATGTGCAGCTGTGGGTAAGGGCTTGGTCCATCACCCTTGGGCCAGACCAGAGCTGGATGGCCTGGAGCTGTGGGACTGCCCTGCCAGGACACCCTGACCTTACTGCCATTTCACCTTTGGGTCAGGAGGTCCCTGTTTCCCACACCACAACCCAAGGGGATGGTCAGGAGGGTCCCACCAGCGCCAGGAGACGCAGAACACGGAGTCCCACAAAGACAGACCTGGCCAGCAATGACAGGAACCACTGTTCCCGCTGCAGAAGGGGCAGGAAGAAACCCTAATCCTCACCTGGAGTTTATTTAGGGTGCTTAATCCAGAGGAAATGGGGATATTTGTTTTATTGATGCCTGGCTTTCCTCACTCCGACAAACGCGAGGTCCAAAGGAACTGTGCTGGAAGGGCTGACGTGCTCCTGCGCAGGAGCAGCGCAGTGCACAGACATCCCAGTCTGTGCACAAACCAGCCCTGGAGCAGATGGACACATGAAATAATTACAGCTGACAGCTGACAACAAGACTAAGAAGGTGTCAGTCCCACAGCAGAACCCTGTCCTTTGAAAAACACATTTAAAACTTTAGCTTAAAAATTCACATGCACACTCAAACCTCCACACTGTTTGAACTGTGTTTGTTTTCCTTCCCTTTCCTGCTCATCCCGTTTTCCTGAGACTTTGTCCTCCTGGTTTCTAATGAGCAACTGCCCAAATTTGAGTTATAAATGCTAAATATACAACCTTAAGGCTGCACTAGAATCAGATTTCTTTTATCAGGTGCCTTTCTTACTCGGCAGTCCAAATATAACTATAAAACATTTATTTTTTCAACTTTAACTGCACATTTCTGCTTTCTACTGACTCTTTGTTCACATTAATTCAGCAGCAGGTTCCCAGAGAGGAGCTCTGCCCTGGAGCACTGGTGGTGCCTTTCCATCTACTTCAACAACATACATCAACATTTTATAAAAGCCGTAAAATATGCTGCAGTCTAGTTTTATCTTCTCTCTTTGAACATGCAAATAATTTGACTCCATCTTACCCAACCACTCAATAACCAGTGATACGAAAGAGCAGGGTAATTTACTGCCTGGTGTTGGCAGATGAAGAGGGAGAAGGGGCGGGCAAAGAGGCTTTTCTGTCTGAGGCTCTTTGTGTGAACAGTGCTGCTGCTGGAGAAGTCTCACTTCTTCTCAGTCTTTCATCCCTGTGCACCTTTCATCTTTTCCTTGTCTGAGGGAAAGAAAAACCTTCTGTGCCTGAACTCCTGCTTGTCACCGTGCTGCTGTTCCCAGCCCCTGTCCTCAGGACCAGCGTTGCCCTCCCCTCACTCGATCTCACCTCCCACACTCAGACCCATCATCCAGCTTATGTCTTGCTCAAGGACCTCCACCAACAATCCAGACACCAAGAACATCAGGGATCAGAGAGTGACGCTGGCAAAGCCTTGGAATGGGATGTTCTCCCACCCAAGAGCACAAGCACCAGCCTGACTCTCCAAGAGCAGGAGCCTCAGCTCAGCTTTGGGGGCAACAAGGTAAGCGAGAACACCTGAGGGGCCAGGGAACCAACCACAAAGGGGCCCGGGGATGTGCAGACCCCTGACAAGGGCTCAAGCCAGACCCCTGAGTCTGCCCTGGAGCTAAGCAAGGTCCCCCTGGGCGCACCAGCAGCACATGCAAAGCCAGAAGACACCAGGTGTGAACGTTTCATTCAGCCTTGCTGCTGTAACTGCATAATCCAGTGAACTAATAATTGACCTGGCACTGGAAAGGACTTGAAATGTGGAATGGATGATCTGCAAATAGCTGTTCCAGGATGTGTGTGGTGGGGGCAGAGCCTTCATCAGTGGCTACACTGCAAAGTCAGAGGGCAGCAGGCACAGGGAACTGGGGAGCTGGCAGTGGGGCACCTCCAGCACAACAGCCACTCCAGCCACGGGGTCCCTGCAAGGAGGGTCTTGTGGACCCAGAGCCCCTCACCAGGAGCTCCCCAGCCCAGTGCCTCCCCCACAGGCTGTGCTCCACAGCGTGTGACCATGAGCTGAGGCTCAGCTTAAACCCCCCCAGAGGATCCCTCCCAGAGTTCGTTAACTTTCTGGTGCTGTTGTCAACCAGGCAAGGAACCAGCAGCAAGCATATGGCAAGGAGGAGGTGGGCTGGCAGGCCAGAGCACGAGGAGCAGTCCAGGCATTCCACAGACCGGTGTTTTCCAGAATTACTTCCACTGACTCTAATTAAGCTCTCCCCAGACTCACCAGCTTGAAGAGATTAAAGCCGAGCGATCACGCCGAAGAGCCCGTGCAGCACAACGCTCTCCCTGTAAGCACTTACAGTTCTGGAGCTGCATTCACACACAAAAACATCAAACTGTGCTGTGCAAAGCCATGCTGACCTACTTTCAAGCCAATTTACATGTACTCCATGGATGCCTTGAGTCACTTTATAAACAGAATATCTTTTTGCCTTTGTTAGACAAATGAAACCTTTATCGGCAAAACCAGAAATCCCCCTTGTCCTGCAAAGGAGCTGTTCCATTGAGAAATAGTGCACCAGGCCTGGGCAGCCCAAAGGTTCCTCTGTGCCCCCCACAGCTTCCCAGAAACACACACTTAACCAACCTTCAAGTCCAAATCAGCAGAGCTGGGCAGGCTTTTTCTGGTAATATTTAGTGTTTCCTTCTCATTCCTAAACACTGGAGCTTTGGAATTGTACCTGAATCTCAACCTCCTTCTTTCCCTAATGAGGGCTGCAGCCTTGTCAGCTGAGGGAGTAGAAACCCCCTTCTCTCTCCTGCTAAATGCATCTTTTTCCAAACATCCAAGCAGTGTCCATATATGAATGTCCTAATTTGGGAAGTCTGATACAGAGTATTTGAAGAATTTAACCTGGTGGTGCTGTGTCTCCTCATGGCCATGAAGAGGAGCATCAGTCGAGGCTGAAGGAAGAACATAGTCCCCTGAGCAGGCAGAAACCACATAACTGGGTGGAATGCAATAAATAGAGCTGGGAGGAAAACATTCAGGCACATTTCCAGACAAGAATGACACTGTGGTGGAGCTTAAACTGCTGGTAAAATTGTCCTATTATTATGTATTATGATTCAATTACCCACAAAATGGTTCTACGCAACACATCTAAGAAACAAAAAAACAAAATACACAGTCTGGGAAAAAGGAAAACCAAAAATCTTGCAGATCAAGTGTTCACTTTGAATATGTGTTTTCCTATTTCCGCTTTTATTTTATTTTTATAACTAGAATGCCCAGTTTCAGGACTGGAGCTGTCTCTCAGTGCACCTCGGTCAGGCTCTGCAAAGGCTCTTCCCTGCCCTCTTGTGCAGCTGCACACACACAAAACAAGAGAAAAGGACACAACTCGAACCTCCCCTACTCAGATGCCGGAGAGCAGTCACACAGGCAGAGCCCAGACCAGCCGTGCTGCAGGATGGGATGCAGGAGCTCAGGACAGGACCCCTCTGCACCCCACAACTCACCACCCCCCATTGCCAAGGGGGATGAGAAGCTTCCTTTTGTGCCTAAGCCTGAGAATCTGCCTACAGCAGCTGCACCTCTTTGACAGCAATTAGATAAAGGGTGTTTGACAGCAGGTTCAAGCAACTGACACATCAACCCCCCCTCCTTCCACCCCTCAGTTCAGCTTTACCAGGTGAGCTTTGTTGTGACATTTAATAAGCAGTAGACTTCTGCTTCTCTATCTTCCACCTTAAATAAGTCAAAGAGAATCAAAAACAGAGAGGAGAGGGCAGGGTTAGATGGGATATTAGGAAAAAAACTCTTCCCTGTGAGGGTGGTGAGGCCCTGGCAGAGGTTGTCCTGAAAAGCTGTGGCTGCCCCATCCCTGGAGGTGTTCAAGGCCAGGTTGAACAGGGCTTGGAGTAACCTGGTCTAGTGGAAGGTGTCTCTGCCCAGGGCAGGGGGTTGGAACTGGATGAGCTTTAAGGTTCCTTCCAACCTAAACCATTTTGTGTTTCTATGATAATTCTGTTACTGCATAAATAAAATATTGAGATATAAAATCATTTTGAAGACCCCAAGAAACAAGGACTCTGTAAACAACTCACACCAAGCAGAAATGCACTACACTGAGCTCTTAGAAAGCTAAACTTCCAAACTAATTACTCTGTGTAGATACCCATTTCTGAGGCTTCTGGAGGCACATGTGTGTCTTTCCAGAACACAACAGCTAAGCCAGAAGAGAAACCAAAGTCCTGCCATTCAGCTCTCACTGGGTTTCATTTTTTGCTCCACTTCACAAGCAATAACTGTGGGATGATAAGGATTTGCAAAACAAACAGAAAGCTGCACAGTGCTTGTGTTTGGAAGCTCTGAGCATGAAAATCCATTTCAGGGACTATCTCCCTCCTTCACTAATATAAACCCCTCCTGAGCGGGCTGCTTAAATCTCCTACAGAAACATAAACAACTCCAAAGCCTATTATTCTTGCCACAATTGCACTCAGAGCAGGGATCTGGGCACTCTCTCCAGCCACATTTTGCATTTGCCTAAGTTCTCCTCCTCATAATTAAAGGATGAAAATGGAAGTTGCTTCCACAAAGTACAAAACTGAGTTGGATTCACTGACCAGCTGCTGCCAGTGGGATCTCACTTCCATCTCCTTTCTTTGCCCCTCTTGGAAGGTAGATCACTTCCAGTGTGCAGGGTGAAATGATGGTCCCTGGGGAGTACATTTGGTCCAGCTCCTGTTCAGCTTTTGTGGGGTGCCCAAGGCAGAGCTGTGGGCTGGGGCTGGACCCACCAAGGGACAGGATGAGAGAAAGCCCAGGTTACTGCTCAGCCCAGACAGAAACATGATAGTGCTGGCCTTGACCTCAGCCAAAATGAGAAATGCAGGGTAGAAATATTTTGGCAATGCTATACCATTTTTCAGAGGGTGGGATTTTCCTCAAAGCAGGAGTTCCCTCAAGAAGAGTGGAAACCCACCAGCACAACCCCCATCAGGGAGCAGATTTTGACTGATGGATGGTGATGGGAAACTCACCAGCAGCACTGGGTTTCAATATTTTGGAGAGCATTTTCCTTGGGGAACATACACTGTCACAACATACACACACTTTAAAAATAATTACGAATAATATTTTTCAATATTTTCCCAACAATCTGCATGGATGAGCAGAAGCACCATGTTCCTTCATGCTCCTTCATTAGTAAGGCAAAACATCCAATCATAGAATGTTTGGGTCAGAAGAGATCTTAAATATCATCTTATTCCCACCCCTTGCACTTTCCACTAGACCAGCTTACTCCAAGCCCTATCCAACCTGACCTCGAACACTTCCAGGGATGAGGCAGCCACAGCTTCTCTGGACAACCTGTGCCAGGGCCTCACTAACCTTAAAGGGAGGAATTTCCTTCTAATAACTGATCTAAACTTACATTTGAGGTGTTTTTCTCACTCAAGAGCAGAAAACACGCTCTGTGTTACAGGTGGAGGGATGGGGTACAGACAAGGTGCCACTGGGAAGGGGCTCCTGTCCCAGTGATTTCTGTGGCCGCTGCCCTCTCTGGCCAACTGTGGTCATTTTCCATAGCCAAAAGGAGCAGCCCGGCCCACGAAATCCTGCAGGACCACACACAGCCAAGTGCTGGTGGCCCACCTGTGTTCAGTCTGCAAGAACAAAGCAAATTCAACAAATATTTTCAAAATTTCTCTATCATTGACAACACCCGGCAGCTAAGCCCAGCCTGGGGAATAGCAGTGCTCCTGCCTCGAGGAAAAACCTCACTCAGTTACACCCTGAGCTTGTTATCCAACACCACAACAACACCAGTGTATTCCATCTCAACCACCTGAAAGCACAGTTAGATTTTACATTAATAAAAAGTAAAGGAGGCTGGACAAATACAATGGAGGGCAAATCCACTGGGACGCTGAATGCAAAAGATTTCTCTTGCACTGCAAGTTTCCAGAGCTGAAACCAGCTGGAGGTGGGTGATTATTCGGAGGGATGTGGAGGGATCTGCCAGGCTTCTCCTCTCTGTGTCTGCAGCTCACAGCCACTGCTGGGGAGGGGGGCAGGAGAGGACTCGGCTCATCCTGGATGGACTCAGCAGGATGGCACTCAGGTCACCTGCATCTCCACCTACACACACCATGTTCAGGAAGAGAAGAGAATAAAGCTGTTTGCCTTAAAGCACTTCAACATAGAATTTTATTTTCAGAACAATAAAGCCCCAAAGGAGAAAGAAGCAATTTTAACTTAAAATTACCTCTTTCACTCGGTCTTTAGCATTTTTTAACAAACACATTGCTCTATCTCTGCCCTACCAACCCTCAGCTCTCCCTCTATATTTCTAATAGGTCTAAACTAATTAATTTCCTACAATAACAACCTCCCGGGGACATACAGCTGGATAATCCTCAACTCCTCCTGAAGTCAGCTTCCTGTAGGGCTGAGGAGCAATTACAGCTCATTAGTCATCTGCCATACGCAGAGACGACGGGGTTTATATCGATTGTTTTTCCAGGAGCACCATCAGAGAAAACAAGAGTGTGGGGGGTGTTCCAGTTAACAGAAACTTTATGGGGAGATAGCATCAGGTGAGAGGCAAGGACTTTAATCTTCGTTTACACACAGCAAAAGCGGGAGGGGGGAGCAGCCTGGGGGAGCCGCTGTGTTTCCGGGGGGCACTGGGATGGGAGATGCCTCCAGACCAGGACCACAGGCAGGTGCACCCTCACCAGGGGCACAGGGGATCCCACAGCCCCAGATCCTTGTGCATCCCACACATCTGGTGCCACTAAAACTCCTGCACATCCCAGCAGCAGGAACGGCAGCTAAACCAGAGGGGTGACTTTCACCACACTGTCAGGGAGTATCCTGGTGTGTAACATCTACCCAGAAGTTTGCAGGTGCAAAAAAACCACTGAGTTTCCATGGGAAACCTGAAAAAAGCCCCAAGGGGACTGTGAAAGCCAAGCTGCCACCCACCAGGAACAGAACAGTGCTGGAGGGTCCCAGTCCTGGCTAGTTCTGCAGGTCACATGCAGGGGAATCACCCTGTATTAATGCAGAAAAAACTACTAATGCCATGCAGAATTATCACACTGGGTATATCATACACCCAAGTACTAATGAAATTATATATTGTTAATAGTGACATGCACATTTTGCCAGCTCCCTGTGTATTTCTGAAGCTTTACAGAGCAAGGTGGAATAGTTTAAATAGGCCTTTTCTGGGCATTCCCAAATGACAAGAACAGCAGAGGCCAAACTGTTTTCACCTGAAAGGTATTGATTGTTTTTCCTCAGGTGGTTGTTCAAAATACCAATTCAGATTACTGGAAAATCCCATGAAACTTCAAGCTGCAAGGGAGACACCACTTGGTTCTCCAAACAGTGGTACTGCTGCTCTTAATATGATGTGATTTCTAATCGTGATCCTTACAGACACAAAACCATGTGTAAAATCATTCATTACCCATCAATAGAACAGTGAGACATAAGGTTGGTGATGAGCATCCTGCTGCACCCCTGGGAAGGGAAGGGAGCTGCAGCTCCTAAACTAGCTGCACAGGCAGGATTCTGGTTGGAAAATACATCCAGAAAAACACTTGTCAGGATGGAGCACAGGACTCCAGGAACCCAGTGACACTCGGGGGCACAAAGCACAGCTGAAATCAAATGCTCATTCGTCTTAACTTGGATAATTTCTTTTTTCTCTGATGTCCAGCTCTCTTCAAAACTTACATTTGCTGACTCGATTGGAGCCTTTCATGTTCTGTTTTTGAACTATATGTTGCATATGTTACAATTTGACTTTTCAAATGCCAACAAATGGCTACAAAATTGGCCCCTTGTGAATAACAGCCCAGCAGCATTTCTATGTAATTATTTTGCCCGGGAATTTAATTTGCGAGACATAAAAGTTCTGCTGGATGAAAGAGCAGTGCATAATGATCCTTAAGCACGGGGAGAGGCTCCCGTTCCTCTGGGCACTGGAGCACGCGCCACCCCTCCCCAGCCATAAAGCTGATTCCCTGTGGCACAGAGCATTTCTGCCACGGATTCAGACACTATTTCATGAGGAACAGCACTGCCTGATTAGCGAGGGCTGCATGTGTGTGACCCCTCAGTCACCACCCTGCGAGTCACACACTGGAACCTGAGTTACCTCCGTGCTGGTGCTAAAAGCACCAACACTGCGTACACAGCTCAGACTCTAGCAACTACCCAGGGGTTTCTGGCAACTCTATTACTCAAATTATGACTACTGTTAAATATGACTACTGTTAAATACCACAAAATCACAGAATCCCAGAATGGCTTGTGGCCGAAGGGACCTTAAATCTCATCTCATTCCATCCCCCTGCCATCACATTCTACTAGATCAGGTTGCTCAGGTTGCCAACTGCTGTTAGGAAACAAAGATGATCTTATAATCTTAAAAGACAAAAAAAAAAAAAACCAAATGAAATGAAACAAAACAATACGAAATAAAACCCAGGGAGAATTACATCCTGCCATCCCTGAGCCAGTTCTGCTGGGCTAAAGAACATGAGGCTGAGCCCCTCCAAGGGCACTGTGTCCCTGGCCCTTCCTCAGCCACAGACCAGATCTTGTTCTCTAACTCCTCTCTCAAGGTCTCAATGCACTGACTGAATTGAAAGCAGATGGCATTTGAGACATTTCATATCATTTTCATCCTGATTCATTCCAGATGAAGTCCTTACATAACTCTGACATTTAGTGGCTCAATCCAGAGAGAAATACGCCCTTCCTTATCCCTGCACTCTCATCCTTTTTTTTTCTTTTTTTTTAAGATTTAAAGTTAAATGGTGATCATGTTGAAATACATTAACTCTTATAGCCACCAGGGGAAAGCACTCAAGGGAGCAGGACGTGAGCTGTCTGATCACCATGTTTCAGTTCAGATCCAGTTTGAAGCAGTGGAGCAGCTCCAGGAGGGGAGGGAGCAACTGCTGGGTGTTATCAGGGAGCCAAGGACAAGCCTAGAGCTGCTGGGGACTGGCAGGGAAGGGTATTTTAGCCAAACAATGCAAACCAAGCCACCAGCCATCTCTGAAACAGCCTCCTCAGTTGGAGGCTGACATCATTCAGGTCCCTATGGGGTCAGTAGAGAGGGAAGTGCCTAATTTAGGTAACTTAAGTCACCATAAATTACAGAACAACAACAGGAGAGCCCAGACCATGAGCATCCTGACTTGGTCACATCACTCAGCTTTAAGGAGCCATCTATTCTACCTCATCAGCTTCCTACCACGGACTCCTCCAAGGTGTGGAATCTCTGGTTTGATTATCCAGTCTTTTCCCAGGGACAATTTCCTTCTTTTGAAAAGAAAATGTCAGCAAAAAGGAGGAAATCTGTATAAAATCTTCCTGGATTTTGAAGAGGGGCACACTTCTATCCAGAGCAAATTTTATTTAATGCTTGTTGTTGTTAAACTAAGCTCAGCAAATCACTTTCTCTAAAGATCAACTAAAGCTGTAGAAAGACAGAAGCAAAGACAAATCACGGGATTATGAATGATGTGTAGGAATAGAACACTGATGAGCATTTGGTTAGTAAGAACATATTGAGCCTTGTGGGATCTTGAGCCTCTTGACTTGATCAAAAAGACTAAATCCTGATGAACCCAGTTATAAAGTACTAGAAATGAAAGTCTAATGCTGGGCTTAATTTTGAGGTTTTTGCCTTGGAAACCCCCCTAGGTAGGTTACATAGCCAGAGTCAGCAACTTTGGAAAAGCTGTGAACATCCAGTAGATCTCCATCAACCAATCTAGATAGAAGTGTTTGAAGGAAAAAGTAACTCACATGGAAAACAAACAAACAAAAAATTCAGAAAATATCAAATGCCAGTAAAATAAGTTCATGTTTTCCATCTGATCAAATACCCAGGAACACATCTTAAAAAAATATTTGTGCACATCTCCTGCAAAATGGTTTGTCCTCTAATCACACGCTATATAGAATAAAAGTAAATTCTTTTTCAGAAACAGTTTCCTGCCCATTTGAGATATTAATCTCAGGGCCATATGGGCAGCTGGGGTACGTGGATTTGCTGGAGTTACACATTCCCTCAGAACAGCTGGTGCAATGGGTTTCACATGGGTCATATTGGCCAACAAGTCCTGGGTTCCTAAATGCAAATGGGCTGTTTAAACACTCCTGTGACAGTTTGCTACAGCCTGTGGCAGGTAAGGCTTTGATGCTGCTCCAAGGGTTTGCCACTAGAATATATTTTATAGTCAGATGAAAACTAATTAGAAGAGAAAACAGATCAATATCAAGGTGACAGAAAGCTCTCATTATCCCAAGAAATGTCAAGCCAGTTACACACATTCTGCCCTCCCATTGCTTGTGCTTCCCAGCTCCTTTCAGTGCACTCCTGGGTCTGGTGGGGTACCCAGCAAGGCTAACAAGGGCATGTTTGCTCCAGATGACTAGAAAATATTGTCATTCCAGGCTTAATACAAGAAGAGCACCAGCAGCTGAGCTGGCAGCCCCTGTTCCCCCCCCTCAGCAGAAGCCATTGGTTCCACAGGAGCAGGTCATCCTCACAGCCACATGCACAGGGAAGGTGCACAAGGCACAGCTGTGAAGTCTGAGTGTGCACTGACACAAGGACACCACAGTGCCTGGGTCTCAAGATTTTGTTTGCTTTGCTTAAGTAGCAGGGTGATTACCATCAAACGAATATAAGCTGAAAATAAAAATAAAGAAAAAAAGGTGGTTTCTGTTGAAAAGATCTTATCTCTCCTCGAGACACCCCAGCAGCCAAGCTTTGAGGCAGAGAATTTGAGTGTTAGTTTCCATGAAACTAGTTATGGGCTATTGGTTAATGGGCTAAATTAGTCTCCGTGAAAAATTACCCCTATTTGACTTTATCATAAGCCTTTGGCCACACACACATGCTCTGAGGAGATAGAGATCCATTAATTAATGCTTGTTATTGCTGCCTCAGGCCACGTTAATTTTGCCTGAGCTCCAGCAGTTGGTTTCTCGGTGAAATTATTCCCCATGGAATACCTGTATCCCCACACTCAGGGGGTCCCAGAGGCATCCAAGCTCCAGGTAGATTTTCTGCTGTTATCAAAGGGTCACTACGAGTCAGTTTGGGCCTTTTTAGGGCAGGATCCTTCATTTTCCCACAGCCCCACTGCCCATCGCGCACAGGGTCTGTCCCAGTCACACATCCCCAGTTTGGCTTGTTGAGTCCCATCCCAACCTTTCCTTCCCTGTCCCTGCTGCCCTCGTGCAGTGATGAGGCACAGCAAAACATGGGGTCACATCTTCCCCCTTCACAATCTCGTCCTGTCATCCAACTGCCCAGTCCTGAGCCAGATTCTCACCCGTGAATGCGGTTCATCACCCCGGTCAGTCCCCACCTCCTCACACACAGCTCACAGAGCTGGGTCAGTTCTCCAGGACAGGTCCTGGCTGCCACCCAAATTCTCTGCATCCCCCTGGTTCTTGGGTGGGCGACACATGAAAAATGAAGAGCCCCTTGAAGACAGCGACAGTAACGGCCACCAGTTAAAAGTTAAAGGGAGTGAATCCTAAAGGCTTGGCAGTAAAAAGCATCTTTAGAAGTTCATGGATATTTTCAGGGAAAAAATGTGAATATTAATACTAGGCAACGAGATAAACAGCCATGCTACATTTAAAAGATGCTCTATTTATTCTAGGGATTTTTTAATTATAAAATCAATGAAGTGTTAATGGTTTTAAGCATTACTTTAGCTCACTGGGAGTTCTAAAACAACTTTTTTTAGTCTACAGCATAAATTCATAAGCTGATCAGTTTGACCAATTTGTCAAGACAATTTCCATTAGTAAACATGAATATTTAATGAAAGGGAAAACTGGCATGAACAACTTCACTTAAGCGACTAATGACTTACTGGAAAACAGGTAGGATACATTAATATGCCACTACTTTAGGTATTTGCAGAGCACAACCTCCAAAGTATTCAGTAAACCCTTCGTTTTGCCTTGTCTTTGTTTATCCATGTATCTTTATTAATCTATGTCTCTGCCACTGGAGATAAATGTCAGCAAATCTGCTCAAAAATAAACACCACTTTTGATTTAAACCAGCCACTGCTGCTTGTTTCCATGTGGCTTTCATAAAAGGACCTTTTGTCTCCTTCATTGCTATATCAGCTAATTTGTTTGTTTGTTTATAGGCAAATAGAAAGGCCTGACAACCTCACAGCACTTGTTAATGCACATGAAGGAGAGAAAATCAGTGCAAGGCTCTGAAAACCAACTCAAGACCCAGGAGTTGTTCCAGAAGATCTTAAACCAGAGCAGGCTACTAGGAGCAGCTGGCAGACACCAGGCTCTGCTCTCCAGCCATCCTTTGGTGTGACATTCCCCTATGGAAGCAACATCAAATCAGCCTAAATACACCTCAGGGCATTTTAGAGAAAAATACCAGCAGAATAGGCAATGCTGGGACTGAAGCAGGAATAGCAATGGATCCCGTTGTGCAAGGAGACAAGCAGGGAAAGATGTCAGATTTCCTGTGTGTGTTGCTGGTCACCCTCAGCCATGAACAGACATCACCAATGATGCTCTGCCTTTCCCACTTACTCTTTCTCCATTTGTTGGACCCCAGGTGGCCCATGCTGCTGTGCCCTGACCTGCTAAAGCCACAGCACATCCCGCTCTCCTGCAGCCCCCCAGGCTCCCAGCCCAGGCTTCCAGGCAGGGGAGATTTGTTCTCACAGCAAGTGTCAGTGCTGGTACCAAAGCTTGTGACCCTGCGTGACTCTGCCTCTCCTCAGGAAGGTCTGTGGGTTTGGTTTCAGGGGTTTTGGTCTCGGATTTGCTGCACAGGCAGCATGTGCCCTGAGCACACCAAGCCCATCCATATGCACGGCATCTGTAAAAAGTTGTGATTCCAATGAACACAATTACACCCATTTGAGAGGGAAGTCGGCGTTCCTCCGGCAGCAGCTCTTTTCCCAACTGACCTCCCTCCACCACAAATCTCTTTTGACAGGCGCTCACAAATCCTAAAGTGAAAAGCTGTTTCCTTTAGTCACTATCCCCGTAAAATACACTGACTCTCTTAATTACATGCTTAGCTTTTTTCCAAAGGCTCTACCCATGCATGTAGGCAATAACTCAAGCTTAGAGGCAAGGGACCATGTAACAGAGCGAGAGCAGTGCACTCGTGTGGAAAACAACCCACCCCAGTGCCCGCAGGGACCGGGGGACTCTGGTGGGACCAGGCACCAGCTCCCTGGGGACACTTCCCTTGCATGCCAGCTGAGCTTTGCTGCTGGGGGGCTGTTTGCTGTCACTGGTGCTGCAGACCCACAGCTCAGAGTCCCCCAGGCAGCACAGCCACGCACAGCCCGTGTTCTGTAGGGTACATGCCAATGGGCTGCCAACCAGACTGAGGACCCAGGAACCCAAATTCCTGCCCGCTGCATCTGTGATATGCAGTATGGAGCACCTCCCTCCTGCAGGTGCAGTCCCAGAGGCACAAGGGCACGGCTGACACTCCCCGAGGGTCGGAGACATCCAGGACTCAGCACAGCTTTGTGCTGGTGTGCACCAAGCTATGGTAGCACTTCATGGAGGAGATCATGCCCAGTGATGGCCCTTAGAGATTAAATATGGGCATAAAGGCTCACAAAATGAAGGGATTCCTAGTCCTACGTCTGATTTCACTGGGCTCTTCCCCAGTGCTATCAGCAGCAAAGTCAGCACAACCAGAAGCAGCCAGTGAAGCAGGAGCTCCAGGGTCCCCATGGCACACCAGAAAAATCATCAAAACACAACGTTGTCTCAACTCTCCTTCCAAAATATGAAAACAGAAAAACCATCCCTGGTAACACCTCTGTCATGGCACAACGATTACAAGAGAGAGATGGAGGAAAGGAAAGAAAACAGAAAAAAAGCCATATCCTCAGCAGACCAAGCCTGCATCCCAGTTCTGACTTCCCAGCAGAGTATCTTCCCTATCATATACCACAAAGTATCCATAAAGTCAGGTCAGTGATTTCATAATAGGAAGCTCTTCTGGTTAGAAAAAAAAAAAAAAAAAGGCAACAGGCTGGGGACAACACTTCAGTCAGGAGTGGTGTGTAGAGGCAGCATAAAAAGGAGTGAAAGCAGGCTTTGGGGCAGCAGTCAGAGGAGGGGCAGGTGGGCAGAGCAGGCAGAACAACAGAGCAGCTCATTTGACATGGAAACTGTATTTACAGTCCCAGAGAACACAGGGGGAAGAAAGCACATGGAACCATGTTAACTCCTGGCTGAGATGAGCCCCTTCCGCCACGAGGGATGGAGCCAACTGGAGCTGCTACCTCCAATTTGGTTTTCTTAAAGAAAATGCTCATTCTCTTGGGAACCAGGCAAGGGAAGACTTTAGGCTGGAGACCTGACAAATTGTCCTGGTTTTCTGCAAGGCCTCGATAGCCTCGCTCAGTGCTGGTGTAAGCTGGCACGCATGGCTGGACACCGGTGAATCCGTGTGCCCAGAGCCAGCACTGCCTGTGCCGTGTCTCCTGCAGGACTCATTTCCAGCCACAATATTACAATGTGTCTTTCCCGGCCCTGCTCCCCCTGAACACCCCAGGGACAACTGAGCTGGTGGAAACACAGCAGCTGCTGTCACAGCATCAGCAGTTTGGATGCAGTTGCCTCCCTGCGCCTCCCCAGCGAGCCCTTTGTATCCATGTGAGCCCATCAATTTGCAGCCAGCTTCTGCAGGATGAGTTCAGATTCCCCAGGCTCCAGAATGCAGAGAGTGTCTGAGCAAATTCACTGAACTGCCCAGTGACCCCTCCAGTCCCTTCAGGAACCATGATCTATGACAGTGAGGACTCAGCACACCGTGCTCTGCTGACTAAAACTGCTTTTAAAGAGGTACGTTACCTACAAACTCAGACTGATAAGTGACTGCAGGGCACTCAGCAGCTACTGTGAAACCAAGGAACCTGGAAACAGAATTAGAGGAAGTAGGGATGCAGATGGAGGAGGACTGAAGAGTCTTGGGAAGAGAAGAAAGAGAAAAGATCAGTAGGACGCAGACTAGACTCACAGTTTCAGAATTCTGAACCTAACTGTCCAAAGTTTTTTCAGTTATTTATCCAACTTTATCATCATGTCTTCCTCCAAACCCATTCTCCTAAAATCAACAGAAATAGCTACATCCTTACAACTTTTCAGAGAGTTCCCTGCAGTTCTCTGAGTCACAGCCAAAATTCTGTCTGGAGCAGTTATTTTGGGTATGACTTTATCACCAGGGAATGAAGAAATTAAAAAAATAACTTCTTTTCTGGTCAAAGAGTTTATTGCCACATCTTTTACATTTCATTCTGAATTTCATTTTTTCAGTACATTCCTTTTCTGGAGCAAACATTCACAGAGATGATATAAACAGGGTGCTCGGATAGCAGCTTTCCAGTATAGCAACTTTATTTGGAAGTGTATAAAACCCTAAGAACTAATAAAATATTCTTGCCTCCCAAGGCAAAGCATGTGCAAGATAAAAAGGGTCAACCCCTGAATGGATTATAAACACACATCACACGTCAAGTTTCTGCAAATTCCCTTCCCCCACCCAGTTTTTAACACAAAATAAGATAAAATACAAAAATAGCTTTGGGCATACTTGAAAGTTTAATCTCAGAGTGGAAGAGCTGAGAGTGCTGCTCAGATCAGCAGCACTTGCTCCTCCACAGCCTTATCACAGCACCAAGATCCACCATCCCGAGGATGGAGCGGGGGGGACAGGGACAAGCCTTGTGGGGTGCAAAGCAGGACTGGAATAACTATATCACCAGAAAACAGATGCTGGAAATTCTAATGCCACTTCATCACAGCAGGAAGCAGATCCAGCCCCACGGCAGTGTGGGGAGGATGCACATCCCCACCCCAGGGCAGGCAGGAAAAGATACTGGAATTCATTGCACATAAAGAAATTGAATTCATTGCCCATATATATAAGATAACTGGTATTCATTGCACACATATATAAAAAGGGAATTCATTGCACATCTATACCCACACAGACACTTCAATTTGATGTGCACAAGTAAAACTTCCCATTAATTTGCACGATAAACATCTTCACTAATTATATGCCGTGCTTACACTAATCACCTGCCTGAAGCCATCAGGTTTTATGTGGGGTGCCTGTCAGATCGCATAAAGCAAATAGGGCTGGATCAGATGCTTGGATGAAAACCTCCCTACACTACACCCGGGTGCTAAAATCATGTACTCAGCTGCAATTCTTCCTTCTAAATGGGCAGAAAAGCAGCTAATTCTCAGCTGAGGCTGCCTCCCACCCTGCCTGCTTGCTGGCTTCACAGACCCCGCCATCAGCCTTCTGGGTTTTATCTCTTTTGCCACTGGGACACTTATTTTTGCTGTCTACCAAACTTCCAGTTCCCTGCTGGGTTCATTCTTCCTACCTCCATTCCTGTCCCAAGGTGCTTTCTCCTTCAGAAACAGCCACATCCCAGGAGCAGATGCAGAGCTCTGTGCTTTTTATGTATGTTGGAGAGAGAATTACTACAAAATTCTTCCCTGTGAGGGTGGTGAGGCCCTGGCACAGGTTGCCCAGAGAAGCTGCGGCAGCCCCATTCCTGGAAATGTTCAAGGCCAGGTTGGACAGGGCTTGGAGCAACCTGGGATAGTAGAAGATGTCCCTGCCTGTGGTAGGAGGTGTAACGAGATGAGTTTTAAGTTCCCTTCCAACACAAACCATTCTGGGATTCTATGATCCAAGAAGATGGTCGGGAATTCAGCTTATCCAGGAGTTTCTATTTCATTGTAGACAGAACAGAGAATGGAAAGTAAAAGAAAAAGACAGAAGGCAACCACCAAACTTGACAAAATTGATAGTCTCCATCCCACTACTAAATTTTGGCACACTCAGAGGAGATCTATAGTACCTTGCACTTCCACACCAAGGGCAGCACTGCATCCCCAGCCCCATGCTCACCCACACACCAGCAGGAAATGTGGAGATAGGCTCTTGGTGTCCAAACACCTTCCTCCTCCTGCCACTCTCCCCAGATGCCCTGAAGCAATAATTTATTTCAAGATGATTAACTTCCTCCCACAGCAGCAGCCCCACACAATCCTGAACGCTCTCCACGAATGTTCCTTTATTAATGAAATTAAGCATCAGAGACATGGGCTGTCAGGGTGAATTGATACTGTGAGCTCTTCTTTAGCCTGAGCAATCACGTGCAACACCCAGAACAAGGTTTGGAAGGGGGTCATTAAAGAGCTCAGCTACTTTTCAATTCCCAGGCTCTGATCCAACGAGGTCAAAACTAGGATCCCATTAAAATAATTGGAAGTGCTGAACCATTTCATGATGAATTCATTTCATACTTAAATATACAAAAAACAACCAGACTGGAATGACCCCTAGCCATACATAAATAATAAAAAAAAAAAGGTCAAAATTACTCTGAAAACGTATGGAATAAAATTATATTTCTTGTTGACTATCACCTACAGCAATGGCTACAGCAGACTCACACACCTCAAAATTTAACATGAAACAGCCTTGGAAAGAATGCAGACACAGCAATTAAAGGTTTAGTTTCACTGATCTGGAGGTGTTTGGTTTTCTCTGTCCCAAATAACCTTCTCTGTGCCCTGCTGTTCCCTCTTCTTAGGAAAGGAGAAAAAAAATCTTTTATTTTTAAAACTTTGTTTCTAAAACTTTTTCTTCTGATTAAAACA
Organism: Manacus vitellinus; assembly: GCF_001715985.3. Taxonomy (NCBI): domain Eukaryota; kingdom Metazoa; phylum Chordata; class Aves; order Passeriformes; family Pipridae; genus Manacus; species Manacus vitellinus. The sequence goes on from NW_021939882.1 coordinate 5,943,400, forward strand.
GCTTCTCGCTGAGCACCTTTACTTTGGGGAGAGGAATAACATTTGTATTTTTTCTTTCTCATGAAAAATAGATCAAAGCAGAGAAGTAAAATACATTTGTTCTAGAGTTGCTAAAAGGGACTTTAACAAATGGACTGTAAAACTCCACAGTTGGCTGCAGAATCAGCATCTCAGGGCGCAATTTAGTTACCAATGCTGACCACCTGTGACGATCAGCCCAGCAGTAACCAAAGCAGTTATCCTGGATTTCAGTGCAAGTCATTTGTCACCGGACCACAGGAGAAAACAGGCACTGATACCCAGGCAATAAATTCACCTTCTTAGTTCATTATGAAGCTCCTCTCCCTCATCCAAAACACTCAGCTCAAAACCCACCTGACATAAACCCTTGTGGCCTATCATTACTGTTCTTTCCTGGACAAGGAAGATTTCTTGTATTTTCAGTATTTTAGAAAGCAGCATTTCATGGATTTTATAAACGTGGCACTTTCGCAGAGCTGCTGTCGTGCAGCTCCATTAACAGCCACACGGAAAAGAGGGACTGCTGGAGCTGGGACAGGAGGAATGGCAGGGACAAGTTTCAGCTTCAGGTCCACGTACATCTAGGCCATATGGAAGGGAGGTGTGCACACAGGACCATGCTATACCCTGAGGACACTGTCACCTAAAGCCTTCTGCTTACGGAAGAGGAAATACACAGCTCTGGTGGGGAGGGGCAGCAAGTGCCACCCCAAGAACAGCACCAATGTCCTCCTCCACTCTGGAGAGGGTCCCCTACCTCTGCAGCCATCCGGGGATCCTCAGCCCTGACCCAGGGGAACTGCAGCAGAAGGGAAAAACACCTGGGGACAGGGACTGACACTCCCTTATCCCACGTGGAGAGTGTCCAGAATGGAAAAATCTTGGACCCAGTGGCTGCAGGGGAAGCTGCTAATACTGCTATACCCAAACTCTTAAAATCCAGCCTGAACCATAAAAGGCAGTGTTTAAAAATAGTTTAACAGATGTAGAGGATTGATTTGACAGGACAACCATCCTCAAAGTCACGCAAATGTCATTGTCCCTGATGTAGAGGATAAACCTCACGCAGAAACCTCAGTATAAACCTCCTGAGGAGGCAGCTCAGGTAGAGCTGAAATCCTGTCCCTGCCCAGGCAGCCACTTTCTGCAGGTGACATTCACAAGCTGCAAAGGACCAGCAAAACAGAGGCCAAGTGCATGGAGTCATGTTAATGATTCCTGCAGCCCCAGTTTGTACCCACACAAAAGAAATCACAAACCACAGGCACAGGTTGGCACAGTGGCTCCACGTGGTCCCCTGCTCACTGCTGCCCTGAGAGTTTCCCCTGTGGGGAGTGAGTGCACCCAGGACATGAAGAGCCAGGGCACAGGTGCCAGGATTGAGTCTTTCTCCTCTGCACCTCCCCGTCCATAATGGCTGGACTTCTACCAAAAGCTTTTGGAGGAATTTCAAAGAGGAATTTCAGTTTTTCCCACTGAAAGTGATGTTCACTCCTCCCCTTCTCAAAAGCAAAACGTTAATTAAAGCAGCATTGATTTCCTGTCCCTATGTCAGCTCCTGTTTGATCTGGAAGCTTAACAAACTCTTTCTGGCACACAATGAAATATTGCCAGTTAAATTCAGAAGATGAGTTTGTGAGCAGTGTCTTTCTTAATTACAGTCAAAATGCTTACATAGGAGAATACTGGAGTTGGTGTGTGATTCCAGTGTTAGTGGATAGCACATGGAATTGAAGCAGGAGAGGTTGTCAGGACTGGAAGTTTGTCAGCCCACTCACCCCGCAGTGTTCCCACACCAGTGTGGAAATGCCATCACTACATGGAGCCCCTGATAAAGGTGATGTTCTGCATCCAGCCAGCCCCCTCCCAGGACAAGGCACCTCCTTTCATCCAAGATTGCCTTCTTTTCACCATCAAGGGCCAGTAGCAGCAGATAGGAGACGCCAGTGCTGAAGTGCTGCACTCCCTCAGCACAGGCTCCCACATTCCTTCTCTCACTGCCCACATCACCACTCAAAGCCCTGATCTGTGCAGTTAATAATTGTGGATTTGTTACAAAATAAAAAGGAATTGTAGGTTTGTACCTCATTATAATGCTCAGATTCGCTGCATCCGTGTTATAATCTGTAAACCTGAAAGAAATCCCTACCAGGGAAATGCCAGAAACACAACACACCTATGTGTGTGCTGTAGCCAAAGAAAGGTTAACAAATAGAAAACTCCAATTCAAGTTATATTTATAATTCATTTTCGGTGGCGAAAAAAATAATAAATCTCTAACCTATAGTTGAGCTCTAAATGTTTTTTGAAAGCAAGCACAAAAGAAACAGGAATGCAGCAAAGCTGAAGCTTGATTTTTAGTTTGAAAATACTTGAGGGAACAATCTTCCTGCTGCAGCTTTAGGTGGGTTATTTTGCCATTAGTCCAGGAATTTTTTATTTTTTTTTTTTAACGCTTGTGATTGTTCAGCAAATTACAGTGTTTGCAGTTGCCATGCAAGGCACCGGTTGTGCTGATTCTGGTTCACTGAACACAGAATTCCTCTCATACCCCACGGAGACCCCCTCTGGAGCTCCTGAACAGCGTGAGGGAAAGGCTCTCAGCACACCACCCAGATTCCCACACCTCCCAGCTCTGAGGCCCACAGAAATCCTATAAATAGACTCCGTTCCCACAGCAAGTCACGACAGTCAGACACAACACTAGGAGGGGAACAGGGGGTTCAAGCCCCCAAGTGAAGGGTAATGCCCACTTTGTTCTCCTAGGTAGGATCCCACATGATGATGTGTGTCCACTCAAGCAACCTCACCTCCCTTTATCAATGTCCCAGTTCCCTTATTTATGAGTCTCTTCCCTTTTCCACATTAAAAACAGGCTCTGGAGCCTTTCCTGATTTGCATCATCAGGGAAGTTTTTGAAGCTTCGCAGAGGATATGTAAGATGAATATTATGATCTCACCTTTTTATACTTGCTGAATATTTAAAGGGGTTTAGCTCCCTTAAAATAAATCCTTTCCAAGTGGAAGGACAGAGGGCTACTGTTTCCATAACAACCACTCCTCAGAAAATCTTCTTTTGGTAAATACAGCAGAATTAACAGCATAGTTTTAATATTTAATCATATTCTGTTAGACATGTATGAAAAAAAGGTAAACTTTAGTTCACCTTGCCTCTCTCCCACCTGCCTCATTGAGCAAAATCCAGTTCCTTTCAGAGAGTAACAGAAGAGCCCCCGTGAGCTCATTCATTGCACTGCTGAGCAGCTGATGGGCACCCCTGGAAATGAAATAAGATTGAAAATTGCTGATGCATCTTCCATCGCTTCAATTTCCAAAAGGTTAGAACAAGTCACATTGGATAAAATCTTGGGAGTGCCAAGGAAATGGTCTGGGTAATAAACGGGAAAAGGCATTCTCTGCTCTGTATTAGGTGGGGAGAAACTAGAACTGAGGCTCCTGGCAGAAATCCTAAAATCAAATGTGATTTCACTGATTTGGATATGGAGGATAGAGGCAGCTCAAGAGCCCTCCCACTCTGCACAACTTGTCCAACAGGTGAGAAAAACGTGCCCAGTTCCTGGAAGTATTCAAGGCCAGGTTGGACGGGTCTTGAAGCAACCTGGTCTAGTGGAAGGTGTCCCTGACCTTGGCAGGGGCTGGAATGAGATGATCTCTAAGGTCCCTTCCAGCCCAAACCATTCTGGGATTCTATGATTTGTAGGATGTTCCCGTGCCTTTGTACAGGCACTCCCCCATGCACTGCAGTGAACAACTCATCAACAGAAATGCCAACTTATCAGAGAAACATTCACCACACATCACCCATGGAGACCAATGCCCGCACCCGTGTGTGTGCACACACACTGAAACCCAGCACAGAGAGCTCTGCTTCTCCATCCAGAAATGGAAGAGCACCAGACCTCCTAAATCAGATCAGAACTGCTCAGATCTCAAATTAAGTTCCCACATATGAATGAACTATGAAATTGGAATTCGCAGGTTGGAAGTTTTCACACAAAACTCAGTAAACAGTTTCAGCCAACTCCAGTTGAAAAAAAAAACACTTTAAATTGATATGAAGCAGCTTTTTTCCACGTTTTAAACTATCTAACATAGTCCTTACACATTTCTGACCATTTTTAATAACAGCAGCTCAGCGGACACTGCAGTATATGGAGCAGGCAGAATATATTTACCATATGCAAATACATTTGTTTGGGCTTTTAATAAAATTCACTGCAATGCTATTGTGACTGGTTTTCTACTACAGAAAAGCTTTGGGTTTAGCCTCAGAAGAGATAAAAAGCATCTCCCTCCTTACCAAGCTCAATACTGCATAGTGACCCAAGAAGAAAGAATATTATAATTCATCTATTTTTTTCGCCTCTCAGAATAATAAATTTGAAGATCTGACTTGCAACCTCAACTAAAAAGCTTCTTTGAAGCTCTTGATAAAGAAAATGTTTCATAAAGGCCATTTCTGCCTCACAATGGCTCAGTAGCACTTACACAACATAAGACACAATTCAGGTTGTGCCACAACATTGCTGAACATTATCCCGACACTCCACTCAAGTGCAGGCTGTGTATTGTAACCTACCCCCATCACCCTTTGTGCAGCATTATGGCAGGAAAAGGGAGCAGAAAACAGAAATTGAGAGGTCAACACCCACAAAAAGGAACACACTACAGCAATTGCACCCTTCGAAGAGCTATAGAAATATTGTTCTGGCAAACACTGATCAACCATAAAACGGGATCAAAGGATATCCCCATCACGTTGAAAGTGGCCAAAAGGAAGAATAAAACCCACTGCAAGAGCAGGTTCCTTCATGCTGTTTTTGGAGTACATCACTGATGTCTAACCATGTCCTAAGACAGGACCAATGTGTCCTAGGACACGACCAGTGTGCCCTAGGATGTGCTGTAAAACTCTGGTGGGAGGACCTGCCCTTCCCTAGCAGTGCTGCATGGAACAACTCACAGCTGAAAGCACATTTTCACCGACAGAAATCTTGCCAGGAGGTCTTTTCTGGATATCAACAGGTCCCCACACTGCTTGGAGGCAACTTGGCTATGGGCAGGCAGCAAAGTGCACAGGCAGGATTTTGGTACTCAGGACACAGGCACCTGAGAAGCAGGACCTTGGGCATCATCCAGTTGCATTCCCTCAGAGGGATCTCGGCAGCTAATTAAGCCATCAACTTCCCAGCATTTGAATGAGCTCATGCATCTCCATATGCTGTTTAGACAGACCATTACTGACACTAATTCAGGGCAAAAAAGCTGCAATTAAGAGATATCCATCCCTCTGGAAACACCTAAGCAATCTGGTTCCCTTGAAAATGTGGACAGGTTGTCCCAAGGCCATCAAGCTTTGGGAACTTTCCATTCCCCCTGAACAGTGACTCTCCCACTGGCCACCTCCTGCCATGCCCAATTCCCACTTCCCAGGGGAGCAGCACTCAGCACCAGGCAGGGAACAGATGTTTGGCCCCATGCAGTTCTGGCCACTGCAGTGGACAGCAGTCCCACTCCCAGTCCTGTGGTGGCACCTGGATCTGTAGGACATCAGGTAGCCGAATGCCAGGTTGTCAGGTGGGTGTCCTACACTCCAACTCTTGGCCCATATTAAGACTTTAGGAATCTGATTAAATATCCATACATAGAAAGTTAATACAGATTAAATGCACCATTGTAAAGTCACTTGCACTGTTTGCTGTTAAACAAGTGTGTGCTTTCACAATCCTTATTTGGCCTGTTTCCAGAGACTTCTCTCCTAAAATTCATTGCAAATGATTTGACAATTTTCTGTATGCCACAGTCCTTAAAAGAGATGCAATGTCTCTGGTTTAGAAAATCATTAAATGCTATGTCTTTGGTTGAGAAAAATCATTAAATGCTATTGGGCACAACTACAGGCTAACAAAAATGGAGACCAGTTGCCTATCAATAACTTTCAGTTATATAAAATGTAAACAGGAATATGCTTAAACTAAACTCAAAATCATTATTACATTAGTATGGCATAGAAAGCATAAAACAATACAGATGCCATCATGCTGCTTTAAGCAGTTAAGGTCATGCTAATGGCAATGCTTTCTTTCACAGGAATCATGGAATACTTGTCACAGAATGATCCACTGAGAGGAGAAATTGTACCTTATGGATGTGGGAAACTGCATGCTCCATCTGTTTGTTCCCTTTATTTTTTCTCCTTTATGAGAGGATTTTGAAGGCTCCTGTTCACTTGACTGACAAGTCCAGCTGCACTTTAACCTCCTTATTAGTCACACACCTCCTTGGGGAAGCCTAAAATCCCTCCAAAATGACCAGTGTGTGCACACCCAAACACAGGGATGGAGTTGCCTTAAGAAAGGCTCAGGGCTAAAATGAGCTCAAGTAGTATATGACTCTGAAATACTCCTCTGCTTTACAAGCACAGGCTTAAAAAGGGTTTAGTGAGCTGAGACTTAACCCTCTCACTGCTCACAACAGGCACGTTCACCACAATGTCCTCCCCAGCCCACAGGTGAGTATTACACATAAACTCCACCAAAACAGGGTATTTATCTTAGTGTCTAGACTTGTGCTCTCAGCTAATTTGGCTGGCTAAGGCACAAATGTGACAGTAAGTGACAGCTGTTTCATGACATATGTTTTAAATATGTTCAGGATGTAATTTCCAGATCTCCTTTTCCAAACAAATGAAGAGAACACAAGGCAGCAAGGTTGGAACATTTGATGTAATGGCAAATATGGTCATTCTTTGAGAGCTGCAAGATGCCTCTCATGAACATGTCCAAATACAGGGTTGTTTTTCAAAAAATAGCCTCTATCATATGCCTTTTGTTTGCTGCTTTTCATTATAATTATTCATTTGACTGAAAACAGAGGACAGACTTGAGCCTTGGGATTCAGAATCAAGGAACCAGTGTACTATGACTATTTAAGAAACATTTAAGTACTTGTGAGAACCAAGTGAAGACAAAATACAGTGAGAAAAGATGCAGAAACTGGCCCTGGGTTAGATCTAACTTGGAAGGTTGGTACCTAAGAGGTGAAGGTGGGTTTTAATTTTGTTTTCTGGGCAATCTCTTGCTACTATTTCAGACAACATGAAGGAGTGAGGATCTCTCTATACAGTGAGTGTGGAAAGCAAAAGGATGCCACAGGTGAAGGTACAGTTCCAGATAAGGAACCAGCACAAGATGAAGGTTTCATTAAAAAAAATAAATGTGCCAGTGATTTATCAAACATGGACAAAGTCAAGGCTCTACAGCCCTTGTTCTCAGCGGAAGAGCAGGAGTTCTTTGCTCTGGTTGACACGTGCAGCAATTCTGTCACTGGATCTTAACCTGCACAAACTCAAATTTAAGAGTTCTGTTTAATCTGAGGACTGATTACCTGCATCACACACAAAAGGATAAAAGCTGTCTAGAGGGGAACAGGAAAATGACAGGTAGTTCAGGGATTTCCAACTTTGGCACACAGCGTTGGGAAGAGAAGACAGACAGGTGACAGGCATGTGCCATGGGGACAAAGGGTTCCTGCCAGCCTGAGAAACATGGAGGGGTTGGGAATGCTGAAGAATGTATAACAGAGGAGGAGGGGAAAGTAGAGGTTACATGATTATGGTCAAGCATGTAGGAAGCTATTCTAATTTTGATATCTCTCATGTAAATCAATTCAAGGTCCAAGACACAGTAGGAAGATAACACCACCAAATACAGAGCTACCATCAAAGGAACTCATTCTCCATCCTTTAATAGGCCATAAAAATTGGTTTTCTCCACAATTAATTGCTCTGTGCTGTGTTCACCTTTACAACCCCTGTGGGAGGAAAAACATTGAGAAGAATGAAGGTGTCTTTTACCTTCATCTTCTCAGAAGGATGGAGATGGCACAGCTGCCTATTTCCTAATTTTCATGGCATTGCACTGCTCATTTGGGAAACATGAAAAATACAGTTCAGTCAATTCCTCTGAGTTATTCTGGAGGACTCAGGCTCTTGGTAAGATGGAAGGTGATTGAAATTCTATGGCTCTACTTTTTAAGTTATTGAAAACAGAAAACTGCCAGCTGCATGGGACTGAAAACAGTACGGTCTTTTGGCAGAGTACATCAGAGCCCAGTATTTTGCTGTTGTTATTTATTGTGCATTTTTAACCCTTCATATTCCCACAGGAGACATTCCTCAGTCAGAGCTCCACGTGCACACAGGCACAAAGCCACCCCACCCCTCCGACCTCACCCATGTCACTTCACCTTGGTGTTCCTCAAGATCAAAACTACAGGGGGGAAACTATGAAAGTTTGGGGCATTCCAGCCCTGCAGATGTTACCACAATTGCCAAGCTGCCTTGGCAACTGCACACAAGAAAGCAAGATGTCACTGCTGGAAATAACTCAAGTTCCATCTATCCCACAGTTCCTCCATAGCTGATGGACAGGAGGTAGACTCATCACTATCTCCCCTCAAGCTCCACAGTCAGTCAGCTCCCAGAGAGCTGGCCAAGTAGCCATGCAGCTGGAAAAACAGAGGGATGTTGTCAGATACGTGAACTCTCAAATCCTCTGAAATACCACTGCCAGTTATGACCAACACCAAAAGTTCTGCCCCAGCACCCGGGAAAGCCTTGCAGTGCCACAGGCTGAGCTCTGCAGGAGCTCCCCAGCCAAGACTCCTTTGGTGCAGGAGAGAGCCCCAGGTCTTGCTACAGCTGCACTGACATTGTGCAATAACCGATTACTTTGGGGGTACATCCACACCTAATTCGCAGCCCAGGTTCAGCCCAGGTTCCCAAACCAGCTTACATCCTGTCCCAGTTCCTGAGACAGGACCAAAACTGCCCATTTTGTGCTTCCCAACTCTCCCAGACCGGTGCAGTGTCATGAGCATCTGCAGCTGGAAACCACCCAGGAATTTCTCTGTGTAACTTGTCCTTCACTGGCTTTGACATACTTTTGGGAAGACCCTGGATGGGTGGCAAAGGGACAGGACCACAAATGAGAAACAAGGGGAATGGTGTTGGAGCTCTGATGTCCAAAGCCTTCAGTGCCACAACAGCTTTCAAACATGGAAGGAATCAGCCGGAAAACAAGGACAGATTTGATACACCCCAAACTTCAGCAAACATCAGGTAGAACTGGCAGAAGATGACTCAGTGCTGATAAATTCCAACCTGTCCCAGTTTTACAATTACATGTTGTCAAGGCAAATAACCCACAACCAGGTTTCATTTCTTTCCCTTTATTTACAGAAAACCAATTGTCCTGTCCATGCTGCCAGTGAGCAGATAAAGGCATTAAAGATGAGCCAACACAAGAAAACTCATTCACCAACAGACACAGCTCGGCCAGTTGGAATTCAGACAAGTTTTTAACATATCTTCCATAAGCAAACCCCCAGCTTTGAAGTAATCCTCCCAAAACACTCATGGCAGACAACTACTGCAACCATCTTTTTGATATCCTCGTGTTACATCATGCACACGTTCCATCTGGACCTCCCCAGTTCCCCTGCAGGCTCTTTCTGCTTGTTCAAATAAAACCTGAATCTGACCTTGAAGATTACAGGCACAAGTGTAAAAGTTACATTATGTAACAGCTGAAATTTAAACAATACTAAAGAAGCAGCAGACAGATGTGCATCACTGCAGCACTGCACAGAGGAAAGGTCTCTCCTGAGCATGGGGTGGAAGAGGTAGCACTCCCCAGGTGAGGTCTGCTATTGACTGTACAGATTTGCAATTACAAGTACCAATGATATTAACAGTGGTGGAATTAATAAACCCCTATTTACTCAATTGTTGTGTTGCCCAAACCTCATTCAAACAAACACAAGTTGATGTTAAAACACCAGGAACCAAGCTTAGGCAGCCAGGATAATTAAAATTCCTGGATTGGGGTGAGCATATGTGTTTGAATGTGATTTTCAGGGCTGAACCTGCTGTGATTCATCAGCCTTAACCACGTAGAGACAACAACGTGAAAATAAACCTATTAGTAGTGCTTTTTTGGGAGGTGAAGGTGCTGCATTCTGTAAGTCAGCAGTTTTCTCAGAGACTGTAGGATCCTGTTTACTACTGCTCTGCTCTGGAGCTCCCACCTCACTGTTCTGACTCATAAATAATCACCCAGCCTTGGGAACAGCGACTTTGGCTGCAGCTGGATGCGTTTATTGAGGAGGGATCCAGGCACCCGTCGCTGTGTGAGCATTGACATGAGCTCAGCATTGTAAGAAGGCACCAGGGTTCCCTGGAAAAGCAGCAGGGCAGCGTCTCACACTCCCTGGGCACTGCATCCCAGTCACCCACTGCATCCCAGCCTCCTGCAGCATCCCAACCACCCCATGCCCAGGCAGGAGGAAATGCTCACCCACCCACCCACTCAGCTGCCTGAGGGAAAACATTCCCAGAGAGTTTACATCAAACCTGTTTTCCACTGGAAAATGGTACCGTGTTAAAACCACGTTTAACTAACCCATTGACAACGTGTCATTAAATGCTGTCAAAAGTGTCAAAACAGACATCCCATAGTTTTCAATTTCCATGTTTGTTGTTATTTTTAATGCAACAGATTCAGCACAGAAAACATTTGGATTAATATTAGATATTCAAGATCTCATTTAAATTCAGCATTTAATTCCATGCCAAAATAGGAGGTTTCTGTCCCTGTTTGAGACCCTTTTAGGGAGTACTCAGAATCAAAATCCTCAGTAACACCTTCCCCTTCCCTGCTTAGTGCCTCCTGTCCTCCCCACAAATCCCAGCTCTGTGCAGAGCCCAGCCTGCCCTCAGCCTGCCAACAGAACTTCTCAGTGCAGCTGAGACCTGAGGGCAGGGATTCTCATTTTGAAAACAAACCTGGACCTGGGCAGTTACATTTTGAACATCCATAAAGCCAAGAATTAAAAAAAAAAAAAAAAAAAGCAACACAAACCTACATACAGCCACCAGCTCTCCCAGTCCTGCTCCCTGAGCTATGCAGGTAAGACTGCTTTGGTCACAGAAAGCCACAAAGGTTTACATCAGGTTTATTCTGTAATGAAGATTAATGGCTTCTTTAGCTACAGCTCAGCATTAAAAAAAAAAAATAAAATTTTTAAAAAAATAAATCCAAGTTTTACTTGTAGAACAATCTCACAAACTGCACTCTTTCAGCCTGCCTTAAATTAAAGGGGCTTTTTTTTATAAGAGCCTGCTTGCATGATTAAAAGACTATTTGAAATATAAACCTTCCTCCACAGCACAAAAGCAAGGCAAAAAGAAATGATATTCCGTTCTTTCCCAGTAATTGCACAAGGGCTCAATATTAACCTGGTCAATGAAATTCAATCAGCTGAAAAGCACAGGTAACACTGAGTAGATCAGGCTGTTCCTTCTTAGGAACGTTTTCCTGCAAGTGAAACAAAGGAGCATTTATCCTGTGTACATTTCTGGCTCACACACTCGAGCCCTCTCCGGAATCACAGGCTAATGGAATTGTGAACAATAACCCCAGCTCACTGTCCTGCCTCACACAGGTGCTCTGGCAGGGTCAGCTGTGAGCACTTGGCATTAACAAGGGGCTTTTATGGAAGGAAGATGGGAAAAGAAGAACAGAGAATTGCTGTTGAAATTGTGATCTTCTCGGCCCTCAGTTATAGTGATATTGAAAAGCAGAATAATCAGTCAATCAAAGAATCATTCAGGTTGGAAAAACCCTCTAAAACCATTGAACCCAACTGTTCCCCCAGCACTGCCAAGGCCACCACTGAAACACATCCCAAGGTGCCACATCCACACATCTGTTAAAACCCAGCCTTGTACAGTGACAACCCCCACCACCCCCATCCCAAATCCAACTGTTGGGATCACAGGGCCGAGGAATCCAGTGCAAAGGAGCCGGTTTTCCTGAGGCCTCAGTTTATCTTTCATTGTTCACATACAGAGAGCAGAAGAGCCACCTTGCTCTGCAAATCCTGCGCCTGCATGGAGACATGTTCGGATGCTCCACGTGAAGGTGGAGGCCAGAGGATGGAGGGGGTGGGGGGAGAACCCCAAGACATCAACACAGACCTCACTGACCCAGGGCACACAGCAATAGGGTGAGAAGTAAAGACATGATTGAGAAACCACCAGTTATTCCTTTTACAGGTGAACAAGAAGGAAAACCCACGGAGGTGCTTTGCTTTGCAGAACCTCTGATTCATGGGATCTGTGGGGCTCAAAGACACCCTGGGCTTCTTCCTCTTGCAGAATAAAGCCTGAAAACACATGCCAGACACAACCCCTCAGCTCACACAATCCAAAGGCTCCCACAGTACTGACACCCACACACAAAACAGAGTTCAAGGAGGTAGGATTTGTGACCTGGGAGCAGACAATGGCAGCAGAGCATCTTCTCCACAGCAGGAGCCTCCTGAGAGAAGCAGGGCTTGGAGGCACCGTCAGAACATCACAGACCACACCGGTCTTAATCACATACCAGGGGCACTGCTGTGCCTGCTCTGGAGCTATTCAAATTTATTCTCATGAGAAAACTCAGCAGCAAACAGCTTATCACGAAATGTGCACATTTTATTTTTTTAACCAAAGGGAGGAATCCACTTGCTAAGGACAAGGCTTCATTTCCCTCCTCACTGGCAGTGCAAACCAACCACTGTTGTGTGACCTGTTCCTGGGAGGCCACACAAGCGACAGATGATGTACCCAGGCTGCAGGGAGGTGTGTTGCTGTCCCCAGGCTGGGGGGCAGGGGAAGGATAAGCCATTTCGTCCTGACTTGCTTTTAAGGTGCAATTCACCACCAATTAACAGCTCAGAGATCGGCTCTCAGAAGGATAATTACAGCTGTGGGTTCCGTGTTTACGGGTTTGCCAGCTGGTGTCAGACATCGTGCTGGGAGGCAGCAGAGGCAAAGCTGGGCTTGGCCTTTCTCAAATCCTCCGTTTTTTCACCTTCAGTTTATCTACAGCTCCACCAAAACTGAAATCCTGGACAATGCAGCAAAAGTGGTATTTTGACCAGAGCTGAAAGAGGCATTTCGAAACACCCAGCAGATTCTCAGGCAGGGAGCCGGCACGAGGAATGTCACAGACCTATGCTTCTCTTGCACTGGGGTTCTTGCGCCGCCACCAAATGAGCCTCAGCCCCATCCCTGATGTACTGGGAGGTGACCAGCTGGCACACTCACATGGAGCAGTTCTGCCACAGGCACAGGAGCAGGAGAGTCTTTATGTCAGACCTAGCTCCCGCTGTCCTCTGCCTGAGCTGCCACCCGGGCAGGACACACCCGCAGGCACAGGGAGCTCGAGCAACAGGAAGAGATCATCTGATCCCTCCCCAGCTGAGGGTATCACTGCTCCCCACACACCCACTGGGAGCTCACTTGCAGCTCCCGTGCCCCGGCCATCACTGCCTTATCCAGGATCCGAGAACGGCAGAGCCCCAGGAGCCGCACATGGCGCTGCTGAGGTGGGGAGAGCACCGAGCCTCATGTAAATACTTCATGGATTTTTTTTTTCCTCCCTCCAGATGGTGCAATTCAGAAAAATTGTTTTTAAATGATGCCCTGCAGAAACAGCGAGCGGCGCAGCTAATAACAGGCATATTTCAGGTGAGCACTGACCTCCTTCCCTCCCCAGCCAGCTGAGGCATCCACAGCCCTGCCAGCGCTTTGTACAAATCACCTGCAGCCCGTGAACTCGAGCAGACGGTCTCTAATTGGAACTGCAGCCCCGCAACCTCCTCCCACTGCTCGTTTATGTTTCCAGCAGGACTCAAAGATGGCTACAGAAAACAACTCTGATTCATTGCCACGTTCAGTAAAATTCTTTCCCTTCCTTCTAAAGTCAAATAACCACATGCACCCAGGAAAAATTAATGTGACTGATGAGCCCAACTTATTTCTGCTTGAAAACAGTAACAGAGACTGTAGCAACCAATAAGAAAAACTAGCCTGGAGGCAATGCCCAGCTCCAAATGGACAGATGGATGCAGGGACAGACACCCAGTGCAGAGCAGAGCTTGTGAGACTCGACCACAGCATTCCCACACCTCGAGGGTCACTGGCACTGAGGTGCCAAACAGCGACTTTAACGAGCCATTAGGTAAAAGTTTGAATTTTGTTAGCAGGAGCTGGTCTAAAACCAAAAGTTAGAAAACCTGGGCAGGTTCCGTGGAGCCAAGGCTGCTCCGAGCTCCCCAGGGACACCAAGCTCTGACTGCAAACTCACCCCCTGCTGCTCCTGTATGGACAGACAGGAGCAAATGGGACAGCTTCAGAAAAATTAAGACTTAACTTTTTGGCAGTTTTCCCAGTACTTTAAAAAACCACTGTAAAGTAGGTCACTGCACAATATAGAACACTGAAGGGAACAAATTTACACTGTGGGTGAAAATGGGCTTGGGGTCATCTTAAAACATGAAGTCCAGCTGCAGGCTGCTACTGTGACCTAAGAGCCTTCCCTGCTCCTAGAGCAGCACCAAAAGGATTTAAGGCCACCTAAAGACAGCTTCATCCTCATTCCATTCCTTCCCCTTCTCCAGGCTAGGGATGGAGCACAGCCCTTCCACCCCCAGGTTTGTGACCACCGTGCCCACAACCCCTAGCGATGTCCAGAGAAGCTGCTCATCCCCTTCCCCATGAAAAGCTCGAGAGCAGAGGCTTCTTACCTGTGCTGGTGAAAGCTGCCTGGAGCCCCCAGGGCAGGACCAGGCCCAGCCAGGAGCAGAGGACACCTGCCCCCTGTTACAGCACAGCCACTCTCATGCAGACCATTAAATAAAGGTGGTGGGCAAGCACAGGGAGGTACTGATGGCTGTGACAGAGGCACCTGGGAGCATCACCCCAAGCACACACACCTGCCCAGCACCAAGAATTTCCCTCGGGCTTGTACAAGGAGGAGGCAGCACAAAAGCCTTCCCTCTTTCCCCTCACCCCTGGACACGTCAGTGGGTAATCTCTAAACCAGCTCAGTCTGTGGTGAACAGCTGCCCCTTCCTGCACCTGGTTTAGCCACACAAACACATCCAACTCCTCTGTAAATGAGGTTCATTCCCAATCCTTCGATTTTCTGTGCATAAATATTTGCAGAAGCTCTTTATCTTCTTCCTCAGAGCTGCATCTCTCTCCCCAAATGCCCAGCCAGTCTGCTTTTTCATCATTAGAAAATGCTGTAGGCTTAAAAAGTAATACTCAACAAGATGTAACTGGGGAGAAGCGTTGCTAGTACAGAATGCATCTGGCAGTGCCCTATCCCAGGGGAAGTGAAAGTTTTGCCTGATAATTCCTCCCATGTCCCTGGGAATCTGTTTTTCATTTTGTCATGGAGCACAAGCAGCACCATCCCTCCAGCTGCCTGGTCTCTCTGGAATCCACCAATGACACCCAGACCCACCATGAAGCGTTCCTGCCTCTGAAGCAGGGGAATAGATCTGTCCTTTCTGTTCTCTTCAATTTTTCAAACAAACAGTTCATCCTGCTGCTGCGTCTGTCACCCTGGGCTGTCTAGTCCATCTCCCAGTGACCTGGGAAGGGCTGTGAAGGTGGCAGCAGGTTGCTGCAGCCCGGGGCATCCGTCAGCACTGCACGTCACACCTCACCCGGACGGACACGGATCACCCTCCGCTTAAGGTTAAAAGCTTTTCCATTAGCAGCTTCGTCAGATGCATTTTGTAAAAAGATAAAGCACCATGAGAAAATAAAGCCTTGTCATTTCCCTCTGCAAATAATTCAGGGCTGTAATGAGAATGAATCGATCAAGGCAGAGCCCTTGGGTTGCAAGGTCTATCCCGCAGTGTCAATGGGAAGCACATATAAAACGCTGGCACTTTCACGGCCTCGGCACTGTCTGCACAAGGCCAAGGTGCCAAAGGGACCCAGGCTCACCTCTGCTGGTGTTTAAAACAAATGAGAACCAACACAAAAGGAAGAGCAAAATGGGTGTGATAGAATTCTACAGAGAAATTGGAGAATGTGCCACTGAAACAAAGTTCGTGCTCAGAGACGGTCCGTGCACAGCAAGCACACAGCTCTGCCCCCACTGCCTGGCACAGCTCTGGGTGCCAGGGATCTGGGAGGAGACTGGGAACAAGGGTTGCTTCCAAGGCTGAGGAAGCCTTTGTGGGGGCAGGAGCCTGTGAGCACGAGGGCAGTTTGGCTGCAGGGTAAGGGGCTGCCATGACCGTGTGCCCTCCAGCCCCAGCAGGTAGAGCACCACAGTCCCTGGTGAGGGCACAGGGCAGAGGGGCTGGTTCACCTGCTGGGGTGAGAGGGAGTGATTCTGAAGCCTCCTATCCCTGGGGCTGGGCCCGTAACAGAGCCCCCAAACTAAACCTCTGCAGCTTTATGGATGCTCTTGAGCAGCTGCTTCCCGACCAACGAACTGCTGACCCAGGGAGGAAGAGGAGGAGCGGGTAGGGATGCTCCACAGGCTCCTGGCCCCCCAGAGCTGGCAGCCTAGCAGGTTCCCTCATGCCCCCTCCAGCCCCCCTTGTGCACTGAAAGCCACCCCACATTCCTGGAAATCCAGCTGTGCCTTCAGGTCCTGGCAGACCCCCAGGTAGGGGAGGCAACACCTGCCCCTCACAGCCACCCTGGAGCACCCGGCTGAGGCAGCAGGCAAAGGGCTGACCCTCAGTGGGAAACTGCCTGTGCCTTTGAAGAACAAAACATTTGCTTCCTGCACAAAGCAAAGGAGGTTCCTGACATTTGAAACAATTTCTATTTCACACGAATGGTGTCTGGCAGTTAAAAAAAAACAACTGTGAAATGTACTGTGTGTTGCCCCAAAGCCAGGGTGGGTGACCCGAGATAGCAGCAATGTCCCTCCAAATGTCACAAATGTTCTCACAATTTTCTGTTTACAAGGCAACAGCAAATGTGGGAGTTTTCCAGTGCACAGCTCTGAACCTATCCTGCCTCCCGATGGCAACTCCCTTCTCCCAGCCCTGCCTAATGATCTGGGGAGCAAATGAAATTATTTTCCCTTTGGAAGGAGCCAATCTTGGATGTTCTTTATTTCCTTTGAAAATATAATGGGACTTTTTTTAAGAAGGAAAACACTGCCACAAAATCATAGAATGGTTGGAAGGGACCTTAAAGACCATCTAGTTCCAACCCCCAATACTGTCCACCATGTGTTCAGCACCTTTAAAACCTGAGTTCTAAAGAGTGCAGAAGGTCTGGGCTGGGCTGCCAGGCCCCTTTATCTGGGCACTTTGGTTCTTCAGCCAATACAAACAAGAGCTCAGTGGCATCAGATGGATTTAGAGTGTCCTGGCTTAACTGGCCTCTTGCCTGTGCCTGGCTCTTGCCCACAGTGTTGCCTGGTTCAGGCTCTGGGCCAAACTGGGTTCCAGCTGGGAGCTCAGGTGAACAGCTTATTCACTGGGAATAAAAACAAAACAAAGCTTCAGGCACATTCAGAAAAAACAAGCATGAGGCAAAAGAAATAGCAAATGCTCTTTAAAGTTTCTTTTAAAAACCCAGGAGGGTGACCACAGGTATCTGCCTGCAGGGTGTCCTGGTCCAAGGGGAGATGCACCAGGCAGCTGCCAGTTTGGGGTCAGACCGTCCTGTGCCCCCCAGCCAGGAGCCAAAATGCCAGGTTCCCTGTCCCAAGGGCCAACATTCCCAGCTGCAAAGGGAACTGGAACTGCAGCATTCCCCAAGGCCCCAGCATTGCTTCAAATCAGGCAGCTGATTAATATTAAAGCAGGTAATGCTCCAAATCCTGCCACTCCTATGGAATGTTTGTCACATTAGTGAGACAGACAGGAAACAATTTACAAAACAACAAATAGACACAGCAAAAAATCACACAGAGCTGAAAGCTGGGAACAAGGAGTTTAAATGATGGGTTTAGATCACGGCACAACTACTCTGAACTGAATTAATTGGTGTCCTTGGAGCTGTCAGCTGCTGCCACGGTGGGAACGAGCAGCAGGACTGGGGAGGGCAAACTTCCAGCTGTGCTTTACTGGGAACAGCAGAATTCTGTGGCATGGGCCAGGCCAGGCTCAGCCCTGGGGCAGCACGTTGTCAGTACTGTGTCCCACCCCACCACAGCCCCATCAACTTCTCATTCCCATGCTGGTTCCTCCCTCCTACTCTGGATTTACTCCCTGCTCCTCTGCTATTCAGTCCCACATGTGATCCAGCCATGTTTCTCACAGGGTGATTTTGTGTCACACTTTTGCTTTTGCACCTTCTGTTCCACTCCGCTCCCAATTCCCAGAGCTGCCCTTCCATGTCTCACCCCGTCCTGGAGCTCCACCAAAGCAGCTTGTTAAATTCTGACACTGATTTTGTTGCAGTTAAATATCTACAGCAGAAACCTGTTCCTGGGGAAACTATTTTCCTTGAAGCCAACTGTTCCCTCTCCTGCTCCAGTAACACATGTCCCATGTGCCACAGTTCTGGGCAACCAGAGCTGCACATGTCACAGCAAGGAAGCCTTTCCCAGCTTTTGTGCTGATTCCTCCAGCCCAGGTGGAATGTTTAACACACCCATGTGGATTCACAGTAAATAGGGGAGCGAGGATGACCATCAGGTGCTGGAAAAGGGAGAGCTTAGGGGAAAGGCAGCACAGAATCCAGAGAGGGGATATAAGTTCTGGTCCATTTATTTTCTGTATCTGAAAATGTTTATCTTCACCTTGGTATGCCAGTATGCAGCAAGAAGGAACGAAAAGACCTACAGAGAAAAAAACAAAGGCAAATTATTCCTGAAAGAAGTTAGAGATAGGTGAAGTCAACCACTCACTGGGATCACTGGAATGTTGGATATGGTGACACCACACACACTCCCCAGGGAACAAATCCATCACACCCCTGTGTCCTCATCACTCCTGCCCACAGAACAGGAGCTCCTCAGCCCTCCGAGTCATGGACTGCTCCCAGAGGAAACACAGGGATAACCTGGAGCAGTGGGATGGCTTTGGCTCCAGCACAGGACGCACCCCAGAGCAGTACTTGGAGCAGGTTGGAGGTGCTCTACTGCAGCCCAGGGCCCCCAAAGCCCTGGGAGATGAGCTGAGGTGGTTCCACCACCCTGCCCACTCTTCAGGGCCTCACACAGAGCACCACAGTCCCGGAAGAAACCTTCACCTCTTGTTCCTGGCACCGAGCAGGATGCAAATGGGCAACCTGGACTGGATTTTACTGAACTTTCATTATTCATAAACTTCTATTTTGGGGCTGGGGGAGGACACAAATGCTCCCTACTCTAATTCCAAAATCCAGAGTGATGCGAGACTAAAAATGACAGTCCTAAAATTGTACATAGCAGTTCAAATAGAAGCAATTTGATAATTTCCTCAGGCACACAAAGCAACAACTCAATAAAAATAAATATGCTAATGACTGTATTTAGTCTTGGCCATTACATTTCATAAATATTTACTGCTCAGTATTCAGAGTCCAAATTCACAAGAATCAGTTACCAATCAAAACAAGAAAGATGAAGGAAAGTGTTTTGTTCTGCTGTGCTAACACAAAATAGGCCTGTTTCCTACAGACCCTGTTGGGCTCCAAGCACAGCCAGGGAAGCACAGCCCCAGGGGACTGGTACCTGGCCACGGCCCATGGCTGGGCTGTGCAGCACCACACACACCTGTACAGCACCACACACACCTGTACAGCACCACACACACCTGTACAGCACCATGTTCATTTGCCTTCAGAACAGGAGAGCTGAGACCACTGAACACTGAAATAAGCAGGACCACAGCACTCGGGCATAGCACAAGGAAGAGTCCACAGAGAGTTTACATCACATCTGGGAAAATAAAATAAAACCGAAAAGCACAAATCCCATCACTGTGCTTTAAAGTAATGGGTTCAAATCCCCCCCAGGAAGCAAACACAAACATCAGTGGGGCTGTTTGTACAGTGTGGAATTATCCCCACTCAGTGCAGGTGGCAAAGATGGGTTTTGATGATCTGAAGGTTAAATGGAAAGTGTAAAATAAAACTATCCCAATGCTGTGTGAGGAACTGAAGGAGCAGAAGCCTGCAAGACACTCCTTGTCAGGAGCTTTACTTGCACCTGATCCCTTCCCTTCCAGGTTTCTTCTATGCAGCAGCAATGGGAGAGAAATACCTTCAGAAAGAATTCAAATATATGGAAAACCTCTACTGAGGCAAGTATTTACAGCTGAAAATAATCATGTTGGCAGGGTGCAATAACCAAAAATATTCCCAACACAGTGACCAGAACTGCAGCAGTGAGGGACTGGAGCAGTAACACTCCTTGGCTGCAGCAGCTCTGGGGAAGGAAACCTTTCTCCATGGAATTAAACAGCACATGGGGTGTGCTTACACCTCCCTCGAAGAGATACAAAGCAACCGGGTGACTTGGCAAGGACTTGTGTCCTCATGGCAACCAGGGCTATTTTGGTTCTGCTGCTCTGCACTCCCTTACCCAGTTCTCAGTCTCTAGGGATTACAGCACCGATGCACAGGAAGGTGCTGTTCCCCAGCCTACCCTTATTCCTCCGTGATTTTCACCATCAACATTTCCTTAATCAGGATGATTCCTTCATCTCTTGTAAAAAATTTGCAGTCTGAGGTCTTCTCTTCTTCCCGCTGGGCATATTAAACTCTTTCCTCAATAAAAGGGTACCAGTGAAGTTCAGCCATGGAATTCTGAAGGCAATGAAGACATGCAGAAGCAAGGAAACTCAAGGCAAACACATTTTCTCCTGCAAAAACAGAGAAAATAGGTTTTAGAGGTTTATTAGAAGGTAATCAATAGCCATTTACTCTTGTTCTGAAGCTAATTTAGGAGCTGACCAAATCTTCCCTCCACAGATAACCCCTGAAGATACTTCTTTTCAGTAAAAGTCCTTAGACAGAACTAATATCTTATTTTAACCTCATGTGTGTTCCTCAGAAGGCATTAGGTGTGCGAGGATCAACACTCCCAGGAACACCCCTGGGATTTCTGCTGTAATGAGGGAAAGGAATATTGAAATGAAGTGAAAATGCCATCAGGGGACCATGAGGAGGAATTCTTCCTCTCCAGAACTGATCCATGAAGTAAGGAGGAACTACAAACCAATGAACTGTTAAATACAGAAAAAAGTAGGTTGAATCCAAGGGATTTGCTTGCCTGGAGGGGGGTTGCAGGGCTCAGTCTTCGTCCTGCATTCTGCCCACACCAGGCTGCAGAGGCCCCCCACAGCCAGACACTCCTCTGTGCTGAAAGCCATTTGAATTCGAGGTTCAGCACAAAGCAAGAGAGAAGCAGCTCCCTATTTGGTGAAAAGCAAAAAGTACTCACTTTAGATAAGAAAATCCATACCATCCCTCCCCCTCCCCTTTTGACTCTGTCTGTGCACTTGAAACTGTGATTTGCCAACCCTACTTCTAATGTTTGGTTGGATCTTGTGAGCTGGTGCAAAGTTGGAGCTCAGCTGAAACCCATGTGGGGTCAAGGCTGACCCTCATGTGCTCTGTTTGTCAAGATAAAAGGGATTTCTCAAGTTTGACTCACCGTGAAAGGAGGTTAAAAAAAGGACAATTTACCAAATAGGTCAAGAGAACTTCTTTTCACATCTCTAAAAAGAAATGGACAAGATATTTTATATCTATGAAAACCAGTTCCTCCTCCATGGCTGTTCCCTGTAGAAGGCAAGAAGCAGTACCTCAGTCCATCAGTCTAAACTGGACATGCCCTCGTGTACAGGAGGAAGCACTAACTGACATCAGTGAAGCCTCAGAGGTTTGCCAAGGGAGTTACTTATGGAATCAATCATGTTCACAGTGTGACAACAGCTTTCTCCTGTATTTCTCCTCGTACCACTGCAGACTTTCAGGCAAAATGATGCTGAGGAGGAAAAGGGGAACAAGAGGACTCCATTAAATGAATAAAATAGGAAAGGGCAGGTAAAGTCATTACCCGGTATCTTTTCAGCAAGGAACAACTAAATCAAAGCCTAATCAATATATTCCTTTCAACTAAAGTTCAAACACTTAAATCTCAGCCCCAGGAGATCAGGCTTAAAGGAGCTAAATTTACACTGCTCAGAGGGCAATGATGCACATGCAATGCAGAACAAACATCACCTACCCATTAAACTCTGCACCTCCACAGCTGCAGCTAAAAGCTTCCCTGGTGGACAAGCCATGGAGCGGTTTTATGGTGGAGGCACTCAGCTCCTGTGAGAGACATCCTGCCATCCATGTCCATACAAGGCCCTCAGCACTGTGGCACCCCACAGCAACAGAGCCCAGCAGGTCCCCAGTGCAGAAATGGCTCTGGGGGACCCCCCCAGTGAAGGCCACCTTGTCACTGAAGCCCCCAAGGACACACTGTCCCAGAAGCAGGGTGGCAGGATCATGAGGAAAACACGAAATGGCAACCTCAGGAGCTTCCAGCACCATGGGCTTGGCTGGGCAGCCTACGTTTGTACCTGGAATATCTGCCAGGAGCCAGACCAGGTGACAGGGACAGAGAGCACATATCACATCTGTAACACACCCCACATCCTTCCCACACCCCGTGGGTTTTCAATAAGGGGTTCAGGGCTGCACAGGACAAGCACCCACAGCCTGTGTGACCACAAAGAGGGCAATGCATGCACAGTGCACCCTCATCACCACATCCAGCACAACAGCAGGGCCACGCTCATCAGGCCAGCAGAGCCCTTTATGCTGATTCTGAAAAGAGCACCCAATACCTTTCCTTCTTCTTGTAACCACAACAAAACACTGCTGAGTCCAATATTTGTTATTTGAGCTCAGTGTTTAACAAACACCACATCCTGCTGTCAATTGCCACCTCCTCATGTATTGAAGTCAAGCAAAAGGAACCTAAAAAGAAAACAAAGTGAAAGTGGCAGAAATGTTGCAGCACTTAAAGAGGGAAGGGATAAAATATCAATCAACATACCAAAAGTTTCTTCCTACAAAACACTTCTTTATTGTGTGGCCCTACCTTGGCTCATAACTGCCCTCCTGACTTGTCACTGTCCTGCTCCACTGCCAGAGGGCTCGTTACTTGGGCACATACAAGCTAATTCAGCCATTTTTTAATCAAGTTTTAAAACCTCCCACACACAGCGCTGACTTTCAGGGTCACCACTTCCCCTCCTGGGCTGGAAACTTCACCCAAACTTTGCCTGCAGACCCCAGCACCTCCTTTTCCCTCTCAGAAGGAAGCTTGGCTCTCACCAGTAGGTCCAGACTGGGCTGTGCTGGTAGCTGGGATTTACTGGCATATCTGCTCATTCATTAATACCTTTTCTGAACAGATAATAAAAAAAAAAATCATAAATGCTGTACTTTCCACTCAAATGCACCATGACTTCTACAAACAAAAGCAAAGGAGCAGAACTTTCTCTCACATATTTTTGTTCAGAGTTGGAATAAAATAAGAGAAATGTGACAAATATGATGAGTCATAAAATGGCACTGCCATTCTGTTAGGCATTTAAAAAACCCCACCCTACCCACAGAAAAGGCTTATATATCAGTTTCAAAAATAATGATTAAAAAAATCAGTTCCTTTGGTGTCCCTAAAGAGTTTTGTCAAACATAACTTTTCCCTCTCTTTCTATAAAGTGAAGATATCTAATCTGCACTCTGTGAATACATGAGCTTTATCGTAGCCACTCACAACATTTAATATTCATACAGTATTTTCTCCTGCTCATCATGCAGCTGATCCCCTACTCTATTTCCTGGCCCCTCACACTGCTGCCTCCCATTGATCCCTGACTCCCTTATCTCTTCCAAGCTCTCCAAACAGACGGATGGAGAGATGCAGTGCTGTCAGCATCAAGTAGATAAAGCAGGAATCAGGGTTTGTCCCTGCAAGCAGCACTGTCACAAATTCCAACCAGTACAGCAGGTGCAAGTAAGCAGTGCCTGTTGGTCAGGCCAGCAGGAAGGTGGCAGGTCAGGGGGTGGGAGATGAGGAGCAAACGGAAGCCTGGGGAACATTTATCAATCGTTGTCATTCATGCAATGTATATTTTAAAGCTTTAAATATTATCACTGTACTGCCATTGATTACCTTTTGGCAAAATGCGCCTCAAAACTACAGCTGAGCCAGGGGAAGAATCCCTGTGGAACAGCATGGGAGGAATGGAATGCCCAGATCCATCTGCTGCCTGAGGGGAGATGGATGCTGTGGAGGCAAGAGGCTGCACAGTTATACCAGACCTGGTGTGCTTGTATTTTCCTCTCTTACAGATCTGCAGACATAGCCAAAATTGCTGAGGGATTTCTGCAGCCCTGTAGAGGCCCCCTGAGCTGGTCTGTTTTATCCACCGTTGTGTTTTATCCGCCGGCTCGACGCGTGTCGCCGCTCCTGGTTGCTGCTCACACCAGCACAGCTGCTGCTGCTGCTCCTTTTTTTTCTTTTAAAGCCACAACACAAAGATCTCGTGGCTACAAGGAACAAGCAAATGAATAACTGGCTGTGCTGTTTGAAACACACTTCCATCTGCAGCTCAGGGCACAGATTCCAACATCAGCTGCAAAATCAACAAGGAGAGGTTGGGGGGGTTGGGTTCCACACCAGCACGGCGGAGTATCCGCAGGGACTGCGGGAGCTGCCGGGATGCAGGATCCTACACCCACCCACACCAGTGGGAGAACAGACAGGACGCTGCTATGGCCACTTAAAAACCGAACAAACTTCAACACAATTAACCACTTGATCCCCATGAATAGTTAAAGAGTTGCCTAAGGCATTATATGAAATGTGGACATCTCAGTTCATCTGAAAATGAAATTTCTCCCTTAGATAACTAAAAAATGATAAATCATGGTAAATATCAGTTCATCAAAGTCTCACAGTACGTAAGATTCATGAGCTCAGCCATGAACACCCCATGTTTTCAGGTACATACAGATGCTTTCATTCATCCGAAACAAGGGACAAACTGCAAGGGGGAAGAAAAGAAAAAAAAAGGGACAAAAGGCCCCTCTTAGCTTCTCTTTAAAAAAGGTTTAATTAAATATTCCTTCCTTCTCCTTCTTGCTTCTTTTTCAGCAGGTGTAAATCTTAAACAGTCCGCATAGCACAACCTGAACCCCCAAATCTCTTCAAGGCACAAACTTTCAGAGAACAAAAGATATCCACAGAACCCCGTTTCCCAGTGAGCACCCCAGGAGATGTGGCTGTTAGACCTGGTTTGTCAACATGACATGACTCCCCGAAATGAAAGGCCTTGGAACACTGTCTCCCTCGGGATGCTCTGCTGGAGAGCTTTTATCCTTGTTCGTAATTCTCACTGAGACAGAACTAGTGAAGTGCCAGAACTGCTGGAGGGGGATTGACTGGGGTTCCTGTAAATACATCCAGCTGCAAAAACCATCTAATGTTACTGGAGAAAGATGCGTGACATGATATAAATTCCCAGGGCCTACTTTTGACTATTTCAGTGTAAAGGTGCTACAGAAGCACAAATTGTTATTACAGTATTAGCTGGTACAACGAAGCATTAGGAAGAAGAACTGCCTCAGTGCCTGGGGGAAATCAGGAATGAGAATGAATTACAGAAACTGATACAGTCACACATGCCCTGTTCTAAAATGTATTTGAAATAAAACGATTACCATAATAAAAGTAAATCCATTTCTGTTCTGCTTATTCTCTGTAGACAAAAGAAAAGGTCAAACATTTTTTTCACCAATTAAAAGATGTAAAGAACAAGGACTTAAAATCATCAATTTAATTTTGAGCCCAAATGATCCGATGATTTGAAAAAAATTAGAATCTAATTCAGGAATGAAATTCAAGCAGTAAATTACTTACTTTCCTCTCACACCTTCTTTCAAAAATGACTGAGCAAGAGCTTTCAACACACAAGCTGAGCAAACCTGCTCCATAACTGATATCCTGCCTGTCTGTGTGAACTCTGTCCTAAGAAACAGGAACAGAGCAGAACACCCTTTCCTTTTTCTGTCTACTTAGTGAACTTTGAGCAAACTCTACATTAGAAAGTTGGCATTTGATCCCCAAGTAGGGGATTTTCCTTCACATTTTCCCTTCACATTCTTTGTATGACAACCCCAAAGGCAGCCTAAGGAGGCAGAGGAACATCAGCATAACAGGGGGTCTGTAACACCCCCTCCCAGGGCCAGCACCACCAAAGGTCCAGCAGGACCCTCCCCACGAGGGACACCCAAAGAGCCACAGACTATCCCTGTCCGTGCCATTGGGTGAGAACACAAACACGCGGAGTTCAAGGGGCTGCAGAACGTGAGCAGCTCCCCCGATCCAGGAGGGATGGCAGCACTAAACACCCACCCCTGCATCCACCTGGGGTTTACTTATTTACCTGGTTTGCACCAATGTCACCATTGCAGGGGACAGAAGATATCGAGCCCAGATTGATCTCCATGGTAGGCAGCTGGCAGTGCAGCATCGTTACAACACAGGCACAGGGAGAAGTCTATTAATGAGCTCCAACTACTAAATTATTGACTAGTTAAGTACTGCAAATTTGGTCTAATTGTTTTCATGATGGGAGTTTAATTAAAGTGTCTTTTGTATAAAAAGTCTTGCAATATCCTTGTTCAGATAGTGTCAGGGAGAGTTTCCAAAGCCTGCTTGGCTTTCAAAAACAAATTAAAAGTTACATCCAATGCAAAGCTCTTCAAAAGAGGGAGCTTTTGTGCAGGAGAGAGCTTTAATTCCCAGCTCCAGCTGACAAGCCCTGCTCCTGAACCATGTGCACCTCTCCCCATCAGGGAAACATCTCACCCTGCACCCACCACACCGTGAGACTGCAGCTCCCTCAGACCATGGGAAATGAGGGAAGCACTGGGCAATAATGGGAATCTGATAGCAATGGAGAGATACAAAATGATAAAGCAAAGAAATGCTCCCAGTGGAGAGGCAGAAAGCAGTAAAACCAAAACACTGAGGGACAGCAAATGACACCAAAAATTAAAATTACACAGAGTTTCTGCACAGCAGAAAGACAGGTATCGCCTGCTCAGACAGGGAAATTTACCCGTTCACAACTTCAGCATAAATCCAGATATTTACAGGGGAGTTTGACCACCAAATTTCCCTTCAGTTTGGCATCAGGGACCCTGCCCAAGTAAGCTCAAGCTCATACTTAAAGTAACACATGCCTTCAGGGCAAGTGCAGGTGAATTCCTCCAGAAATTGTTCCTAACCCAAGCATAGACAAGTGCAAGTGGAAGGGAGCAGCTGACAAGACACAGACTGGTGTGTCTTTGATTTTCCAGCAATGAAGACCAGAAGCTCTGGAGCCCTCCCTCTCAAGCTGCATCTCATGGCAGTGATGGAGAACAATGGGGCAGTGGTAAGAGCTCAGCCAAGATGATTACACAGATATGACTCATCATGTCTTTTTTCATGGTTTATAATTTATTTATGGTAATTCCTTTTTGCTATTAGATCTTTTCAGACATTTATACGCTCTCCTTGGAAGCACCCACAAGAATTCACTGTACAAGAATATGGAGCAGTTGGCAGCACCAAATCCATATTTATTTAGGGCAAAATAACTGCCTGACTCTAAGAGGAAGAACTATGCTGTGGTTAAACTGCCTGTTTGGGACTAAGCAAGTGTCACTTCAATTGCCCCAGTTCCATCAGGGACACCAGGAAGGTCACAGTCTCCCTTCACTGACTTGCAGTTCTCTAGCTCAAAATAATAAAGTATGTAACTGTCAATCTCAAACTGGATAAACTCATCCATGCCTATGGATGAGGGTCTGCTCAATGTCTAAACCACAGGTCCCTGCAGGGACTGGATTCGTAGTTTGATCTTTTCCAGGGTATTGGTCTACAAAGTAGCTGGGCTGAAGCCAGCACAGTTATAACTTCACCTGACAGGGCTGAAATACTCCAGATTCCCATCTCAGGTTATATCACTCTCACAGTGTTGGTCTCAACTTTAGGGGTACAATGTACAATTTTCCCAGGAATTGCACCACTTGGGTCTCTTCATTGTGTGTTTCCTTGCCTCCCTCCGGTTTAATTGTACAGTCATGTGCTCCTGATGTTACACCCTTCCCATAAGTCCTTCATCTATCCACACGTGAACGTCAC
Source organism: Manacus vitellinus (assembly GCF_001715985.3). NCBI lineage: Eukaryota > Metazoa > Chordata > Aves > Passeriformes > Pipridae > Manacus > Manacus vitellinus. The sequence goes on from NW_021939882.1 coordinate 5,971,452, forward strand.
TGTGCGTTGCTATGTGTGGAAATTTCATACCTGTTTTTCCAGCCAGCCAGTGCTCGATCCCATGGACTCCTGAGGATGTGGTAGTGGTGTGCTGTGCACACCTGGCTGTCCTTGATCCGACCTGGGCAGGGCAGCAGGGCTGAGGTCCGTGGGCTCCTCTGGCTCTGCAGCTGGTGACCAGCCCCAGAGCCCAGGGAACCTCTGGAGGCACCTGTGCCCTGGCAGGTGTTGGAAGCAGGTGTAAGTCAACCTGCTGAGGCTGCAGTCACACTGCAGGAGTCCCTGCAAATGCTCCAGTGTGCAGAGGTGACACCGAGCCTGGACAACTCTCCTGCACAAGCTGCAGGAGCAGAAGCCACATGCCGAGGATGGGCACCTTCCTTAACTGAAAAGCCTTGAAAACAGGGCATGAGTGAGTGACCAGCTACAGCAGTTAAGGAGTCTCTACACCCACAGGACTAACATTCACCACTGCAATGCAGCTCTGGAAGCCCCAGTAAGGACAGAGGGTCCAAGCAAACTTTCAAAACAAAACAGTTTAAAAAGCCAGAGGAGTGTGTCCTCCAACAGCAGCATCCCAGCACGGGGCTTTCAAATACACCTGAGCCACAAGGGATTTAATTTTATCTGAAGTTGTTGCTTTTTTTTCTTGAACATCCTCAGAGCTTTCTGAAGTCACGTGGACCTTGCTCGACAACCCTGCCACACTTCCCAGGGAACAGCACCAGGCAAAAGCAACAACGAATTACAAGAGACACCAGAACAAAGTAAGAATTAATGGGCTTGACATCAGCTGGAAATAAATCTTTTTTTAAAGACAGTCACATGTATCACATACCAGCTCATTTAAATGCTACAGGAATTAGGAATTCCACTCTGATCCTGCTGTAAATGTGCATCCAGAGATTTTTAGGTTCCACTCTGCACAAGTGTGTGTTTCTCCCAGGCAAAGCCCTGCAGGCAGCTCACACCTCCGGGGCACAGCGGGCAACCACCAGGGAAAGGAAATTGTTTGGGAAAGAGCATTCCATGCCAAGGGCTGGCAAGCAGGAGAGAGCTGATGATTTTTAAACTTCTGTCCAAGCATCTGTTGGTAGATGTGAGAGCAAAGCGAAGGCTCTGCCTCACCTGCTGTGCGGGCCAGCGGGCAGCCTGCTCTGACTGCAGAGCAGCACAGAAAATTAATTTCCAGCAATTATTTGTGCTCTGGCCAAAGAATCCAACCTCGCGTGTGAACAAGCCAGAGGAAAGCTACAGGACGCCTGCAGCTGCTGCTTCAAATGCATTCAAGGGCCAAAGAAATTATTATTCAGACTCCTCTCACTCCAAGCATTCAAAAGGTGACAGAAAACCCATTTTCAGAGTTCTGGGCCTGCAGCAGCAGACCTGAGTGGGCACAAGGGCTTTGCTGCCCAATGCCCACTATTCCCCAGGCTGGGTTCTCCCTGTCCTCTCCCAGTCTCCAGACTCCTTGCTTGTAGACACATCCTGTGTCCACGTCAGACGGTGAGATTTTCTGTATCCCCAGCCAAGATTCCTCTTCCAAGTAGATGTCAGGTCTGGGAAATGGAAGAATTATAGTTTAAAAAATAAAAAAGGGTAGAATCAGTTCTCAGTACTTGGAAAGCATTACTGGCCTCAGAGGGCAGGACTGAGGATTCTGGAGGGCACATCAGCAAGGTGAGCCAAAACAAGAGCACTTGGCTCTCTCAGCCACTACCAAAGGCCACTCGGTCCCCAGCCAGACCTCCCAGACCCCTGCAGGCCACCTCCCCTGCAGCACTTCATATTTTCTCTGTCCTGCTGCTGACACTCAATTTAGGACAAGGATAAGAGGAAGCAATTCCAGTTACGTGCAAGGCAGCCCAACCTGCCACTAGACCAGGCAGCAGTGGAAAGGCTTGGAACTTCTCTTTAACACTAACTCTTCTAATTTGAAAAAGAAAACAGCCATTAGGAAATGTGATCCTTTTAAACAAGACAAACCACAGTGAAGCATTAAGGTTTTACAACTTGACTAAATTACCTTTCTTAAAATTTCAGGAATTACCTTCTGGCACGTTGCAATTCTCCAGTAAATAATCCCCATACACAAACCTGCTGAGATAAGAGAATCAGAAGGGAAGAGTCACAGCAACATATATTACCATTTTTTAAATAAAAACAAAGAATTGGGAGACATAGAACAGCAAATGTGCAAGCAGAAATACTGGCAAATTACAGAGCATTGTGGGGAGGGGGGTGATTTTTTTTTAAATTATTTTTTTAAAGTATAACCCAGTACTGCTGCTGCTTTGCCAGAGGGCTGTAACAAGGCTGCCACAGGCCCTCTGTGCTCTGCCTCAGGAGGGCACCTGCATCCAGCACTGCAATCCAGCCCCCCCTCACCGAGCACATGATATGAACATTTCACTGGCAGGTGCACTGGTGCTCCTGGGTCCCAAAGCACTGCAGCAGTGCCAGGCTGTGTAGGGACACAGGACCTCTCCCACAGCCTGGGCAAGGTCTGGCAGGACTCCCTGGAGAATCTTCCTCCTGGCAGCACCGGGTGGACAATGACTGGGCTGAGAGAAAAGCTCAGGGAATGGAGAGACCAGCCCAGCATATAGACTGAGCTTTAGTTTAATCCTGTCCCCACCACAATTGCTATTCTCAGGCTCATTCCTTGGGCGAACACACTGTGCACGAGATTTGCAGAGCAGCCCTGTCTCATTACACACTTATTTTTGTATTGAGTTGGATCCAGTGACAAGGACAAAACTATCTATTAGGAAACAAATTACAGTTATTTAGTATCTCAAAAAAACTACTGTCTTTTAGAATCACTTTGCCTTTTAATATTTAATGACCCAGATCAAGAACAGAACGCTCCGGAGGAGCAGCCAGCTGGCAGGTGGCCCAGAGGAAAGACTTCTCTGGGATCAGGGAGCACCTTCTCGAACAGCTGTGTTTGGTGGGATTTGGGAAATAAAGTTCACGGGGTTTGGTTTCAGAACTGGAACAAACACATCACATGGATAACATGAAGCATCTCCATGAGCACAGAGCAGGAGAGCATTCTCAGGAAGAGTGCTTTCCTGCACCTGAAGAGAATGGCAGCAGCAGCACCAATGCTCAGTGTTCCTAGTCTCGGGACACCCTCACTAACAGCTTGCACAGAAACAGCATAAACCTGGCATTAAACCTGAGCTGCAAGCCAGAAGACATCTCTAAATGCATAACAAAGAATTTAGGGACTAAAACCTTAGGGATTAAAGCACTTGGGAATAAAAATGTAATGTCTGCGAGTTGTTATTTCATCCCAAACGAGTATTTGCTCGCAATTCCCACACTAGGAAGAAAGGAGATTAATTTCCCTGCAAAGCCCTATGGCACATGTTTCCCACGAGGTGCCACAACTGTTAATATATCCTATACATTGTATAGGCTGCTGTAGGGAACCATCCTATGTAAGAAATGCATGCACAAAAAAGGACTCCTGAGGATGAATAGTCTGTTTTGGAGATTACAGAACTCTGGCCAGGAATGAGAGACAGAAGGTTACAAGGAGCTCACTCTCCCTTGCAAAAAGCAATCAACACTCACCTGAATAATGAACTCTGTATTGTAAAGCACAAGGTAATTTACTGATCTCAAGTAATATACTCAAACATTACTGTGACCTCCATGCTAATACAAATGCCAGGTTGAAGAAATACTGCCCATCAGCCTGACACAAAGCTCAAGGAAAGGTGAGAAAATTGCATTTTAAGTCTAACTGAGTTATGTAATGCAATTATACGTACTCAAAAATTCTGATATATCAAAATTCTGATGTAAAAGAAATCTTGGGTTCTAAGCTAAAAAGGTAGACAACTCCAGAACAGCATGTTCAATAACCCAGCTCTACTATTTTTTCTTGCTGCAGAATACAAGTTGATTTAAAAAGCACAAGGTTTTCAAGTCCTGTTCTATACTGAAATTGGAGGCTTCTCCATGACGTGCTGCTTTCAAATGGCAGTAGTGGCATAATTACATTATCGATGTAACTTGCACTCTCTGAGGCCCAATCATGTGAAACAAAGAACCATTTACATAAATCTTTCACTAAATAGCAGGCTCTATTACCCCAGTATTTAAACAGAAATAGACTCAATTTCCTACACAGCACTGTGAAAGAAATAACATTACAAGTCTACAAGTAGATGTAATGGCTGGAAGAGCCGAACAGCCCAGAAACCGAGTATTCAGTCAGGCACAGCCGCCCTGCATGGTCTCATTCCCCAGGAAAGCCAGATCTGAGAGCAGCAGAGGGCAAAGCGAGCTCAGCCTGGCCGGCCCCGCAGCCCTGTGGTCACTGTGCCCCAGCCCCGGGGACAGCAGTCCCATGGAGGTGACACAGGACTCCAGCCCAGACCAGTGTCTTCTTGCTCAGAGTGCAGAACCTGTTACCCTGAGCACCTTTGCTGCCCATCCAGGCCACGGCCAGCCCTGTGTACCCTCCAGCAGCTGCACATGACACTGGCTCCAGTGTCCTCATCTCCAGCACCTTCTGCGGGCCACGGGACAGAGCCAGGACTGCCAACATCTGGAACTGCCCGAAGGGGAGGGGGCTGCGACTGTGCTGCTGCCCCGACGTCATGTCCAAACATCGCTGCTCCCACTGCGAGAACACAACCCACAACGGGCACTCCTGGCCAGGAGAGAGGGCCGGGTGCCGGGACGGGATGGAACTGTCCACCTGCTCCCGCCCCGCAAGTCCCAGGAGCGCGGAGGCAACAGCACTATCCCCTCAGCCTGTGCCACCCGGGAGAGCGCGGCGCTGGCCGGGGCACGGGCTGCGAGCCAGGGAGGCGAGCAGTGACTGCAAGGCAGCGACCAGGGCAGCTCTTGCCGCTGCCGGGGCGGCGGGACGGGCAGGGTCGGTGAGGCTAAGCCTCAGAGTGGCCGGGGCAGGGCCGGCACCCCCGGCCTTCCGCACCCGGTCGCCGCCGGTCCCCGGCACCTCCGGTTCCCCATCACCGCCGCCTCACCGGCCGGGCAGCGGCGCCATCTTTGTGGTCGTCCCGCAGCGCCGCACCCGGGCGGACCCGGCCCGTCGCGCCGAGGAGGACTGAAGACCCGGGGCTGAGGGGGGACCCCCGGGGCTGAGGGGACACCCCCCCGGGGCTGAGGGGACACCCCCCGGGGCTGAGGGGACACCCCCGGGGCTGAGGGGACACCCCCCGGGGCTGAGGGGACACCCCCCGCGGGGCTGGCGCTGCCCCGGTGCCGGGGCGAGCCTGGTCTCGCCCGCTCAATTCCCCGCCGGCCGCAGCCGCATGCCTTGGCCTTCATCCCGCGCGCGGGGCAGCGCCAGCCACGCACACCAATCCCTCGGAATGTCAGATCGCGGGGAACCGGGGACAGGTATACCGGCAAAGCGTGTGCGCGCTTCCTCCTAAAAAAGCGCCCAATGAGCTCCTGGAGGTCAATTTCAATGAGCTCCCGTAATAAATTTCAATGAGCTCCTGCAGTCAGTTTCTGTTTGTATTTCAAGGACTTTCTTCCTCTAACACACTGAATGGACGCAAACAAACCCCAAAGCTGACTTTGCCTGTGTAACCCATCTGCAGCCCCGGATTGTTTTTCCCACCCCGCTGCCGGCCACGAGCGTTCCCTGAAAGTTTCCAAGCCCGTTTCGCAGGCACAGAGCTGCGAGCACAGCACCAGCACACAGAGCACCAGCCCTTCACCCCCCAAACCCCTCGGCACCCCAGCATGGGGATCTCAGCAGTTACGGGGTCACCCCTTGCATCACTCTGACCAGAACCGACCATTCTCCACCTGCAGAAACCCAGCGAGTAAAAATACACCAAGAATTCCTGCGCTCCGGCTTGTCTTCCTACAAACATATCTATTGTTTTCTACAAACAACAACAAGCAGAATTGATCACATTGGTCGTTATTCTGAATCCAGGGAATTAAGACTTTGCATACCTTTGCTGACTGGAAGGTGTGCAGTCATTTGTAGAAGCAGCAGTTCCCAGCCACAGCAGCATTTCTCAGAAGCTGTTGGAGGGGAATCGTGGGCCGCTCAGGTGGCACCATGTTCCACAGCAGAGAGAAATCACTGCAGCTCACACAGGATAATTTGTGTAAAACCAAAATATTTCAAAGCAATGAAGGGCTGGGTTTACACACAAGATCAAATGGAGCCCACGGAAATCAAAACGACAGCCTCAAAGACTTGCAAAAAATAATAACGTTTAAATTCATAAATATTCTGATTCTTTCTTTTTTAACCACAGGGAAATGAGGCAGCGATAATGCAAATTCAGCTAAAGCTTTCCAGATTCCTCCACTTAGTTACTGCTTTGGGAGGATGGTGGTTGTGAATAAATGTAAATTAAAAATCCACTACACAGATTAGTCGCTGTGATAAAGATCGATAAGTACAAAAGCCTTTCACATATAGATGTGCATATTTCAAATACAGATCACTTCATCACACCCGAACTAAATGTTTGGTTCCCAGTTCACGGTCTCACTTTAAAACAACCACTGCACTCAGCTAAAGGCCACCCAAAAAAATACACTGGTGCTTTCCAGTGTTTAAGGGACCTCTGTGCTCCATCCTCATGGATCACAAGTTGCAGCTGATACAAAATGCCACAGTTTAGGCCACACTTGTGATTTCCATGGGCCAGAAGATGTCTTGGCATAAACATGCCCTTGAAGAACCCTGACAGCTTTGGCTCTGGTCTCCTCTGAGAGTTCATCTGGTCACACCTTCCCACCCCGTTCTGCAGCATAACAACATTCCAAGGTTCCACCTGCAGAGTCACAGCAGACACAGCCAGAGCAGGAGTCCTGAAATCAACTTTAACTAAGGCATTTATGAGTAACTATGGCAATTACCTCTTCAATCCTATCACATTCTGGGTTAAAACCATGCAATGCACTTTGCTGCCACGTACAAACAAGGATTATTTTAACCTTCCTGTTGTGCCCCCCCGGGTGTCACTGTCAGCCTCCCTGCTCACCTCCAACTGCCCTTCCCGAGTCCCACCGACCTGTACCACAGGAAACAACTCCATCTGCGTTTCTGCTATGGTTCAAATCCTTCACAGCGAAAAGCACTAACCCTTCTTCTTCTCTCACCTCGAACTGCCAAACACTCAAGAAAAATCAGCTGCCTTCTCCTTTCCAAGTTCGCTCTGAGTTTTCTCCCGCGTGTGTGGGAGCACATCCGTCGGTTCGCCATGGTGTGGCAGCCAACTACACGGTTGGTGAATCCGGCTGCCCGAGCCTGCCAGACACAGCTCGGGAGTTCTGCAGCAGGGCAGGAGAAGAGACTGTTGCCTTTTTGCCCTTGGTTTTGTTTTTCCTTTAAAGAAACCGTTAAATACATCTTTGCACACTCCTGTTCTAAGGCAAAACAGCAAACTGTAGAAGGTTAACAGAAACAAGAGAAATAGATTCAGACTAGGCACCTTTACCTGTATTTGCTGTTCAAAGTTCCAGCACCTCTGAGGATATTTGGGTTTTTCCTTTGTAAAAGAATTTCACATGCAGTTCACATACACTGTGAGGGCACAGTTTAGTATTCAGTACAGGGCATGACACCACTCCAGGGATTCACTTCCATTATTAAGCCATCAAACATTAGGAAAAAATAGGCAGTCAGTTAAACAAAACCACAACACCACATCTAGAAATTCCTATATCTCATCTGTCATTCCCTCATGAGATGGACACTCCACCTGACCCCAGTGAGATCACGTGCAGAAGCCTGGTGACTTCAGCAAGCCCAACAACGTCTTTACAGGCTTTCAGCAAACAGGAAAAACTTGTTATTTCTTGGCAGAACTGCAACACATCATCTACTTCTATCCTGACCCATAAAGCAATACAGTTTTTAAGGATCTGACAATTTTTGACAAAAGGTTATATAGCAGGAGGTGTTCTCCACCTCCCAGTGCCCAGGACAGCAGCAACAGGAGCAAGGCTGCCCAGCACAGGTCCTTGTGGCACTGCCCAGGCTGCCAGCGAGTGCAAGGGGCTCTGCCCACAAGCACTGGGCCACAGCCCTGGTTAGATTTGTGCCTCTTTGAGCTGGGGACAGAACCAGGCTGGAGCAGGGCAGTGCTGGCTGCAAGGGTAGTTTGGCCCAGCTCACATCCTGCACCCTGTGCTGCCTGCCCAGCCAGGACAGACACACAGATGAATGGGCAGGAGCCTCTGACTACAGCAGAAATAAAACCAGTAACATGTGACAAGTAGCCCATTGCCTCAACAGCTACCTCACCATGATGCTGCAGGAAAGTTCAAGCTTCTTTGTCACCTGAAATAAGAGCATTTATTGGGTAAATCAAGTCAGTGCATTACCAAAGCAAAAGGAGTGCACTGGAAGTGGAGGCAGCAAATCCCCCCGCTCTGCTTGGACCGTGTCACTCCCAGCCCAATCCCAGTGCACAGACAGGTCCATGCTCCCCAGGGCACTGGGACCTGCAGGGCTTGAGATGAACAAGGGCAGAGCTCAGCTCCTGGCTGCAGCCATAGCCCTAGTGACGTGTTGGGATGATGGGAACAGTTGACACAGCCCAGAGGAGTGACAGAGGTTGAAAAACATTGTAATTACCAAAGAACAATAAATATTGATTTTATAAATGCATATTTGCATCTGGTTTTACTGTAAACGTTATCAGGCTATAATTTCACCTGGTTGCTTTTTCTTCTCTTAAGCCAGCAAACCCTCCAACAAGCCCAACAAACTGAGATCAAACAGGTCTGATTTGAAGGAAGATATCTGCTTAAAAGCAATTTCTGATTTGGGAGGTCTCACCTGCCCTCAGTAAGACCCCAAGGACAACATTTTTTCATATTGCAAATCCTGATATGATGAATAAAGCCAATCAAATATCTGCTGTAGATCGATGCAATTTGAAAAAAATCAACCCTCAGTACCCACCTCACAGTTTCAGCAGGAGATATATGGAAGTCTAAGAACTAAAACAGCATTATTTCGAATCAGTTCAGTATTGCAGAGAAACTTTGTAACCTACCACAGGAAAATAGAAACTTGGCCATAAATTACCCTGCCTGGGCTTGCAGACTCAGCATGAAGCACGTGTGAGCAGCCTCTAACTCATCAGGGTCTCAGAGGTAATATGGAAGTTAAGGCTGCACTGACATTACTCCTGAATATACAATGTAATAAGTTAATGCTTTGGGGAAAAAAATACCATTTCCCTTTTGCCTCAGCTTCTCACAGCCCCCATGCTTTGTGCACCAGTGGCACCCTGCAAAGTATCCCCATCCTTGCTTCACCTCACTAATTAGAGTTTACCTCCTGCAGATTACAACATGGGATTAATATTAAGCAAGAGCCATCCTGCTCATTCTCAACCTGGTCCTGAGAAGTGCTGAGCAGCATGCAGGGGACTTCTAGTCCAGCCCTTCCTTGTAAGGAGACTAAAAACTTGGTAACTTCTATTCATAGTAATAAATACATGTTTATTTTATTTTTATAGCTCCAGGTTTGGGAAGGGTTTTCGATTACCTCCCATAAATCAGACTCCAAAGGTATCACTGTGTCACTAAAGATCAACAAAACCTCAGGAAATGCCTGTCACCCTGCAGGGCACGGGCAGAGTTAACAGCAACAACAGTGTCACTTGCAGTGTTCGGCAAGTTAAAACCCGGGGGAGGCACTGCTTGTACAGGCAGTGTGCACCTGTATTGGTACCAACTGCACACCCACTCCTGCAGCATCTAATGACAGAGCACCCGGGGTCAGACCTGGCTGTGCCAGGCACCAAGTACCCCAGAGAGGGACAGTGCCAGCACAGGGACTGTTTCAGCTGAGTTCCAGGTGCAGAGGTGTTTACACAGGTGCTTGACCTCCAAATGCTGATCTTTTGCTCTGGGCCAGGGATACATTTGCCTTCCATCTGGCATCAGGGACTCATTCCATCCGGGGTCAGGTTGATTCCAAAGCTGGACAGGCTCACGGGGCAGACTGGAGGGACAATCGGGAGGAGAGGTGCAGTTTCACACTCACAGTGAGATATGTATAACGTGCCATTCCCATCTTTTAAAAACTTGCCATTGCGAGGCTGTTGGGATGTTAAATAATTTCAAGTTTTCCACGAACCCTGGCAGCCCAGTCAGGCAGTACAGATGTGGCAGGGCTCCAGCCCACTCTCGTTGCACGCCGGACACCGCAGAGCCCGGTAGGACTCCCTGAATCTGTTTGCCAGCATTGAGAACTTGCTTCCATGGCACAGTGAGCAGGGAGCAGAGCCTGAGCCTTTACACTGTGAACAACCGTGTTCAGCATCGCCCTCCTGAAGGAGAGAGAGCAGGAAAAAAAGATCTGTTAGTGGGTGTGAGGCACCAAAGTCAGGAATACACTTGAAAGAAGGAAATTCTGTCTTCTGGTCTTTCCCGTCACGGTTGCTCCTGGCACACCACTCTGCCAGTGACAGTCAGTTCTCTACATAAGGACTTCAACAGAAAGGCTCCCATATGTTTGGGGACAATTTGTGGCTACTGATGAAAAATGAGAAGTTAATGTGACTGGGCTTGTAACACAAAACTCCAAATTCATCTTTCTCCTCTACGCAGCTCCACCCGTCCTCCTGTCATTTCTTATCATACCATCTCAGCTCTGCAGCCTCAGGTTTGAGCTGAGCTTCATTTCTTCAGGCGTTTCTTCTCACCCTCTCCCCCTGAATCCCTTATCACTGCCATGCACACCTTGTTTCAAGCTTTCCCTTGTGCCTGCATCTCTCTCCTGGGGTGCCAGGCAGCCTCTTTCAAGTCCCACCTCAAATTTCCTGGGAGAAGAAGGACCTTGGTGACCTGCGCTCAGCAGAGGCTGGACTCCAGTCTGTGAAACTGCATCTGTCCCAAACAACAACATTAAGTGTTGTGGGATCAAATTATGGTCAGACTAATTGGGATTCTGACCAACAAAGACTCCCTCGTGAGAAAGAAAGTGAAAGGCACAACCTTATTTCAGCTGATATTAAAATTTTAGCCTGCAGCAGTCTCAGCCACAGAGCAGCTGTGTTTAGCCTTGTCAGGTTGAAGAAACTCCAGCCTGCCCTTATCCCACTGGGAGAGGTGACGAGGGATGGGCTCCAGCCAAGCTACATAAATGTCAGCCATCTCCAGGGGGAGAATCCAGTGGGAGACATGAGCATCTGGAACCAGCACAGCCATCCCCAGAGCACGGGCTGCAGCACAGCATTGGTCGTTACCTCCCGAGGGCAACAAGGAACAAAGTGATGCTTTCACTCCAAAGTTATCTAGGAGCCAGATACAGAGATGGATGGAGCTTGAGTGGGAATATTCTGTGGTCTGACCAGGACTTAGAGACTCAAAAGCCTCAGGGATAAAAAAGCACTTTCCATTTTCTCTTACCTGCACATACTGGTTGCAGGTGATCTTTTTTTCCACATCTTTTTTATGTCCACCACCAAACCTTTCTTTCCTCTCCCGGTACAGGAAGGTACAGTCATTTATTCCCTCAGTCTGGATGATTCTTCTCATGAGCTCTTTCTGGTCCATCGGTGCACGGATGATTTTCAGGTTATTAGTGTAGATGATGATCTTGCCAAAATCTACAACTGGGGAAGCCTGAAGAAGGAACTTATCAGTGTCTCACCAGTATAAATTCACTCTGCAAACACTGATGGTCCCTGGGTTTCCAGAAGAGCATCCCCTTCACCCACCCAGCTCCCCCACCACCCACAGAGCACCCAGCAGAGCAGTGAAGGGACAGTCCTCATGGGTGAATTTGTATTCTTTTCTAACTATTTTAAAGCTAAACTTGGCATGGTCAAACATTTCCCTGAGAGCAGCATTTTGCTGATCTGGTCCCTCCTTCCCCCTCTCTCTGGATGTCATATGGAGTTACCAGGGCCTATTGTTTTACACACTCTTCATATTTCGCTCTAAGTATCTGTGTCACGGAGTGATGCAAAAGGGATGTTCTCCTAAAAAATGCCCTACCAAGTCACATCAGCTGATACAAGGTGGCTGGTGCTCTCCTGACAATGGGGCACCTGCTTCTCTGTGAGGAGAAACGTGAGGGGGAGGCAGGTGAGCACAAGTCCTCACCAGCTGCAGAAAGTAAGAGTCTCATGTGTGTTACAGGGGCATGGCATCTCTAAACACCAAGTGCATGTTGTTACAACACAAACTGGTACTGGACAGCATGGTCACTCAAGGTATCTGTGGTTGAGGAGACTGGGGAAGGGAGAGGAGCATTACCCAAGAATGCAGAACAAATTAACAGGGTGGATAAGATCACAATACTGCTCTGCCTTTGGGCAGGAGACATTCATCACGGTTTGATGTTTTTGGGTAAACTAGATGTCCAGTGTATCAACTAAACACAGGTCAAATATCAGTCATCTGGGTTTCCCACACACAGCTTTATGAGTACCAAGAATTAACAGACTTTTAATGTGTTCAAATCAAGGCCATAAAAAGTGTTTACACATATCACACATGTTCTGTCTCTTTATTACAACTAAAGAGACACTTCTATATCACTGGTATTAATTACATGTTAAGAAAATAGCAAGTGAAACTAAGCTGGGATTGTCCAAGTAGCCAAAGGGGAATTCTGACTGCTGGAGGATGAGGATGCCGGGCTTGCAGGCTCCTGGTACCCTCATGGTGACACTGGCTTTCCTGGAAGCTGAGGTCACGCAACTTTAATGTTTTAAATATACCTAATTAAGCTAATATCCACCTTACATTTGACTGCTCTAGATGCAGTAAGATTCCTGTGCACAGATATCAGTATTTGTGGAAATGTTATATCTTATTCTACCCAATAGATAGATGCAGATGAGCACCAGAAGAAGATGGAGCACATATGGAGCACAGCTGGCAGACACCATTCCCCACTGACTGCACCGCTGCAGACCCTGCTGATCCTGCCACATGTGGAATACACAGCATACGAAATTCCTGGGATAAAGGCTGGGGATTTACAGTCATTCTTTTCAAGTCCCAGACTGACAAAACTGGGTTTTATCTGGATGAGGTTCCAGTGTGAGACTCCTGGCACTGTGTTACTCTAAATGTGGTTTAGCCTGAGGCTGGTTCCCAAAGAGGGCACAGCCCTGGGCATCACTTACCCTGCAGTGGCTGGCACCGGGCTGGCAGTCACTGAGCAGGGGTGAGGTCGCCGTGAGACTGTGTTCCTGATCCTCTCTGAAGATGCTGATCCTCTGGGCAGTCAGCGCCGTGGGCCAGTAGAACCTGTTCTCCAGCACTTCCCCGGCCCCGCAGAAATGGTCCTCGGGCTCGAAGCTGTGGCGCAGGAACCGCCGCGAGTGCTCCTTGGCCGGGGGCTCCAGCTCCTGCCCGTCCTCATAGACTTGTTTTAACACTCGACCGCTGTAAGCTGAGGATATTTTGAACCTCACCTTGCGGGGCCGTCCTTCGTGCCGGGGGCCGAGTTTCTTCTGGGGCTCATCCATTATCGGGGTTTCAAGCTGCAGGTCCTGGAGGATCAACTCCAAGAGCTACGGATCCAAAAGAAAATGCTCCCAGCTTTCCCCCACCACATGATGTATAATTCAAGGTTTCTAGTAGTTCCTATCATCTTACAGCATAACTGACACCACTGTATTAAATATTGATAGAAATTCACAAAGAGAAAATATCACTGGTAGTGAAGTCAAAGGCAGGTTGGTGAGTAGGGGCCAGGCTGGACACCACAGGATGAAAGGAGTTAACCTAGAAGGAGAGGATTAAATAGGAAACTCTGCCCATGTTCTGAAACCATGGAAATGTTTCTACCATGTGCCATGATAAGAACTACCCCAAATACACCATCCCAACAGCTTTTCACAATTTTCTGACAAGGTGAGAAGTTAAAAAGACAGGTTCACAGAAAAAGCAATCCAGCCTCACAAATTGAAAATGTGAATAATTCCTCTTCCATTCTTGCACTGAAACCCTGAGAGTACAAAGCTCCGTTTCATTTTAATCCAATGTGTTCCTCTACAGGCTGGTGAGATCTAATTAAGATTTTCTCTCTCTTTAGCTTTCAATCCCTATTTGTAATTCTTTCTGCCTTTTAGTGGCTTTTGACCATTCTGGGTTTGCTTTTCATTTTTAGAAGACATTCACCTGCTGAGAGCCCTCTGCTCACCTGCAGAGCCTTGCCTGGCTCAAGGAGCACAGGAGGTGCAGCTATCCCAGGAGGCAAGGCAGGGTTTGTAGAGGTGCTGGGCAGGAGGGGATGAGACCCTAGGCCATCCTGGGGAAGAGCCATCAGCACTGGGCAGGTCCCTGCTCCACGCAGCAGCAGCTCTGCAGGGTACCCCTGACTGAGGGACTTCAGTTCCCCAACACTCCCAGACCTCCATCCCCAGGCAGTGAACCATGTCCCAGGCAGCTTCCCAGGACAGCCTGTCCTCAGAGGTCCCACTGGTACGACCCTGAAGCTGGTACCTCACTGGCATTGCCCCTCTGTCACAGTGGGGGTTTGGTTCCTGTGCCCATCCCTCAGGCTACTCTGTCCTTTTGAGGGGTAAAATAAAGAGCATGAGTGGTACAAAATGCATCTATGGGATACCCGTTGTCCCAGTACCTACTTGTATCAAGTACACACAACAGGAGTTAAAATACCATTTTTTTTTCAATTCCAAGATTTCAGTAAATTTCCACCACTATATGCAGCATTACTGAGTGGGACTTTGCCTCAGCAGGAGGTAGGCAGAGAGCTTCATTTATCTTCTTTTAGTTCAAACCCACCACTTTTAAAGCTTAATACTCTCAATAGGTTAATTCATTATGTTCATTAAGAGTTTGTTGGTGAAATCCTAGAACAACAGTTTAAAAGCTGCCTGCTAACAATCCACCACACAGAGCTTCCACCAACCGAAGTCACCACAAGCAGTTTCTGTCATGACAGACTCTGCTCTTGCAGGTCCCTTGGGCTGCTGGAAGCCTCACCATAAGGACATGTAAAAGACGTGTCTTGCACCAGGAGAACATGCCTGAGCACGCCTGGGTAAACACACAGCCCCGGAGACGCCCTTGGCATCTCCAAAACACTACTGTAATGCTGATGTCAGGCTCCCATCCTATCTCACACAGGAGGATCTCACTTTATATGAAAACGTCGATTTGCATGAATCACACTATGTTCTTGCTGCATTCACTTGGGAAGCCTGATCCACCCCTTTCCCTGTAAGCCCTGGTGAATCAGGCCTCGGAATTGCTGCTTTTCAAAGGGTCCTCAGCAGCCATAATCTGACACAAATCACACTGTGTGAAGATACCTTAATTGGAGTTCATTTTCTTTTGATTAAGGGAACAATCAGACAGGAAAAGAAGTTCAAAGCAGCAATGAGAGAACAGAGTAAGAACACCACTGCAAGCCAAGCGACTCCCGGCCATACAGTTACTTACAGGTGCTGCCACAGCACAAAACCACCTGGCCCTGTAACTGTCTCTCTGGAACACCCCATCCTCTGCAGGACTCTCAGCTGTGCACAAACAGCCTGTGGCTCCTGCACAGGGCTGTGGTTGGGGGAAGCTCAGCCTTCTGCCCAAGTGTCCTGCAGCCATGCACTCCCTGTGTCCCCCCTGGGCTGGGACACAGAGGCTGTGGCTCAGGCTGTTTTTTCCTCACTCCCACACCTACACCCTCCGTTTATGTCTGTACAGATGAATCTTGCAAAGAAAAGATCCTCAAACAGACTTTCTGCATTTCTTAGCTGTTCTAACAGCTCAAGCCAATCTTTCCACATTAAATATCCCAAACAGGGATTTTCCGAGGCCATCCCCAAAGCTGATCCCATCCCTCTCCAATCCCATATGGTGCAGCGTGCCAGGCACAGAGCATAGCAAGGCTGGCAATGGTGGGTGTAGGACTGGTGGGCTGGAGGAGCCCCCAATGTAGCCCTGCAGCTCCCAGGGGCCAGCGGGGGTTTGTTTCCCACAGCTCCCACAGGTCTTACTAAAAATGCAACAATAATAATTTTGCATTCAGCAGTGAAATCATTAAGCTTCACGATCTAGATCATCATGGCACTATATTTGACTTCAAAACTCTGTTCCACTGCATTTTAATGATATCTGTCTTTCAAGCGTGGGGCCTCTCCTCACCCTGTTCCCCACAGCAGGAACAGGAAGGATTGGGGAAGCCAGAGGCTCTGCAGAACAAAGAGCCAGCCCTTACCCTGAGGAGCACAACATGCTGGGTTAGATCTATTGCAGCAAAGCAGGGCCAAAAGAAGAGCCACAGTGAGCTGGACTTGAGGCTTTGAAGGCATGTTTCCACCTGCAAGTTTTGATGGAAAATGTTTTGTTATGCTGTGCTTCCTTTGAGCAAGCACTGCAGCCCTCCTTCCCCTGGGAACACAGGGAGGCAGGATAAGGACAAGCATTGGGGTTTCGGCTGCAGCAATGCCCAAAAGCCCCAGTCCTGCCCCGCTGCTCACATCACTCTGAGCATGTGCAGCATCCTAAAGTGAGGTGCCAGGACACCGAGGATGTTTCTCAACATGCCATACGGCAATCAGAAAGAGAAAGGCTTGGGAGGGCATACACAGGCAGCACAGCCATCACTCCCTCTGGCCTGGCAGTCTGTGCCTGGATTTCATCATTCCTTGTGCCAGGGGATACCAGCATCTGCAGCCAGAAGCAAACCTTAAAAAACACAAGTATTCTGCAAATTACTGCTCTGGAGTTTCCTATCCAGCAGCATCAAGACAGTCTCAGCTGAAACTTTTATACTGGGGCCTTACAAACTCATCCACATGAGCCAAGACAGAAGAAGGTCTGCTTCCAGCTGCCTCCCATTTATCTCTGCCAGCAGCTCATAACATCTGTAATCTTTCATCTGATATTAAACATCACATCATCTTTTAAATGAACAAATTTAAAAGTCTGAAGAATTTTCTAAATATGAGCTGCCCCAGCCAGACCTGGTGGACCACGTGGGTCACACAGTGCTCAATACTGGCTGTGCCATGTTCAGGGTTTGGTTTGGAATCACCAGCATGGAAGCAACTTCAGGAGGTACCTAATCCAGCCTCCCACACAAAGCAGCCTGGTCAGTGTTCCTGGTCTTACAGAGAGGCACAGTTCTGGATTTGTTTAATTTCATCAGCAGAAAACAGGTATGAAAAAGCAACATACATGAACTGCAATGTGTGGCACCAGCACAAGCAGCCCTGACACCCATTAGCCCAACACCACCGTTTCCAAATCATGGAAAACATTGCAGAATTGGCTTGGGTGTAATGTTCAGATCAGGAGGCACTAAGCCATGTCTCCAGTTGGGGAGGGAAGCAGCCTGACCTGCACCAAACTCACTACAAGCATGTGCATCCATTGGGAATCAGGTGCTGATTGCTCACCACCAGCCCTGGATTAACAACTCCCACCATGGGCGTTCCCAAGCATCTCTCCTCCTGCATCCAAACTCCTTGTTCCGAAAAGGGCTGAAGCCTGTCGTCAGTACATCCCACACAGGCCAAGGGACTGGGACACAGCAGGAATGAAGCCATTGGTGTTGTGAATGAGAATCAGCAGCCTGGTGCATACAGCAGCTAAAGCCAGCCTAATTGCATATGGATTTAGCTCAGGGTTGGATTCTCTGATGTCTGTTACAATGCACTTGGAGCACATCTAACATCTCCTGGGGGAGTCCTGAGCACCTAATTAGATCTGAACTAAAGTGTGTGATGTCATACTGCATCATCTCTCTTCATGAAGAGGCTAACAGGGTTTCCTTCTTTTGTGCTGTTTTCACAAATCACAGGATATTTAAAATTCTGAATTTACACTTTTACACTCCACTGAGCTGGATTCACAAGTTATGAGGGTGCACAGATACAGAGCTACATGTACACACCTTTAGAGTTCACAGGACTTCATTTTTCTAGGAACCCAAGGTAAGAAGGTTCCCTTCTGCCAGCACAAGGCAGGGCCCGCCGCACATTCCTGGAGGCTGAAGTCAGTGGGAGTGGAGGAAGCCCAGCACCTCCAGGACAGCAGGCAGGCTCCTTGATGACAGCCAGTTTATTCTGCACCCACCTCAGCCCTGGAGACTCTTACCTGGGCAGGTAAGAGTCCTAAGTAAGCATAAAAATCCTGAAGTCACAAAGAAACAAACAGGAAAAAGAGCTTCAAAGAGGAAAATTCCCGTGGTTGAGTTTTACCTATGGAGACAAATTTCCCTGGGCTCCTCCTCAGGGCAGCAGCACAACCTGGGAGCAGAGTCCCAGAGAACACAGATACAGTGGGCAGGGAACAGCCATGGGGGCACTACAGACATGGAAACTGTTGTGCCAACACAGAGTAACTTCACCATGAGGACTCCAGCCCCAGTGTGTGTTTTCAGTGGGCTCATGAGCAGCCTGGCCCTGCTCCTGCTCCCCAGACCTTCTTCCACAGGGAGCACTGCTCTCTGCAAGCAGGAGCTCCAGGAGAAGCCAACTGAAACTGAGCCCCTAGGTCACAACATGACCAGAGCAAGAAGCAGCAGAGCTGACCCAGTCATTCTCTCAGTAAAGCAGCAACCACACATCTGCAGCACTCTGTTCAATACTCACCCCTCCACAATGCTGCTCCTCCTGCACCGTACCCCACCTAGAGCTGGAGCCTTTGGAGCAGCAGGATTTATAAGCTGCTCCTGGATGCAGCACTCACTGGTGGCCAGAAGCACCTGGGAGCAATAAGGTGATGCAGCATTGCAAGCAGTGGGGTCATTTGCACCGGTGTTTAATTAGATAACTGCAGCCTGATCGTCTGCAGGTCTGTGGTCAGACCTGTGTGGAGAGCAGCTTCCAAAGGCCTATGAGGTGGTGCTCAGGTCCATGCTACTTGGAAACTCTGATTTCTTCTTGTCTTAGAGAGTTAAAATTGTGTCCCTGCAGATTCGGCACTCATTGGGCAGATCCCATGGAAGCAGGTTGTGGTGCTTGATGTTCTGTAGCTCTGCTCTGCATTGCAGGGAAAAAGGGATGAATGCACCAGAAAGCCCAGGGTTGGTGCCAGACACCTGGGTACTGTTTGCTGGGGGGGCCAGGGGCTTACAGGGAGCTTCAGCTCCCAGTGGGGATCACTTGAGCAGAGGCTGCCCAGTGCCCTTCCCTACCCAGGAAGAAGCTCCAGCCCCAGGCTGTGCAGTTCAGGGGTGTCAGAGCCTGCTTTGAGTCTGGCCCATAGTCTCACAAGCCTGGTGTCAGCTTTAATCACCCCCATTCCATTCCATCCTTGGGCTGCCATTGCAGACCTAGGTGCAGGGACCAGATGGCAGCAGGAGGAGGAGGAGGAAGAGGAGGAGGAGGTCCGGGTGGCCTCCCCAGTCACAGGGAGGACACGTCCATCCGCTCGCTGTTGCTCAGCCTGGCTCCACCGCCAACTACTCCTAATGACTCTTCAACAAACACACAACAATCTGTCTTCAGGAAAATCAGTGAATAAATTTAATTTAAAAATACTTCTCTATTTCTGGACAGGCACTGCTCTGCTCCAGCTACTTCAGAATCAGCTGAAGCCTTCACAGTACCCAATACCCAGACTGCACAAGGCTGTAATGGCAAAACACAGCATTCAACCCTCCATGAGCTCAATAAACAGCTCCCTAACCCCTCTTCTTATGGACATGTAGATGGCTTTTATCTGCCAGATGATGTGTATGTACCTCGTGAAGGGAAAAAAGGAAAAGAAAGCCTAAAACACCCAGCTGTCAGTGTGTCTGTCCCTCTGTGTGCCCCTCAGGGGCTGTGGGGCAGGCACAGGGAGAAGGGAGGTGGTGGCCGCTGGCTGCTGCCCATCATGGGGCACCAGACATTGGTTTGAGAGAGGGAAAATTTTAGGGAGCCTTTTGCTCTGCTGGCTGCAGGTCCCCACACTCTGCAGATCCCTGCAGAGTCACGCTGGCCTAATTATATTTTCAAGCAAATGCAACATATTTACTAAATGTACCGGGTTCTGCCCATCGGCGCCAGCCATGTGTGCAGACACCACCACAGCAGCTGCTCCTCACAGCTGAGGGGCTCTCCCGCAGGACCACTGACCCCGTGCCAGGGGAAGGCTCCCCTCCTGGCCCTCAGGATCCGGAGGCACAGGCAGGTCCTGCCATTCACCCCCTTCAGCAGCAGCACTGGGCGTCGTGTTTGTGGGTGGGTGGGGAGGACAAGCTGCCAGCTCAGATCTATAATCTGTAGCAGCTTGTAAGAGGCACCCCCTCTCCCTGCCCTCCAGGAGCTAAAAACAGCCTGAAAGGTCCCTCTTCCCCCAAGAAGGAGGCATGTGGCATCCACTTGCACGGTGCAGAGTGGCAAAGGCTTTTTATACTCCCTGAAAGTGCTGCCGTGCTGTGCCCTGTCACGGCACACGTGGCCCCAGCTGTGACAGCACTGCAGCAGTCACTGAACAACAGCCTGGTGCCCCTGCGGTGCTTGGGGGGCACGGGGTTGGCTGGTGACACCAGGGCACTGGGTTGGCTGGTGGGATGTAGGATGGGGTGAGGAGGATGGTCCGGAGCACGTGAGACAAAGGGCAGTGGAGAGAAGCTCCTCTCAGTTGTTCACACTCTTCCACATTTAATTTCTAGCAGAGAGCCCAGAGGGACCCAGAGGGACCCAGAGGGACCGAGAGGCAAGAGCCACCCCATTACTGCTGCCAAAGGGACTTCTTGGGAGCCCATCACAAGACCCATGGGATGTTGGTCCTGCTGGAGAGTCCTCTGGCACAGGCGGCATGCAGGGGGTCAGCCCAAGGACATGGCATCCTGAGGGTGCAACAATCCCACTGGAGTCCCTCCATGGAAAGAGTGGAGACACGTTTGGAGCAGGGTTTGAAGCAAGGCGGTGGGAGAGACTGAGGCTCCCACAGGCACTTGTGACCCAGCCTGCAGAAAACAAACTTCACGCTTCCTGCCATGGCACATCTTACCAAGCCTCCATGCTCCCAGCAGTGACAGGGTTCAGTTCCCATTACACAATGTGTGTGGATGACACCAGCCTTTTCCTCCAAGGAGCCATGGACGAGTTCCCAAGGCTGGGCACACTCAGCCTGTCCCCACCACTGACGTTGTTCAGGTGGACAGGAGCACACACCGCACAGCACAGCTCCTGTGAGATGATGGGGACAAAGTGTGTTCTCTTTGGGATCCACTGGAGTTCTTTTCTGAGTCCACAATGGAGCTGGGGGAAGCCAAAAGAGGGGAGCTCCCAGGGGAGACACGTGTGTGCAGCCACTTGGTGTGGAAGCAAGGACAGGCACATCGCTCTCAACATCGTTTCGCAGTTTCCAGCCCTATGATAAACCTCTTGGATTAAATGACTCTTGCAAGACATATTTCAGCAGTTCCATCCCTTCAGTTACAGGCATCCCTTCCCTGCAGAGGGCTCCTGCAGACCAGCAGGGCCAGGACAGCAGCCAGCCATGCCCAGGCAGGAGCCCTGCCTGCAGCCCAAGAGCAGCGTCCTCCAGACCAGGCATCCCGCTGCATCCAGCCCTGAGTTAATTACAGTGTCAGCATCAAACAGAGACTGTTGAAATGAAAGGGAAGGACGAGCAGCTTTCTAGCTCTGCCTTTATTTTTTAACCCCAATTATGAGATGCGTTGGAAGGGAGAGGCAATGGCAGATAATGGTCTGAGTGTGAAGTGAAAACCAGGAAAGCCTCACATCCTGATCCCAAATTGGACACTGTGGCCTCGTCTCCTGGTTTCCTCCATGTAAAGTGGTGGTGGGATGCTTAGCTCGAGGGGCATTCCACAGATGAATGAGCTTTTGGGAAGTGCTCTGAACATTTGATGTGTTATATAAGTGTGTTAGCACAGGTAGCTTTTGTATTGCAGCAGAACCAGAGACTGCAGCCCAGATCGGAGTCTCACTTGGCTGTTGTGGCAGTTCAGAAACTCCTGGTTGGAAAAGCCCCTGTCCCTGCCTGGGCAATCCACACCCTGTGCCCCAAGCAGGCAGAGAGGAGACAGAGTTGCTGCCAGACTCAGGGGAGCTTGTACAGAGCATATCCCTGATGGCATTCCCAAGAGATGGAGAGCGCAGGGCCTTCCCTCAGACACTGATATCACTGACGACCCTTGAGGAGCCCCAGATCCCCAGTTCCCTGGACCCCTGGAATGTGCTCAGCACCACAGAATCCCCTGGACTGGGTCCTCCTGAGGCACCCACAGAGCGTCCAGATGCTCCAACTGTGGCTGGTGATGGGAATTCACCAGGAACTGTGCGCTGCACTGTGCAGGTGCATCCCCCAGGCAGACCCTCACTCCCACCCATTGCTGTGAAAGTGCAGCTAACACAGACTGGCCCCTAAAGTTCAGGAAAACTGAAGGACCAAACAGATCTGATCAGAGATGAGCAAGAGTTGGTGTGCAGAGAACCAGCCAGTTGGCTTCCTTTCCAGCACCTGCCCACTGCAGGATACTTCATAATTCTGCTTCCTTTCTAATCAGATGAAAATACAACCTGAGTGCTAATCACAGGGCACAAATAGGGAAGAATATTTTAAAAAAGAAAAATTACCTTCAAAACCTTTGTTTTCAATAAAGTTTATGGCATGCATTGCATTTACAACCTCCGGCGGACGAGCTGATGTTGTTTGCAGCATCACTCATTAAACAGTGTGCACCCAGCACACATCACCATATGACAGACTACAAAGAAGCACTAAAGCAAAAGGAAACTTGAGATGAAACAGAGTGAGGTCATTGGTTCCTGGCATATCCTGAAGATGTTTGTCAACAGCTTAATTTATCCAAATGGCTACTCTATTAAAGAAAGAAAAGAAAAACTTTGTTTTGGCAAAATCATGATCTGGGGGGGAGAACTTTTGGAAAGACACATTAACCCTTTCCACACCCTACTTCTGAAGGATCCTGAGAGGAGGGCAGGGTGTTATCTGGCGGTGTTGTCTGAGAGATTTTTGGATTTACACTCATCCTCTAGTATTAGTAGCACTTGTAGGTTGTAAACACAACTGAGATGCGACAGGGTTTGTAAGCAAAACTCTCGGACCTTTGCTGCATCTCCTGCATTCCTTAAGCAATCCATCGGTATGTGCGAGCTGGCAGACCTGAGATAGGAATCCAGCTGATAAAGGGAATGCAAATCACAGATACCAAGAGATGTCCCCTGGCCTCCCGTGCCATAGCCAGGGGCTCGCTGGGGCAGGAAGGTGCCCCTCAGACTCCACGGGGCTGTTGCTGGGCTCAGGTCTCACTGCAGCACAGGGACACCCTTCCTGCAGGGGCCATTTTTGGACTCCCCAGCACGAAGCCCATCGCCAACTGGCCTGGGAGTGGTAACACCAGGAACTGGTGGAGCCCAGGTAACAGCACCAAAAGTCATGCAAAGGTCAGCCTGTCCCTGGTAACCAACACAGTGTCCAGTTCCCCCCTTGTCCCACAGAGCAGCTGCTGTTGAGGTGACCATCCGTCAGACAGAGCAGCCGGAGCAGTCAATCCCTGTTTAGAGTGCCAGGCACAGGAAGCTCTGTCTGGATCGGGTCTGGCACATGCTGCTCCCCCCAGCAGGACTGTGCCAGCTCCTGGTGCAAGGGCTCCCTTTGGCCCCTCGGTTGGTGCAGGACATCCCATCCCATCTGTGCTGCAGGGCCACGCAGCCTCGGCAAGCCCAGGCTTGAACCCCGCCATGGTGGGTGCCCTGGACTCAGCCAGCACAGCCGGGGAGCAGAACAGGTTGAGCGACTTCAGGCTGTGGGAGGAATAATCCTCCTTGGTTGATTCAGCGAGCTGAGGCAGCCAAACCGGGCGAGGACGACACCGCAGAGCGCCCCACGGCCCCGCCAGGTACCCCCGGAGAGTGGCTGCGCCTGGAGGACTTTTTATAGAACTGCTGTCAAAAGGAGCACGGAGCGAGCTAAATTGGGACTATCTGACAACCGAGGCGGCGTGTAGGTGTGCGAGGGATGTGAGCAGCGAGTGGTGGAGAACAGCAGGAGCAGAGCATGAACAGGTCCGGTCTGATGTTTATCGGGACTCTCATCTCCTGAGCTGGTGAATTTTTTACCGCCGTGTCAGTTCTGATGCGCAGAGCAGGAGCTCTGCAGCCAGCCCTGTGCACAGCGTCAGGGGAGCGTGCCTGGCCTGCTGCAGCTCCCCATCCCAGCTCCAGGATCTTCTGCCCAGGGAGCACAACCTGGGGCTCCTGCCCCCGGCACCACCCCAGACCCGTCCCCTTGCACCAACTGAGTCACAAGTGACTCACTTCAAACTGGGATGCGAGTGCAGTGTGTGAGTTTGCAGATTGGCTGGTGAGGAACAGCTCTGCGATGTAGGTGGCTGCGTTACACGCTCCAGCAGTGGAGCTCTGCTCCGCACTCCTTCCTCCCTCGCCCTCCAAGCAGGATAGCTGCTGGAGCCCAGGATCTGGTTCTTGCAGGCACAGGGAGGCATCTCAGCCAGCTCCAGTGGATGTGGGGTGTGGATGGCTCCAGCTCCGCTCCTGACGGAGTTCTGCACTGAAGATGGATGACTTGGCTCTCCTTGACCTGTTGGAGTGTCCTGTGTGCTTTGAAAAGCTCGACGCCACGGCAAAGGTGCTGCCGTGCCAGCACACCTTCTGCAAGCCCTGTCTGCAAAGGATCCTGAAATCCCAGAAGGAGCTACGGTGCCCTGAGTGCAGGACCCTTGTCCTCTGCAGCATCGAGCAGCTCCCCTCCAACCTGCTCCTCATTCGCCTCCTGGATGGAGTCAGGTGTGGACAAAACGTCACCAGGTTTGGCTCGATCCAGAGGTCAGGGGTCCTGTCCTCCCCCGCCTCCATCAGGAGAATCCCCAGGGGGCTGCAGCTGCACCAGCACCGGCTGGCAACGAATCCCAGGATCCACATGGAAGGGGTAAGGAAGGTTGATATTCTTTACTCTGTCTGTGAGCATAGAAAGGTTCCTGCTGTGTGCCCAGAGCCAGGAACCTTCCCTGTTAGCAGCACTGCAGAGTGCTTGAAGTGAGAGAGAGTGTTTTGTTTGTAAATCTGGCTGCTGTTTCCGTGTGATATTTGACTGTTTCAAGTTCATTGCAGCAGGAATTGAATTGACTCCCAGGCTGAGAAAAAGCCAGACTGCCTTTCTCCTTACAAAAACTTCCAAGCATCTGTTTTCCCACAGAGTTTTCAGGTGCTTCCTGGCTTTTGAGGGCATTTCAGGCACTTTGACTTTCGGGCAATACAGTGCTTTTGACTGATAGCAATTAAGTCAGTAATTGCAGAGCTGTAACTGTTAGTGGTGGAGAAAGTATTTCCCATCACTGCACCTCAGTTTCCCCCGCACTAGAAAGGAAGGAGCCTGCCCAATGATGCTGCTGATCCTGCCAAAGTACTGGGAGGTTCACTAGTTAAAAATACTAAATTTGACGCACTCACTGACTGTACCTAGGGATGAGTTACTAGGCTAATTTTAAAATTCAAAGTTCCTTCTGTCATTTTCTTTAACAGTACAAAAGCTTTTCTTGAATAATGAGGACGCAATATTAGACCTGTTAAAGGAGCTTGGCTCAGATGGAATTTGGGGTAGAGACTTGTGGCTTCACCTTTCCTGCATTATATTCCTGGACTTCCATTTCTCCCACCTGAACTATTCTTCTGTACAATGTCTCTACAAACCTTTTCATGACACATAAAATCTCGGCTGAAAGGGCTGTTGCATCCCAGAGCACTGGGCAGAACTGCAGAGCTGTAAATGTCTGGCAGGCTCAGGACAGGTGTCCTCCCCTCCACTGCATTGTCCTCCCGGGGTCCTGGAGCCGTGCACACGTGCAGGTGTTGCTGGGGGAGGCCCTGTGTCCTGTGACCATGAGCTGGCATACCTGTCCCAGGAAATCTCTGTGGCACCAAAAAGGGTCTTGGATGGATCACACACCAAAACCAGGCATCCCTGCAGAGCTCCTCTCTCAGGTGTTCCCACTGGACCATGTGGCAGTGCAACCCTGAGCCACGGGCTCTGGGTCCCTTCCCAGGAGCACTGCCTGGACACATCACAGCCAGGGGTAGGGGGGTAGGGGTGGGTGGGCAACATGGCCCAGCCCAGAACGTTCTGCTGCAGCACTGGGAGGTGCCTGGGGGCCAGGTGGGAGGGCAGAGTGGGTCCTTGGGCTGCCGACAGATGGTCCCCATGTGGGGACCCTGCTCTGTCCACAGGGACACTGCTCTGACCATGGGGACCCTGCTCTGTCCACAGGGACACTGCTCTGACCATGGGGACCCTGCTCTGTCCACAGGGACACTGCTCTGACCGTGGGGACCCTGCTCCATCCGCAGGGCTGTGGCAGCAGCGACACCCTTGCTGGGAGCCACCAGCTCTCCAGGGAAGCTGCGGGAGCTGCTGGTGCCATTCGTGCGAGTTACGAACCATCCAACAGTGACAGGTTTCAGTCACTGCTATCCCAGGCTGACATTCCAGCTGTCAAGGAGGTTATAGTTTTTCCAACTGGACTCCCCTGGATAAAAAAGCACAAGTAGTCTCCTCTGGTTTTTGTTTTCTCTCACTCGTTTCATGTTTCTTTTACTGGTTCTCAGGGCAGGTAGGTACTTGCTGTTGATACATAATGTCAACATCCATCAATCTGCAGCTTCCACAAGTTTTCAAGACCAGTTTTAGGACCAAACTCCTGGGAATCAGCAGAGACAGTGAGTGGTGGGGTAGCAGTGGCTGCAGCTGGCTCCCTGGCACTCTGAGCTCCTGTGCCTCTCTGGGAAGGGACATAAAACACATTACACTGAAATGTTCTTAGACTTAATTAGTTACTTAATTATAAAACACTTTGTAATCCTCAGCTGCAAGGTGAAGAATGCAATGTATTAGTCACCTTTTGGTTTTGGTGGTTTTAAATACCTGCATTCGGGACCAGCCGTTATTTGGGTGCTCCAGTGGGATTTGGAGCCTCCCCTGTGCTGGCACCTGGTCACAGCAGGGACACGTTTGCCTGTGAAGTGCAAAGACGAGACACTGATGAGGGTGACTTGCCATCACCCTACACCATGGAGTGCTTGAGTTCCAGGGTATTCACCTGAAGGTATCTGGGTAAGCAGAGGCCTCCAGATGATGTTAACTTCAGAGTAGATGTTTTCTGTCAGGAATCACAGTGAGAGCAGCTACTGTGCAGTCCTGCTCATCCCACCACAGTGCTCTCCCGGGTACTCGGAATTGCAGTGTCCATGTTCTACTGCAGTGGAAGGTCATATGCTCCCCAAAAACAGACTGCCCTAATCTGCAAGGGCTGTTAATTACCCCTAATGCTATCCAAACCTTGTGCTACAGAGCAAACACAATTGACATGCCCCATGTTGTACTGCAGCCAGAGCTGCCATCCAACACGGGATATGGGCTGGGGTTTGTTTTTACCAAGGCTGTTCTATAAATAAACTTCCTTTACTCCCTGGAGCTGAGAAAATCACGAGTTTGATCAAAGTTTCTCTCTCAGCAGAGATGTTTCCTTGCCAGCTCTTTGCTCTTCATCCCCATAAGCATCCGTGAAGGCAAAAAGTAATATAAATCCCTCCTCACCCAGCAAGCCAAGAGCTCCTCTCACTCTCAGCAGGAAGAGTGAGCAGGCCCCCGCAGGGCTGCTGGATTAGCACAAACACAGCACTCTGTTTTTAGCCAGGAATTTCCCAGAGCCAGTTGTTAAAATACAGGGAATTTTCTAATTACAGCCCATCCCAAGCTATTTATTTGCTGGCATTTAAATCCCTTTTGAATCCACTTCCTATGAGCTACCGTGGGGTGGGCACGTGCTGGGTTTGTGCACGTGGGCCCGGCCGTGCATATCCACAGCCAGGCTGTGCCAGATCCTGCACAGCCTCCATGGAGCAGCCACTCCAGCAGTGCAGCCCTGAGCACCTGGCACTGCCCTAAGCCCCCACCACCACCCCGCAGCTGCTCCCAGCACCTCAGGCCAGGCCTTCAGATCTTTAACATCAATGCAGAGAGGACAAGACTTTGGATTTTCAGGATCTTCACGTAATAAACTGTCTGGAATTTAAGAATAAAAGGATCTGCTGGGAGGTATATGCGTAAATAAGCCACGCTGAAGCCTTTGAACTCTTAGGAACCGCCCCTGGCATGTGCCAGGTGTGGTTAAGGCTTGTACTGAAGCTCCTCCTCAGCCGGCTGCAGCCTCACTGCGAGCTGAGCGCGGCTCTGCCGCTGGCGAGCAAGCAGACCGTGTGTGCTGAGGTGTGCAGGAACCACCTCTGATGGGGTGGATGACCCAACTGCACCCTGCACACGGCAAAACTCCGTCCAGGCCACTAAACAGCTACTTGGGCGCTGAACTTTGTCATGCAACAAACATGGGACAGTGAGCTAGAGGAGAAAAATTCCGAGTATGACAGCTTGCCTTGGGAAAACACAGACCACGCAGATTTAACTGTGACTTGGGCTATTTTATCTTTGCATGAACTGAGTGCTTAACACCCCCCTCCAGCATTTCATGGGAGATAGACAGATAACACCTCTATTGGGATAAAAATACTCTGCACTCCAACGTCCCACCTTCACACGGACGTCTATAGATAGTGCCTGCATCTTGGTATTTTCTTCTCCTCCAGAATCATCTCCAGCTCCTTTCTAGATTTGACAGACAGCACTTGGATTGCTGGAGCTTCTTGAAGTCTTCTTCAAAGCAACCTCCATATTTGCACCCACCAGAGGCAAACACATTTCCTGGCCCACTCACTGAGCCAACCCCCCTCCTCACCCTCCCAAAACCCCCAGCAGTTCTCATGCAGTCATGGCAATGACCTCAAAAGGTGTCACATCCCCTTGAGCTGGACAGCCACTGCAGGGACCTCACAAACTCGGGGATGCTGTCCAGGCCCAACTCTGCCTGAAGTGGTGGTGCTGGCTCCTTTCATGCCAGAGACAGGGAGCATCCTCTTGCCCCACAGCTGCTGGGGGTGGCAGGTGTGCACCATGGGGCCCCTCAGCTGGACACAGAGACACTTCATTTGCCTACAAAATTCTGTGTGGCCTTTCTGGAGAAAGGGCTTGTCCCAACTCTTCTCCACCATCACTGTTGCCTCATTCTAGCAGAATGAGCAGCTGTTCCTGCAGTTCTGGTGGCACCTTGTGCAGGACACTGGTGTGTGCCTTTTGTCCCTTTGCATGTAGTTTTAGCACTTTTATCTACTATAAAGAGAGTGGGGTCACCTCAATATAGACTGATGGACAACACACCCCCCAGAAGCTGTGTGTGCAACAGTCCGGGCGTGGGGCACTCCTGGGTGGTACCAGAGGTGGTGGAAAGCCAAAGGACCTCCATGGCCAACAGCAGGAGCCAGTTTCCCTGGTTTTACAAAATTAGGTACCAAGCTGCAAACACATAAAAGTGTTTTAATTTGTTTCCAAGGCAATGAGTCAGGCTCAGATGGCGAGTCAGGAATAGCACAGCAGGGCTGGCTCCTCTGCGAGCTCACCTGCACAGTGCCGTGGTCAGCCAGGAGCCTCAAAGTCTGAGTCCTCCTTTTCTCACAGCTTCCCTGATGGTCACTGACTACTGTCGCTGGGACCACGGAGTCAGTCACTGGCCTGAGTTTGTCATTTTCCCTCTGGAGAGAAGGGAGAGGAGGAGGCAGATTCCCGTGCAGCTCTGCAGTGTGCCAGGGCTGGATGTAGCAGGTGTCCTGACAGAGGTGAGGGCCCTCCCTGCTGCCAGCACTGTCTTGGCTTGCAGAATGCCTGGGCCCGGTGCCCATGGGCAGAGGTGGCTGTGCTGCCCAGGGCTGGCAGTGCTGGCTGAGGAGCCACATCAGCACTCCCCTTCCCGGCACAGGGAGGGCACTGAACTGGCAGGGAGAGGACTCGGGAGCAGCAGGAGGAGGAGGGAGAGGGATGCAGGTTTCCTCCCTGCACAGTAAACAGCCACTTCTGAGAACGGCGGTGCTGAGGCAGAGCATCAAGACTGGGCACGCCGAGGGCTGACACAGTTTGTTTTCCGTGCAGCTTAAACCCATGACACACAACTTAACCACTGCCCGGGACTGCTGACGGCAGCAGAGACACATCTGATACGGCAGCAGCGAGGGAAGAGGCGTGAAAGGGTTTCATACAGACACTGCAGCTCGAACACGCTGGCCCCAGTCCCCAGCATCCCCTTGCCGTGCCCTGCCCGTGTCCTCTCCTTCCTCTCACAGACCCGTCCCTGCTCCCTCTGCAGCTCCACCGGCATCCAGGAGCAAAGCCCTGCTCAGGTCCAGCTCCTGCCCTGTGTGCACCTGGGCACTCCTCCTGCCCACCTGAATCTCTCCAGTGTTTCACACAGGCAAAGCAAAGCCTGATCCAGCCCTGGCCTCCTGAGCAGTATGGGGATGTCACTGACACGTGGCCGGGCATTCCCCACGGGGTTGTACACTGGCCATGGTACCTCAGCATCCCTCAGCAGCTCCATGAGAGAAGCTGCTCTGTGTTTTCTTTAATCATTTTCTTCATTTTTCATGTCTCCTTTGCATTAAAAAGCCAGAACTACAATAGGCCACTTTCAGAAGTGACATGAACCTCTATCATCAGGGCTTCACAGGGGTGTGAGTTAGCAAAGGGGTAAGTGCTCCCAGTCCCTCTACCATCACCCCTGCAGCTGGAGCAGCACAAAACCACCTAAATCCATACAATTCACATCTTCAGCATCCCCCCATGATGGCCAGTCAGCTCAGGGGCAGATGGCCACCACCGTTAGCCATGGCCTCGTCTTCCAGCAGGTACAGGAGGGAATTAGGAAGATCTGGTGAGCTCCAGGGCTGACGTAAGCAGGAGGGACTGGCTTTGTTCTCTCTGCTGCACACAGTCTGCATGTGCTTGGAAGATGGGAACAATCCTCCTCGGGGGAGAAATAATGCAGAAACCACCCAACTGTCTGAATCCTCAGAATATAATTATATGAAGAGATTGAAATGACAAGTTCACTTTTGAAGGTTTTGTTCTCTGTGACAAGGCTGAAGTTATCTCCTCTGCCGAAACGCAGAAAAACAGAATTGTAATGGCAATTAATTTACATTCAAATAGCTCTTTTCATCCACCTGGATCCTGCAGAGCCCTGAACTTTGCTAGCTGAGCACACAGAACAGGGAATGGGACTCATTCATCCCATGGAGACGCAGGCAGTCAGTGGCAGGAGCCGAGGTGGTTCTCGGGAATCAGAACGGACGGAGATGTTATTGATCATCTCTGTGAAGAGCCAACGTGTCCGTTTCCTTTGGCATCAGCATGTGGATAACACCCATCTCCACACGCTCAGTGTGTAAGTCACAGCTCATCAGGAGTGTGGCCTGGGTTGTGCCCTCAGATCTGTCCTGGAGTCACTGGCTGCCTCCGGGTGAGACATTTGTGCTGCCTGATTTTTGCTGACATTTGTGCTGACGGGTCTCCTGCAAGAGGCCCTTGGGAAGAACAAGGGAACAAGTATGACCTCCCTCTTCTCTGACTTCTCGGCATCACCCAGATCTGGATCAGTCCCTGGGGATTTACTGCAGAGACATTCCTCTGGAGGGGGAGGAGAGAGCAGGCCTGGGGCAGCAGGCTGCCTTCAAGTGCCTTCAAGGGGCAGGATGGAGCAGAGCAAGGAGCCACTCCAGGGCATTCCCTGCACGTGGTTAGGAAAATCAGAGCTGGGGAAACACCGAGGTGCAGGTCCAAGCCTGTCTGAGGCCATTCCTGATCCATCTGCCAGCAGCATCCCCAGACCCATGGGTCTGCCCCCACAGCTGGATCAGTAGGGTGCCCACCGAGGTTTGAGGGGTTGGGTCCAACTCTGCGTCAGCCACGGCACTAAATCAGAAGGAAGCACCCCTGGACATCCATAGCAATGAGCTGTTCCAAGGATTCACATGCCCCTCATCCTACATGTCCATCCACACAGTCAGGGAAGGTGGTGAAGTCAGAGCATCTGGGACACAGAAGGATCCCATCCAATGTCTCCAGCTGTATCTCACCGAGCTGTGCTTGGAAGTGGGTGCAGGAGTGAATGGATCCTAGTGCAGGGACATTCATGGCCTTAGCCTGGAGTATCCAAAGTATCCTCAAGTATCCATTCATGGCCTTAGCCTGGAGTATCCAAACTGTGGCTCAGACTCCTCCAGCAGAGCCGGTGTCACCATGGGGCCATGCTGTTTCTTTGGGTAGTTTTAAAGGGAGTTGCCTGGGACAAGGTTTACAGGTGTTCCCAGCTTCCATCAGCAGCCTCTCCTCTTCTCTGAGCTCCTGGCTTTGCTTCTGGTGACTCCCTCCCCAGCCAGCCTTACATGCTGCTTCTCCTTCTCCTTTTTGTCAATTCCCATGCTCTGAGTACAGGGTCTTACATGAATCCCCTCCTGCCAATCACAAGGAGTTATAACCAGCTCTTTTCAGATCATTACGGAGTTCATTTCTCCACAAGAAAGAGATGCCCTGAATTGCTTCCTCACACATGTACGTATTTTTAATCTGCTGCTTTGTTTTGTGCGGAGGGAGACTCAGGCATTGGATGGCTGCCCTGGCACAGCCTGCTGCCAAATGCCAAAAATAGCGAAAAAAATAAAATCTTTTCTCCCTTGTTGGCCTCAAATCCACTGAGAACGGGGGAAAAGCATTGAGGTGCATCTGCCATGACCATCCCTGCTGGTGGAGTGGCCAAGGAGAGAAAAGCATCTCACCCAGAGACAGTGCTGCCATGGGGGGGTTCTGGTTCCACACCTGGTGTTACCTGCTGCATTCTCTCCCTGGGGCTCGGCCTGAAGTACCTCCTGTGCCTGGCAGGGACAGGGCCCTGTCCCACTCAGATGTGATGGAGGAAAAAACAGAGGGGAAAAACCAGAAAAAATGAGGCAGCGTTGAAAAAAGTTACAACCACCCACAAAATGGGTTTCTTATCTCTAGTTTCTCCCTCTCTGCTACTGGGCAGCAAAACTACACAAATTATCAGAAACCTTTAGCTGAGTTTTCCACAGAGCTGCTCCCACTGTTTTCCCAGAGAGATGTTCAGACAGACACCAAACCCACACTAGGGACCAGCCAGCCTGTGCAATATTTGGCTGAGCATTTTGCTGCCACTACCACCCTGCTAAATTGAAATGCTGCCTTGGATTAACAAAAAGCAACTGCTAATGGGAGAAAACTCCACAAAACTCCCTTCTGCCCCTGCACCCAGGACCATGTCCTGGCCCAGGAAAGCCTCTCCCTCTGCCCTCAGCCCGGGGCGAGCCACCTCCAGGCACTCCTTGTCTTTATCGCCAGGTTAATTAGCACCTCAGTTTCTGCTTTGCAATTAACCTACTTTAAACAAGGCAAAACAGATGCCTTGGAGAGGATCTGGGACACCCAGGAGTGGACAGAAACCAGCCCAAGCTGAGACAGGGATCAGATCAGATCAGATCTGCGGCCGCAGGAGAGCGATGGGCCGGGGGGGTTCTGCTGCCCAACCCCAGCCCAGCGTTGTGGCTGCCACAGGGTGGGTCTGGTGTTCCTCTTTGTCTTTCCTGCTTCCTATGAACATATTAAAAAGCAGTGACCCAGGTGCACATCTTTCTGAAATCTTCAGCTTGCAGCTTTATTTTGTGATGGGCCTGTACAGTAAAAACCACATTAGTTGCTCCCTGTGGGTAGATAAAGGCTTGGTTTATATCCTAAATAAAGTTGGGAAATCACTGGGATATTTTTGGTTCAGTATCTGAACAGCCAAACAAAGTTTAAAAAAAAAAATTAAAATAGCAAAAATTATAGACTTTGAAAAAATCTGACTTGGGCTGGGAGATGTGAAAGGGCACAAAAGTGGGAGGAAAGGGTGAAAGAGGAGGTGAAGAACTGAAGGTTGTGAGTGTGCTTAGAGGAAAAAAGAGCCCATCCATCCAACCACACAGCCATCCATCCAAGTCCTGTCAGCCAGCCACAGGACACAAACACACCTCTCCCACCTGGTTTTCGGTTATTTATCCCAGTCTGCCCTCCTGTCTCATCCTTTTGCTTACTGAAGAAAGAATATTCCAGGCTCTGAGCACCCCGTTGTTGGCTCCCTGTTCCCACTTAGCACCAGGCATGCATTTCATTGCAGAGTTTCTCTTATTTTTAATATATTTCCATAACTCGTTCTTGCTGCCTTTAATGTTTTGCTGTATCCTGCCATTCCCTCGCATCCCGGACGCTGGTGCTGCTCCTTCCCAAGCCCTGTTCTCACACTTTGCAGGAGTCCTGTTTGTTTTCTGGTCACTCCTGAGGCAAACCCAAGGTCTGTGCTCCTAATCCTTGTGTAACACCAGCAAGTCTGTCCCTGAGTGGTTCTGAAGGAGAACTGCCCACCCGTGTCTTCTATCGCCAGGATCTGTTTTTCTCATGGGAAAGCACGTACGTCCAGGAGTGTGTTTGCAGGGAGTTTCCATGGCCCTGGCATGGACACAGTCCCTGTTTTCCATAGGAGCTCGGATCTGATGGAGAACAATGCTGGCCTGAGCCTCACTTTCCCCACTCAGTGTCACTGAGCCGAGCACATGTGTTTACTATGAACACAAATTAACAGGCAAGATGAGTTAATTAGAACTAAACATTAAACTAATTGCTTCCCCTTTCAAGGGCTTTGAAGTAAAAGCAGTACATGAAATTTTTCTCTTCTTGATTCCTTTTTCCTACCAAGCATCAGTGTTTGGGAATGCTGGAAGATGTCTTCTTCCCAAAACCTAAACAATTTCCTTGGGAAATTTGACCTTTTCCACACTTCAGGAAACTGAAGTGTTGAATTTCTCTCTTCTACCTTCCTGACCTCTCAAAAGTGGCTGAGGGGGAGGGAGCTCTACAGGAGTCCTACCTGAGCGTTGGGCACTGACACAGGTGGGTTTGGGGAAATCTACAGTAGAAGACTGGAAAAGCCAGAAAGTGTCACTGATACAGAAGTGCCATCTCCTGTGAGATCGGTGGGATGGGGTGACTATGGCTTGGAGAAACTGCAGGCCAGGGCCCTACTCAGCAGGCCACAGCACTTGGCAGCCTCTAAAGAAAGGAGAAGGACAATCCAGACCTGTAGAGATCAGCACAGAAGCTGCTGAAAAGCCTCTTGTCCCTGTCCAGGCACCAGCACCTCTGGTTAAAGCTTATCAAGGCTCTAGAGCTGGGGACAATCCTGGCTTCCCCTTTTCTCAGCACAGAGCTCACATATCTGTGCCACCAGCTCAGAGGCTCAGTATTTGTGTTATCCCTTAAGACTGAGGACTGCACTGTGCCAGGGACCCATCGCTGCAGGGTGGATGGGAGCTCCATCAGAGTGGTCTGGTACAGACAGGGCTCAGCACAGCAGCTGTTTTAGAGGAACTTTGTAATTTTATTTTGATG
This sequence comes from Manacus vitellinus, assembly GCF_001715985.3. NCBI lineage: Eukaryota > Metazoa > Chordata > Aves > Passeriformes > Pipridae > Manacus > Manacus vitellinus. Next base: position 6,006,735 of record NW_021939882.1, read on the forward strand.
AGTCAAAATGATAAAGTTCTCTCATCTTCTGGTTTTGGTGTATCTCCTCTTTCTCATATTACACTGCAGCAATGATAACATTCAGCCACCCCTTACTGTAACCCTGGTAAAGGCTGAAATAACACCACAGTCCCAGGTATTAAAGGGTGAGAGAACTATGTGAGAGCAGAACCTGCACTCACCTTGCTCTGCTCTGTTCTCCTGGCAGGTGACAGCCACCAGGTCAGTTGGATGATGGCTGCGAGCTCCAGCCCTTCTAAAATAGAAATAAAATAGACATTAAAATAGACATTGTTAGGAGGAGACCTTATAGCAGGCACTCAGATCCCATGGGAAGACTAGTTTAAGGCCTTAACTGTTTCTTAATATTATTAAACAAGTCCAGCCTGCTTTTCATCTTGATACAAACTTAGCATAAGTATTTGGGAGCTTGTCTTCATTAGTAAAAACCATCAAGAAAGGATGTGGGTAGTTAACCCCAACAGATGCATGCTTAAGCCTTAGACCTCTACATTTTTTTCCCAGTAATTACGAATGCTTTTGGAGAATTCTGTCTGTGTCAGATGAACTGCAGGGGCTGTTTCTCTCCCCCCAGGTGCCACGAGCCAGGGCCCTGTACACCTACCGTGGGCACAACCCCGGGGAGCTGCGGTTCAACAAGGGGGACATCATCGTGCTGCTCCGGCAGCTGGACGAGAACTGGTACCTGGGGGAGGTCAACGGGATCAGTGGCGTTTTCCCAGCCAGCTCTGTGCAAGTCATCAAGCACCTGCCCCTGCCCCAGCCCCTCGGCAGGGCCCTCTACAACCTCGACCTGCGGAGCCGGGACAAGGCGGAAAACAAGGACAGCCTGACCTTCCATAAGGTACCACCCGCGGCACCGGGACACAGCTCCCCTGCAGTGCACGGTGCTCTGCCACTCCCCAGATCCTTGGGAGCTCCTTTTGGGTATCAGGACGGTTCTGAAGTCCCCTCAGACACTGCTGACAGCAGTTAAACACCCCCAATGCCCCACAGGCACACAGAGGAACAAGGGGCACCCAGAGAGGGATGCAGGTGCCCCCCAGTTCAGCCAGGGCCAGCTCAGCGCGTCGCAGGCGGCATTCCCAGTGCTCCCAGTGCTGCAGCTCTGGAGGCCATCCAGCCACTCCGCTCCCTGACAGAATTTTTTAGCACTGGTCTAGACATTAATTGTGTTGTGCAGCTTAGTTTGAGATGCAGAGTGTAAATGGCACCAGCACCAATTCCTAGAAATAAAATTAATACTTTATTATTTGTAATGTAATACTTGTAATGCCCATAATTACAGCAAGCTCTGCTTTGTGGCTGTTCTATAGGAGGACATGAGCAAAACACCTTATTTGAAGCTCTAATAGATTTTGTAAAATGTCTTTTCATTTAATGAAATCATTTTAGCTTCAGTAATGACTTATATTTAAGTCTGGCGTTAACAGACACAAGTTAGTCAGGGACACATAGACCCACCAAGGAATTAGAAATTAATTCTGGAGAAGGCAAAGGTAGGGCTGCTGGTGAGAGACACAAGGCTTCTCTTGGCTCTGACACGCAGTTTGTGCCCCCTTTTTTCGCATCTCCTGGTATTTGGAGAGGCAGAAGAATGTTTCCAGTTCAGGCTAGAGCTTGATCACAGAGAGAAATTACAAGATGGCCATGGCACACATGTACATACGCACACACTGTGGGCTTTAAACTTAGTTTGGAGAGGGAAAATGTGGAAACAACTCCTGCTGTAAAATGACAAAGCCTGGGAGCCGTGTGCACCTCTCCTGCCTCAGTCCCCTGTCCATCCCTGGCGTCGGGCACGTTGCCTCCCACGAGTGGGTGAGAATCTCCAAGTTTTGCAATTCGTCAATGTCAGCAGTAAATCATGATTAATTCCTCTGGCACCCATCGAGGGGAAAAACACTGTCACCACATGCCCTTTGCTATTAACACCCTGATCAGCAGTTTCCAAGAAATACTGTGTGAATGCTGCCCATATGCAAACTCGGGGCTTGCCTCTCCCTCATTAACCCCAATGCTTAACAAGCCAGGATTTTTTCAATGGAAGCAGCAGCAAGCCATGAATGTTCAGGCTGAGGGAGATGGAATTGGGTGGATCTAATGCTGCTGGGAAAGTCACCACCAGTGATGGCCTCTCTGAGCCCGTGCCCTGCCTTCAGCTGCAGGGCTTGGGTGTCCCGCTGCAAGATGCACCCATATGTGCCAACATAGATGGGGAAAGGGAGATGTATCTAAATGTCTCTTCTAATTCAGAGTTAGAGTTATTAAGCACTGTGAAAGAGCCAGTCAGCTCTCCCTGCACCTCTACCAGCCAAAGCCTTGGACAAGGAACGTATCAGGGGGAGCACTGAACCTCAATAAACCCTTGTCTCAGCAACAAGATTTTTAAACGAATTTAATTTTGCTGTCAGCTTCACATCAGGAATTTTACACCCAGGATTTGTCACTGATGACAGATGAGGAAAATGACTGAGCCCCAAGGTTTTAAAGATCACCAGTAACGTCACCTGAACCCTGCCTGCAGCTCTGCTGCCAGATCGGAAAGGGGAAACGGAGCAGTCGGGGGCTGTGCCAGGTGTAACTTCTGAAACCACATCACATCTCCCTTTGTCTCCCCCAGCCAAACACCACCGCCCGGCAGCTCCTGCAGACCTCCAAAACCCACTGGTCCCCTCAGTTTAAAAGCGCGTCCCTGCGAACGGTGTCTCCCAAGGCGAAGGGCGCGGATTCGCCGGCTTTCCCCAAGGTGCCCGACTCCAGGAGGAAGAGCCTGCGGCAGTTCTCCATCACCACAGCCCTCAACACCCTCAACCGGATGGTCCACGCGCCTGCCGAGCGCCCGGCCCTGGAGATCAGCTCCCCTGTGCTCATCAGCTCCAGCAACCCCACCGTGGCCACCCAGAACAGCGAGAAAGCAGAGTTCCCCTACAGCACCCCTGTCCAGGTAAGGCAGTGGCAATGCCAGTCTGCATCCTAAAGCTGGGACCATCCTGATTTGGGGACTGAGACATAAATGTAGACCAACCTTTTGGACTGTATCCACTCTGTTTTAGGAGGCAGAAGAGTCTCATTCCTTCTTCCCGCTCTGACTAAAGATCTGAGTCCAGAATCTTCACAGATCATCTGAAACGGGAGAAAAAGGGGTTTCTTTAGATTTATGTGACATCTTTCATAATCAAGGTTGTTCCAACATTTTATAAAGCAATCACTCAGCCCCTGGCAGTTCACATCTGGACAATAACACCCAGCAGGCATTCTGTACTGAGCACCAGCCTGCAAAGAGCCAGCATGTGAGATCCTGGGTTGTGGAGGGGAAATGAAGCCTTACAGAGTTCCATAACTCAATTGAAACAGTATCATGTCTCACACCCCCAGTGGGATCTTACCCAAAATGTTTGAACTACTGCCAAGAGCAGAAGCAAGAAAGGGAACATTTACTGTTCGGCCTTAGAAGGGTTGGGATTTCCTTGTTTCCAAGCAGCAGTGTTGCTCCCAGAGGTCTGTGGCTGGGAGGGGGGGGATCTGTGCTATTCCTGAGGCTGCACAGGATGCAGCTTTCTCTTTCCACCTCTGGGTTTGGCCTGCAATGACTGAGCTGCAAAGCTGAGATTCCTTTGCAAGCTCAGGTGGGCACTGTGAGGGTACCTGAGAGGCCGAGGGGACAGGAGGCTGCACCCGGGCACAGCCAGCGACAGCGCACGGCTGGAGGAGCGAAGCGGGAGATGCTGCGCTGGGAGGTTGTCGGGCTCCCCACAGCACCACCTGCCTGCCTGGCACTCCCACCACCACCGAGCCGTCGGACTCCTTTCAGCCCATAAAAGGGAATAACCGGCACTGCCCCAGCCTTCCTCCTCCAGCTCTTCCTTCCCCTCGGCGGTGCCAAGCCGGGCTCAGACGGAGCCAGAACCAGTTTGCAGGGCTGTGGCCGCCGTGTCTGTGCATGTGCCTGTTGCGCAAGCGGCTGCGGGGTGAGGGCAGCGGGGCGCCCGCCCGCTCCACCACGGAATCTCTTCCTAGTCACAACTGAGCTTATTCCCTGGACCTGGCGCTCCCTGGGCCAGGGAACGTCTGTCTGGGAGCTGCTGCTCCCCTTTGCCGCTCGGTGAAGGGAGCTGATAAACCCCACAGCTGCCCTTCGCTTTTCTGTGCACTGAATGATGTGGAACCTGCAGGACCCAACATCCAGCAGAGCACTGAGAGCTCCCATGGCCCCCTGATGAGATGAGGAAAGCCTCCCTCCCCACAAGGCAGTGCATGGACACTCTCGGCAGGGACTTGCCTGTGTCAGCAGTGCTGGGAATCACGATGATGACACACTAGAACGGGAGATGGAGTAAGAGAGGGATTTCAGGAGAGGCAGGGAGTTAAACCCTTTGTACTTACAAGGGCTCGCAAGGTACTTGCAGGAGGATCAGCAAAAGCGAATGCTGAAACCAGTTATACATGGCTGGAAAATATTTCATCCAGTCTTTTTTCCTCTCTGTTGCAAACGCAAAGGCAGCTTTGAGGAGGCTAAAGGATAGCTGCTCCCAGGCAGAGGGAAACATAGAGATTAAAAACGTGGGGCTTTCCAGCCAAAAGAGGACACTTCAACACAGTTCCATCAGGAATACCCATAAAAGGCTGTAATTTTTCTCCAATGCAGGAAAAACAAACTCTGAATCCCAAAATTTCAAACGTTTTGATTATGATAATTATTAAAGTAGAATTATAGTTTCCAATCCACTTTATGAACACAACTGGTCTGACCCTGCCTGGACTAGCAAATGAGGAATGCAGAGATGGTTTGAAGCTGACCTGCCACGCCAGGTCCGAGACAGAAGCTGGAATTGCTGGGGTGTTTTAATTAACTTAATTTACTGGAGAGCACCAGAAGTGTTGAGTCACTTTTCTTTTTCCCTAGGTCCTTGCCAAGCCAGTGCTCCAGCACCACGTTACAGACTTGACCACTAGAAATTAGATTTGAAATGAACACGAGATTAAAGCCCCAGTTTGCATCATTACAGAGCCTGTGGTCATTTCTGGAGAGCATGACTGGCAGCCACATCCCAGCCCAGAGACGTTCCACTGCTCTGAGCTTCCCGGGACATTGCTGCCGCTGCCCTGCCTTGCTGGGAGCTCTGTTCCTCCTGACAGCAGCCACACTCCTGCCACCACACAGCACAGCACAGTTGTGGCACAGCTTGGCACAGCCACAGCACAGTCATGGCACAGCCATGGCCCAGCACAGACACGCCAGCACCATGGCTGTCGCCTTCCAGCGTGCACAGCGCTGGATTCCAAACGGGAATGAGCTGTTGCCGGCAGCAGTTCACCCCAGGGCACGTTTTGTGCTGCAGAAGGGACAGCTCAGCAGAAGAGCATCCCAAGGATGCCAGGCTGCCCACTGCCATCCTCCCTCCACACAGCAGCGTCTCCTGTGTGGAGAGGCTGGAGCAGCACCGAGTGCTCCCTCATCACCCCCACCCCAAGGGCTGCTGTGCTGCCAGCACCACTGGCAACCAGAAGAGCAAAGGCAGAAGCCAAAGGGACGAGTTGGAGTGGCCCTGGTTGGCACAGACCCACAGGTTCAGTAGCTGGGACCTTCCTGGGCTCCCTGCAGAGCCCAGTGAGCACAAGGAACACAAAACCAAACTCAGAAAAAGAATGGAAACAGCCCACAGGCAGGTTCTGGTTTGGGGGTGCTCTCCAGACCCTCAGCAGGATGCCAGGTAGAGGACCCCCAACAGCTCACACCTCACCTCAGAGACCACCTCAGCGTGGGGGTATCACCCAAACTTCAAGACAAGGGAGGACAGGGCATGGGAACAGCACAGCACACTGCCCATGGCCTCACCAGTCAGAGGTTGGACTCGATGATCTTGGAGGTCTTTTCTAACCCCAGTCATTCTGGGATTCTTTATCTTCCTCTCACTGCCTGGTCTTTTTTTAAGTCAAATGCTGCAAACTTCTATTTCTTGAAACGTCTTTGATGGTTTCTTTGAAGGTTGGGTGAAACCAGTCAGATGTTTTTAGTTGCTTCTCCAGTGTCTTAAAAGAAGCTGATAACCAGATTAATACCTTGTTTTCTTTGATTTTTTTCTCCCATAGGTCAGCACCTCTTACTACCCTGCACCAGGACCTCTGGGGCCCTCAGAAACCATCATCACCCTTCCCCACCTGCAGCACCACGTGCCGGCTTACCTGTACGTAAGGAAGCTGAAATACTTCTGGGGGAAGGGGGTTGTAGTTCCCTGTACCTTCTCTCTCAGCTTGCTCCTGCCAGCCAGGAGGTGCAGGCAGACTGGAGCACAGATCCAAATGCAGATCCACCTAGGAACGTACCTGGCTGATCTTAGCAGGGGGTGGCAGAGACCTGTTGTCACAGCTGAGTTGTTCTATTCCCAGCAGGCAAACTATCCCTGCCTCTTACTCCTTCACTGCAGTATTTATGGACAAACAGTTCTGCCTGTTTGTCAACAATACACTTTAAATTTTTTTAAGAGTGAAGAAACTAATCACTCCTCAAGTGCCTCTAGTTATTTATTTTAAAACCTTCATGGCCATTGGTGTTTTGAACGATCCAATTTTTGAAAACTTTCCCAGAGTTAAAATTTGTGGACAACACGCTGTGATGATTTGTTTTCCTCAAGACAAGATTTACCAGCCTGGCGCTGTAGTAATGGACCTAAAATAAAAACAGCATCACAACACACTGTTTACCCAGCACTCAGTACCCACAGTGCCAAGCCAGGCTATGGGAACATTGGTGCCCACAAGCAGCACCCACAGCTCGGGCACCTACACACACCATCATAGGTCAGCCAAGATTCCTGCACACACTTAATGCCAAGGACAGGAAAACTCCTAAGACATTAAAATAATTTGCAGAATGAGGAAGGTATTAGAGGGTCCCACCAGCTGCCTGGTTTGCAGCTCCTTTCCAACCCTGCAGTATCAGACCAGCACCTGCAGGCCCTGCCTTTTTGAGGTGACTCCTATACAGCAATGAGCCACTGCAGAATGAGAACACCCTGACCCACCTGGGCTGTGCCAGTCCCCAGGGGAGCAGCCCCTCACACAGACTGGCCCTGCAGGTTCTGGGATAGCCCCTGACTGTCCAGACAACTAGTCTGTTGTTTCTATTTTGTAAATAACACCCAGTAATTGCTGTATCGGGCTGTAACTCATTGATACTTGGGAGCAGATCACATTCCCTTTGAAAAAAAAAACAACAGTGCAATTAAATGTGTTACACTGGAGACAAAATAAAGTTCTTTAAAGAACAAATAGGAGACAGTTTTGAAATATACACCACCTTCTTCTACTGCTGTTACACATGGGTCAGTCAGACCCCAGAGCTCCAGGATGCTCCAGCCACCCTGCACGGGGGCAGTTCTGCATTCCCTTATGTCCTCTTTCCCCAGGTGTGTGGCTCTCCACTCCTATGTGCCTCATGGACCAGATGAGCTGGAGCTGCAGAAGGGAGAAGGGGTCCGTGTCTTTGGGAAGGACCATGATGGCTGGTTAAGAGGAATGTCTCTCGTCACGGGCAGAGTCGGCGTCTTCCCCAGCAACTATGTGGCTCCCCTCTTCAGGTCTGCTTTTTCTTACATGAAACAAAAACACTTGGAGAGGGAAGAGGGTGGTCCCTCACCAGGCAGGATGGCACCCAGCAGCTCTCACCCTTCTTTTCCTTTTCCAACAGGAAATCTAGTCTCACTGACTCAAAAATGCCTTCTCTGTACACTTCATGGACACTGTCGACCTCCTCGCTCTCCTCCCAAGGGAGCATCTCCGAAAATGGCCTGAGGCAAAGCAGAACCCTGAAGCCGGTGCTGCTGCCCATCCCTATCCCCTCTCCGGGGAGGAGCACGGTGGGACCGGCACCGCTGCGGCGTGGCCGCGGCAGCGCCAGGAAGAGTAAGTGATTGGGGGGCTCTGGGAGGGAGAGCAGACACATTTCCCCAAAACTACACCAGCTGCTGCGGTTCGTGGCTCCACACCCCTGCTTGGCCCCACTCTGGCTGCTTTGGGAATCCCAGGGTGTTTGCCTCACCATGGAAAAACTCCTTGCAAAGGTTTATGCAGAGCTCAGTGGTTATATCCTTTCCAAGGAGGCTGCAAGAGTTATCGTCAGCCCATGCACCCTGTTTTAAAATACATTTCCAGGAGCGTGTGAGGAACCAAGTGGTGCATTCCTAGCACTGGCAGTATTGCTGGAGGCAGGCAGTGCCCTGGCAGGGGACACTGTCTGTGGTTTTAGACTCGAAATTGGTCGAATTGCTGCCTGCTAGTCCCGGTGCCTGGGGGAGGGCACGTGGCAATCCCTGGGAGCTACGGCCCCACAGCATCCTGTGAACACGGCTGTTCGTGCAGGGCTGTGACCACTGCTCACTCTGCCCCTTTGCTCTCTCTGTGCCATTTTGGATTTCTGCTGACTTTCTTTATCCATGGCTCCTTGCTCCCCAGATGGATCCCTGCAGAGGCCGGGGCAGGCAGGGACCCCCGTGCAGATCACGGGCTCCCTCAGGCGTCCTTCCGCGGCTGCGGGGCGACCTCAGCAGTTCCAGATTTACCCACACATCGGCTCCCCGTCACACAGCGTCCCTCCCGGAGCCGGCATGGATGAGGCAACGAGGCCAAACTTCTCCCACGAGGCTTCACCGGCGCTTGTGGTCAGGGGAGGGGAGAGTCGAACCCCCTCCGTGTGCAGCTCAGTGATCCTGGATGCCAAAGACCCTCCAGTGAAGAGTGAGGCAGCTCCAAAGCCGCCTGCGTCAGCCCCGCCGTCCATCCTGGTGAAACCAGAGACCTGCCGCAACAGCGCCGAGAAGGTACGGCCAGTGCTTCCCGGTGCTCCAGAGGGTCCCCCTCCCCTCGGAAACAGCAGTGTCAGCCAATACTGACCAGGGCCAAATCCCCTGAGGGCTTTGCTCCATCCTCACCAGGTTTTCTTTCAATAGAAATCACTGGGATTGGCACCTGCATTCAGAAATCAGGTATTTGTGTTGCTGACACTGCTGTCCAGATTAAGCCCTACAGGAAGGCAGGGGCTTTGTCCCTGTCACCAAGTTCAGTCACAAGCAAATATTGAGACCTTTCTGAGGTCTTAAATCAGAAAAGAATCCTATCAAAGTCTCCAAGAGTTTGGGAGGGAATGGGGAAATGCCACAGACCTGGTGTCAGGTCTTGCATCAGGCAGAGCTTTGCAGAGCTGCCTTATCTCCCTCATGTTGATTGGGCTGAGCTATTTGGAATGGGAATTTCTTTCCCCTCTGGCAGCCAGAGAGAAATTTCATAAAGGTGAAATCATTCTGTAAATTGCACTAGTGAAGCTTCCTCTTCCCATGATACCCAAAGAGGTGCCCAAATCACTCCACAAGCCCAGGCAGCCTCAAAGCTCCCAGGCAGCACAGCATCAGCTGAGAGAACCCGCATGTCTCGAGGGCAGGACAGGCTGCCCACCCTCCCGGTGCTGTGTTTCCTCCTGCTCCTTCCCTCCCGATAACTCAGTCGATGGCTCTCAGGACTGACTCTCCTTGGTCTCCAGTAGCCACCAGCACTCCCGTGCTGGTCCCTGGGTCTCCCTTCCACCTGCCATCGGCTGCACATTCCCCTGGGCTTCTCCGCAGGCATCCAGTGCCCCAGGAAGGATCCAGCCGCCCCCTCGGCACATCCCCCTTGGTTCTGCAGGGCTGGGCACAGAGGGGCGGCGGGCGGGGGGGCTGCTGTTCTCACCTGACCCTGGTCCCCTTCTCGCTGCAGCAAGTGAAGACGGTGCGGTTCCAGAACCACAGCCCTCCGCCGCCCAAGCGGCACAGCCTGCAGCCCTCGCCGCGCCTGCAGCGCGCCAGGACGGAGCCCGAGGTGCTGCTGCCCGAAGCCGGCCTGGGCCCCCGGGCTGCTCTACTCGCAAGCTGCTGCGCGCGCTGCACCCCAAGGCGCTGTCGCTGGACCTGTCGGGGCAGCTGACCTTCCCCGTCAAGAAGAGCTACAGCAGCATCTCTGCAAACTGACCGGGTAACCCCCGCCTGCCTCCTCCCCGCACCTGCTCCTCTCCCTCCCGCGCAGGACCCCGGACCCCGCACAGCCTCCACTGCTCCCCGTCTGCGCCAGGGGACGGTGCTCCCGCGTCCCCGCACCACCGGCACCCTCGGGACCTGAGAGCCTGAGGCCTCCAGAGCTGTGGGAGCCCCCGAGGGAGCCCCCCTGCCCCAGGGATGCCCAAGAACCGGGAGATGGGGCTCGAGGACTGACGTTTCCCGGTGTCGCTGCCTGTACGGCACCGCAGGATCGGCGGGACGGGAGGGAAGCCTGCGGGTGTCAGAGAGAGTTACACTTGTTTTGATCTTCTCAGGGCTGCAGGAAGCCCACAGAAACCTAACAGCGGGTCATTACCTGCCTGTCTCAGGATAAAGAAACCATAAATCAGAGTCAATCAGCTCCTGGCTGACGATTTACGCTGCCTTTGGGGGGGGTCACTTAGATTTTTTGTTAGGGTAGTTGCTTGCTTGCCTTTCTCTTTGGTTTTAGCCCAGGAATTTTAACTCAGAACAGTCTAAAAGGTGATTTGGAGAGGAAAAAGCCAATGGGAAGGGCCGTGCCATCACTGCAGTCACCCAAGCTCTGCAGTCAGGGCACTGAATCTTGCTTCTCCTCATTGCTTGGTTTCCTCTGATCACCTGTCAGCTACCTCCTCCCCATGAGCTCCCTCCAACCCCTTCCCACTGCCCACTCACTCAGATGTGGCTGTTGTAAATATCTTAAGTGGGATTCATGGGTTTCACTCTACATTCAGATGCATGAAACATCATCTATGTAACAGAAAGCAGAATTCAGCACTCCCTGTGCCCCAGACCACCCTCTGCCATGGCAGCACCAGCTCCAGTTTCCAAGCATCTTCCTGTGAATCCCAGGAAAGCCAGCAGAATCAGAGAGTGGTGCTGGCTCACAGCTGTGCCTGCTCTTCAGAAAACCTCTGCACAACAGATTTTGGGTTTCATACTTTGTTTCCATTGCTGGTTTATCCACCAGCAGTTCCCACCCCAGCTGCAGGCACCACCCACCACCTCTCCTGACAGTGGGAGCTGTGCTCCCTCCAAAACTGCCATGAAATCCCATCCTCAGTTACCTGCATACAGACCCAGGGAAGGAATTCCACTGGTCAATGGAAACTCTCTGAGGCCCTGGCATGGACCTCAGAGAAGGACAATTTCTCCTGGAACTAAGCGAAGGGAACGGATAAAATCAGTCACTGGGCCACAACCCCTGGTCCTTCACTCTTCCAGACTCTCTCTGTGGAACAGGAAGCTGGGCCTGCCTGTGGGGATTTTCAGGGGCACAACAACCACCAAGGCACAGATAAGTTCTCACCTTGTGCTCTCTGTCAGTATTTCAGCTCCTGCAGAAACACCCTGACAAGCTGAAAACGCGTCGTGCGTCCAGGTATAAAAGGTGGCACCAGCCACAAACAGGAAGGTGAGCACAACTCAGCAATGCCACCTCTCAGAGACAGCTCAACACCTCAGGGGAGACAAGCTGGTCCTCTGCTGAAGAATACTCTAATCCCTTTAAAGCTGAACCAGGAAGCAGCTGGCTCTGTCACCGAGACACGTCCACGTATCCCAGGCATACTCAGAAATAAACAGAATTCCACTCGATATTGGTGCTTTGGTAAAAGAGCAGGCAGCTATTTTGGGATGGATGCCTGTGTTTCACACGCAGGATATTTCAGAGCTGTGATGCTATGGTGATAAGTGCCCTAAATATGTTCAATATATGTAGGGAGACAGAACTAAAAACAAGATGTACTTTAAAGCTAAAGGCCCTAATAAGCCTCTTGTCCCCACAGACAGCCCTGCCCACAGGTTTCATGCCACAGCCCACTGAGCAGAACTGCCAAGTTCTCCTCACCTCCTCCCCAGCAGCACCTCCTCCTCTCCTCCTCCCCAGGAGGGAGCTCCTGGACTGTGTCACTTCACCAAGGAACATTCCAAGAAAGAGGGACAAGAACTCAGACCTCTTTCTTCCAAAAGCCCAGGCTAAAGCAGAACCTGCTGAGCTAATCCAGAGCTAAACTGTCATGATCCCCAAGTTAGGCAGTGCCCAACAACTGGTCCTAATCCATGTGGAGAAACCAGTCACACTGGGAGAGGCATCAACTGTCAAGGAGCAATTCCCCGAGTGCTCTGGGCCAAAACCATCTGTTCTGAAAGAATCACCCCATCCCCCTTAACTCTGCAACCAGAATCACCACACTGAGTTCCTGGCATATCAGCAAACTTCACATTTTTTGTTTCAGCTCTGGGCTGCAACCTGAAGTACACTGCATCTTCCCTGAGGATCTGCTCCAAACTCTGGGCCTTCAGGCTGCTGTCATCCAATTTTTTTTTAATAGTGTAGCAATGGAAAAGGAGGCATCACATGCTGGCAGGAGGGTGGCAGCTTCTCATGGAGGTGGGCGAGCTCTTCAAGGGTTTCTGTTCTTTTTATATATATTTAACTTCCCTCCTGCCTTCCCACCCTCCAGACTCTCTTCAGCCTGTTTCCTCAGTGAAGAGAGGTCAGACATCAGCATTGGGACCCTGTTTGGTCCTTCCCATATTGGCCAGGAGGGCCCTCTTTCCCCCCTGGATGTCATTCCTCTGTGCTCCCAGTGGTACAGAGGGACCAGTCCCATCCCCAGCCCTGCTGACCCTCCAGGCCTGCAGCCTCCTGTGCTGCCACAGACCATCACAGGGAGCACAGAGCACCAAGGAAACAGCATCAGAAAGGCAAGATGTATTTCTGTAATGAAAATACACCATTCTCTGCCATCCCAGACAGCCTGAGCCGGGCTCCAAACACCCCAAGCACCGTGTCCATCAGCACAGCTCAGGAATGGAGCTCTGGGAAAAGCATAAAGCAGCACGCAGGGACAGAGGCACCATTAATGAACCTCTCCAACTTCTTCAATTGGGCTTATTTTCTATCTGCTCATTCCTTATGATTAGTTAATGAATTAGAGCCCGAATCAGATCACTCATCAGCTGCTTTAATTGCCTGCCCAGCCTGGCAGAACCCTGGGAGTGCTTTAGCACACAGCCTGCCCCCGAGCCTGGGCTGCAGTCCTGCTTCCTGATAAATCATGAGCAGAGGCAGCAGAAAGTAAGAAAACAAAGCATTCACTAATTCTCTCCACATCTTCCATGTGGAGGGGGCCTCCCTGCTCTGGGCACAAACACCTTGTCTCGGACATGGGAGGATGCAGAGGAGCCCCCTTTCCAGTCCATCCTGGGGCTGGAGTGTTGGGCCCAGAGGCCCTCCACCTGCCACAAGAAAGGTGTCACAAGGATGATGTTCAGTCTCAGGAGGGAATTCTGCAAGGAATTCTGCAGAATTGGACTGGCTGCAGCATCGCTGCACACCACTCTCCTGTTCACTCCCTGCCCAGCAGTTATTGCAGTTCATTTGTGCAACGATGTGTTTGAAGTGCAATCACAGCTCAAGACTTCAGGTTTTCAGGTTTTTTGCCATAAGCCTCAGTACCTGCCCCTTTTACAAAGTAACATTTCCAAATATTCATGAAATCAGTGTTTAGAACCCCAAACTGTCCATGAAGTGATGGGGACTTACCAGTGAGGTCCGTGGGAGCTCCACAGGCTGATCCCTTCATACCTGTTCCCAGTGGGAAGCAATGATGGATCAGAGACTGCAGTGTCAGGCTGGTGAGGACTGCAGGGGTAACAAAAGGAGAAAAAGATCTATTTATACCAAAGTTCCAGCCAAAAAATGTTTTAAAGGCAGAAGGGGTCAACAAAAGGAGCTTCCCTGATCCCCTGTGTGACCAAGCAGGGAATTTCACTGAGTTCTTTCTGCACTGAGCCCAGGGAATGCTCCAATGAAATGTTACAACCAGGTCACTATCAGTGAGAAAACAGAAATTACTATTTTTACATGTATAACTTAGAAATAGTAGGATATATAACCTTTGCTTAGTTGGTGATGGGTAGAAGGAATAAATACATTTAGTTTATTGTTCAGGAACACTTGTATAAGTTCAGGGATGCTGAATACTTTTTCCATGAAGTGAAGTTCATTTTTTAAAAAGATTTTTTTCAACTTAAGGTACTATTTGGGAGAAAAGTCAATAAACAAGAAAATATTAGTTTCCTGTTTTGTATTAATCCTCAAGCTATTTATTTTGTATTTCTGTAACGAAAAGCAAAGGTTTAAAGATATTTTAAGTTTTGAGAAGTTTATTCATCTAAGTTTATAGCACTAATGTTTACCTCTGTAGCCTGTAGGTAATTAAATTAATTGGGGCCAACTGGGTTGTGGCCCCTCATGCACTGGAAGCCGTGGCAGCTGCAGTGAGTGGCAGCGTGAGGGCACTGCCAGCACAGTTGGGCCACTTGGGGGGAACTGGGGGAGGGCATCAGGGGGACACTGGGAGAAACAGGGTGGGGAACTGGGGGAAACACGGGGCTTAGGAAAGCTTTGGGCACCCGCTGCGTGAGGCTCACGAGCCCATGGGGGCTGCTGTGACACCATTAAAACTTTTTGCATGAAAAAAAAAACCCCATGAATGTTTATTTTCACTTTCTTATTTCAGGTTTCACACCCTCGGGAACAGATGGCAAGGGGGGGGTTACCTGGGTGAGGGGGGGGGTTACCTGATTCCAAGGCCAGGAATCCGGGCTCTGCCCTCCTGCTCATGGCCAAGTTCCAGCTCAAGCTCCCAATGCTACTTTTGAGGCTCTTTGCCCCCATCAGGAACCAACAGGTAAACAGGACGATGACATTTAGCATTTCTTGCCTCTTTCTTTTCAAAGTGCTTGGAAACCTCTGGCCAAGAGGAGAGCACAGCACTTCACTCTGTTGTAGAAGTGAGTCCATGGGGGCAGGGACAGCCGGGGTGCAGGCGTGGGGTCCTGGGTGCTATTTCCAGTCCCAGCCCTGGGTGATGCCCTGTGCCCCCCCCCCGTGCTATCAGCACCTCAGATGAAGAATGAGGGGGTCACAGCTGCCCTCCCAACAGCAGCAAATAAATCTGCACGAAATTTTCAGCTCACAAGTCCCAGCTGGAGGTGGCAATTTAGGCTCACGCTCCCAAAGCCACCACTGGGTCAGGAAACTGCTGTGGTATGAGATCTGGGCATTGTGTCCAAGTTTAACTCACCAGGGGTACTGGGAGCTGCATCCAGGTTTAACTTTCTGAAGGGGAGCAGCAGCAGAGGCAGGGACTATTGTAAAATACTCCTGCACTTTAGTTTTAAAAACCAGGTGTGTTGGGTGGTGAGGGAGAAGAAAGGGATGGATGAAAGGAACCATGACTCAGGCTCCCCCCATGGCAGGTTTGAACCAGGACAGCCTCAGTGCAGGGCACCAAGATTTGCCACTGCCACTCAGACAGTCCAGGAGCCAACTAGGGATCCTTGGAAGCGCAAACAAAGCTTAACAAAGACCATTCCAAAGCTGTGTCCCAGGCCCAGCAGCCCATGTGCAGGTGCAGCTCTGGGTGGTGATGTTGCTGCTCCCAGCTTCAGTGGAAAACAATTCCCAAAGGTCACACAATCCCTCTGACTCAGTAAGGCTCTGCTGAGCAGTAACTGCTGCTGTTTTAAACAAAACGCAGGTTCTGGATGCTCCACTGGTGCCACAGAGTCAATAATTCTGTCTTCTGTCTGTAGAGCCTGCAGGGATTAATAAACTGCTCTGAACTGAATTCCTGAGCAAGGAATTCCTGCCCAAGGCTCTCTGCAGAGAGACATTTTAGAGGGTGATATGCAACAGAGAGCATTCCTCTCACCAGCTGTATGGCTTCTACATAGATTTATCTTTTTATGTACCAGACTATTTACAGCGTTAACCAAGGATAGGGCTCCTCACTCTGCTCTGTACTTGAGACCAGGTAGGAAAAGAAGTGCCATCCTCAGGCATTACCCAGGACAGAATAAACAGGGATGGGAATAAACAGTGATAGGACCTTAGACATTCATCCTGCCAGCTGGACTTCCAGCCTGGCACAGGTGACATCACCACACTCCATACCCTGTGTCACACCAGTTCCCACCTGCCAGAACCACCCATCACCCCTCCTCCCCACACCCCTCCAGGCAGCAGCAGGCACCCCAGTTAAAGCCTTCAGTGGAATGGGGCTTGGATGGAGCCAAATCCAGCTCGGAACCAGCACAGCTCCCCTGAGGAAGGAGTGGAATCCCACAAAGGCATTTGTTTCTGAACACCCTGCCCAAAGCTGGAAAGAAGAGTCTCCACATTAACATTCAGGGTAACTGTTTCAAGAGAAGCCAAAAAGGTTCAGAGGAAAATAATTTCATTAAATCCCTGTTTAAAAGAGCAGGGGGAACTCACACATGAACTCAGGTTGGTTGGGGTGGGCTTTTTTTTAATAGAACAAATTCTTTGTTTATTACAGATGCTTCAAAGTCCCTCCATGAGCCTTCCTCACTGCCAGGTACGTGCCAGTTCAGTGAACCAGGTAAACAATTGTGTCCCCAATGTCCCTCGTCAGGCCGTTCTCGGTGACGCGGATGTGCCTCTGGGCCAGGTCAATGTGGAAGATGGCTTGTTCCAGGATTGGAGTTTTCCCTGCTTCCTCTTTGCCAAGGACTGGAACACGGCGGGGCCCAAGCACAGGATCATCAAACCTCATCAGCTTCACTTTAGAGAGATCTGCACAGAGAGAGGGGCTGGTCAGGCCATGGGAGCTGCACACAAGTTAGCCAGAGCAATGCTTACCCCTTGGGACTTCCACACCTGCTCCAAGGAAACACATTCTATTTGGAGTAACAGTCATGTTAAGGTTTACACCAATACAATGATGTCCCTCAGTGGTTACACAGCAAATCACCAGTAGAAATGGGGAAAACCCACACAAATACCAGCTCCCAATACCACACTCCAAGCACTGAATTTGCCTTATCTGGCTCAGGACAGCTCTGAGTAACCAAACAGTTATTTCTCATTTTCTGAGGAATGAGCTGCAGAGACTGGGAGGAAGAGGAAGGTCAGAGTTGTATTCAATACAAGTCCCTATTAAAATACACACTAATAAAAGACCTCTAAAGCAGTCCAAGAAAAATCCTTAGGAAGCCTGCGATCCTTCAACCAAGCCTTCCTGCAAGTACAGCCTTCGAGCCCTGTGCCCAACAGCACACTGACACCTTCTGGGAAGAGACAGAGGGAGTCCCTGTTTCATCTCCCTTGTTTTCAGGAAAAACTCCTCTGCTGTCACAAGTTTAAGGACAAGGTCCAGATCTCCCTTTACACCCAGCTCACAGTGCTTCAGATTGGTTTGATTCTCAGTCCCTGCATCTTTCACCAAAACACAGCTCTGTTCCCATTGCACCAGCACAACCTTCAGCAGTGCTCACTTCCACTTCTCTCCTGGAGGTGTTGGTCTCACCAGGTGGGTCAGCTGTACACCTGTGCTGGTGGTTACCTTTGATTCCTCTGTCCATCTTCATCAGGCGCCTGATCACGGTCTCTCTGTTGTCCCCTTGCCTGATGTCCATTTTTGTGGAGAAGTGGCCATTGGAGGGCTGAGGGTTCACCAGGAACACAGACACACCAGGCTGTGAGAGACAACACAGACCTTAAAGGAGAACCTGTGCTTGTGATCCCTCAGGGGAAACATGAAACTAAATCAAATAAACATCTGCTGTCTGCAAATCTTCTGGGGGATAAAATCCCTTTAGAACTTGCCCGGCAGTGCAGGATGCCAGCACTGCCCCAAATCTAAAATACAGCCCAGAGTTCAACAAGGGTTTAGGACATATTTAGGGGAATCAATGACATTTTTACTGTTAAAAGAGCTAGAAATATTCATACATGATGAACAATCCTGTCTGATGGAAGTTCTTAAGTGACATATTCACTTTTGTCTGTTTTTTTTAAGTTTTAAATTAAGTTTTTAAGACTTCCACTATCTGAATTTCTGATTTTACCTCAGTTCTGAACACAGAAAATGGTTTTCCAGGACAGCAGTCTTCTTTGATTTTATCTTCTGCTTCAGAAGCAAACTTGACTTCAATATGATCCAGCTGTAAAACAAAAAAAATGGGAGAGGAGGGAATAAGCAGGAGTTTAATGGCTTTGGAAGGAACAGCAGGAGTTACAGCCCCATCAAACAGCTGTTCGTGTAAGGAAGTGGAAAGTAAACCTGCAGTAACATAAGGCAACAACAGCACACCTAAAACCATAAAATCTTGTTTGGAAGGGACTGGAGTGTCACCTGCTCCCTGTGTGAGGTGCCCAAGACCCCACTAGTGAGTTTCCGAGGGCAGGGATCCCCAGAGACCCCCCAGCCTCTCTGGGTGGCCTGTTCCAAGGATACATTGCTGTCCCCACAATGTTCCCCCAGCCTCACAAGCTGCACCCAACTCCTGGTCACTGTCCCTTGTCTGACTGGCAGCCCACCACCCCAACAGAGGTTGGCTTGGTCACCCTTAACTCTCTAAGCAGCACCACTTGCTCTGAAATCTTCCCCTCAGGCAGTCTCCACAAGCCCACAGCCTTCAGGTCATGCTCTCCAGGCTCCCCCAGCCCCCCTCATGGTCCTCTGCTCACCACCACCTGTCCCCAAAGCCTTTGTGCACTGGGGGAGGGTGAGGGGGGCACAGCACTGACAGAGCCCAATTCAGACTCACCAGAGCTGAGGGGTGACTTCCTGACTTGCCCAGTCATGTCCTATACAGGTAACTCCCTCCAATGTAGGTCAGCACCCAGTGTGGCTCGTTGGCAGGGACAGCACAGCCACACCAAGCTCCCATTAACCCTGAAAACCTCCCAGTGAACCCCAGTTCCCTGTAGCAGAGCTGATGGCATGACTGGGAGTCATCATATGGGGTGAGTCTGCACTGGGGCAGAACCTGACAACTCCTGCTCAATTTGTCCCACATGAAAGATCCCCTGTTTAACAGCTGCACTGAGCCAGTGCTCCCTCCCTCAGGTCAGTGGGGTTTGCAGATTAACAGACAGTTTAAAGTAAAAGTTGTTGCTCACTCTTGACTTTGTTCTGACATGGGACAAGCCCAGCAAAGTCACACTTGTTTCACACTGTACAGGTTACATCAAGCTCTGCAATATATGAAAGAGGTTCTTCACCCACAGAGTGGCTGGATGCTGGAATAGGCTTCCCATGGCAGTGGTCACAGCACCAAGCCTGACAGAGTTCAATTATCATTTGGATACTCTCAGGCACATGGTGTGACTCTTGGGAATGAGTGCAGGGCCAAGAGTTGTCCTCGATGATCCTTGTGGGTCCCTTCCAACTTGGCATATTCTGTGATACATATTTTCTAATTCTTGAAACAGTTGCTTTTGGTTTGGGCTTTTGGAGTTGTTTTTTGATTGCTTTAGTGGGGTTTTGTTGGTTGTTTTTTTCTTAAACACCACCTGCCTGAGTTGTGCCCTCATTGCTGTGTTTCCTATTAAACTAAATTCTGTTCCTCATATGAAGCAGCACAACTGCTACCAGATTGGACCCTTTTCACAGAGCACAGTGTGAAAATCCCTTACCAGAGCCTGCTGCAGTCAATGTGCCAGGGTAGGAGCCAAAAGACTCTGATCATTCTTTCTAGTAATGCCTTGAACCAGCTCCTTCTCAATTCCTCAGCTGGAAACATGTAAGATACAGGCTGGCTCAGAGAAAAATGTCTCTTCAGAACTCTCACTTTACTCTCACAGATACATCCAGTTCTGCAGTAAAAACCAGCCCTGGTTTCTGTGACCATGTTTGTGTAGTACACACCTACCCCTGTGTCTCATGTCTAGATTGAACAGATTTATACACCCTCATTTGACAAACGGAAAGAGAAAGTTGCTAAAAAACTGTTACTTGAGCAATGTACACCCAGAAGTTAATGTAAACAGGCTTAGAGCCTTAGGGAAGGCTGGTCCTTCAGTTATCCCAATAAATGCTGGGTGCCAAGTCTGTACCAACCTCCAGGGAATTTGTCAAATAGACAATGTTCTCCATGAGCACTGCACGCTCGTCAAACTCCAGTTCCAGATCAAGAACACGTGAACCATTCTTCTCCAGGTTTTCCTGTCAGGGTGGGAAGAAAAGAAAAGGGTATTAAAAAAACCTCTAAATGCTGCAAGTAAAATGGTGCTTCGAAATGGCAAACTATCCACATTAGTCATGAAAAGAACAGGCTTGTAAATCCGAGAGCTCTCTGCTGGCACAACACTAGCGTTGGAGTAATAATTTTCTTGTAACAGGCTTTCTTCTGCAGGGAGTTGGTGACACTGATGGGAGGAGTAAGAGCAATTAGAACACATTTTTAATATAGAATTGAAAAGGTGTTTGACATTCACAGTTATTTATAATCCCTACTTAATGCGCAGGTTGAGAATTCACAAAATCAGTCAGCATTTCAGTGGCATTTCACAGCAGGAAACTCAGGCTTATGACCCAGTTTAAAATAAAGGACGAGCCCACAACACCTGGACGTGCTCACAGCAGCCGTACAACAAGTTCTCTGCAGGGAAATAACAACCACTTTGTATGTTAACATAAAAGTAACTTAATTAGTCCAGAAAGCCAGCAGCAACAGTCACAAGAGACACAGTATTAAAGGCAATATAAAAACCACGCGTATTTTTTTTTTTTTTACTAAAACAGAACTTCCTCTTCAGAGTTTAATCTGCCCCTGCCTGGCTCTCACACGCTGAGCCAGCTGCCTCCTTTGAAGCTCTGCTTTGTCAGCCTCAGCATGGTTGTGGTTTCCTGGTTTCCTCATCAGTTTAATGTGAAAGATTCCCTTTTTAACACGGAACTGCTTCCTTTTGTAAATCACAGAGGTTCTCCTACATTTCAGCCCTCCTCTGATGAGTGGGAAGCACAAGCAGAAGTGCTTCTTGTACTCTGGAAGTGCTGAATAATTGGTTTCAGACAAAAACACTCTGATCTGGGGAGTCTGAGGTCAGATGTTTCCATGTGTCTCTGTGAAATTGCTTACTCTCTTTGAAAGTGAAAGGATGGATTTTGGGTAGGCCTCAGCACACCAGCCCCTGTGAGCCCCAGGATCACTCACTGCTGCCAGACTAAGGACACCAAAAACCAGGGATGTTTCAGCCTTAACTCCCAGGACTGAGAGCTTGTCTGATCTTTCCCAGCTGGCTCAGTGAATCCAATACATCCCTACAGCTCTTACAAACTTAGACAGGAAGCTGCAGAGCTGCCCTGTGCTCTCTGCTCCTCTGAAGGCTTCCAAGCTCCCATGAAAAGGCAAAAATCAGAGTAACCCCAGAGAGAGGGCAAAGAGCACCTCCATTTAGAACACATGACAAAGCTTTTAAATAGAAGACATTGTTGCGTGCATTTCAAAAATCAAGCTAGAGCTTAAGGAGAAAAAGTAATTTTTTTTTTACACTCATTAAGATTTTTTCCATCACTAATCCCTCCCAACTTCTTGATCATGAGAAGTCAGAGGTTTTAAATCCCACTCTGCAGGCCCCCCTTTTCTAAAATTTTGTGAATTCATTGCTTCTTGGCCCTTGCTTCTTGCTGTATTGAATTTTTATTGTGAAAGCAAGCAGAAAAAAGTTCCTTTAAAAAAATGGAAGCCAAGATTTTCATAGGCTTCCATGACTCAGGGAAAATAATGGAATATCAGAATAATAAGTGATAAACATAAGAATTATACACAAAATCCATAATTCCATTCGAGGCTCACAACAGTCCCTTTTTATCTCCCTTTAAAGTACTGCAAAACTCTGGCCTTGATCTTAACTTCCAATTTTATGTCTCCAGAGCAACACCTGATTCTCATTTCATCATGGAGAAGTCAAATATGATACATTTAAAATGCAGAGGAATCCAGGTGTGTTTGAAGCACCTGCAAGCACCAAACCTCAACCAGACCCTGAGCTCACCTGAGTTAATTCACGTGGAGACATTTTTATTACGTAATTCTTCCAGAGATGTTAAAGATGTTTATTAACAAACACATGAAGATGCCAAATAAGCAAAGGGCAGGAGGGAGACACTTCACTGACCAAAGCTTTTCCTGTACCAGAACTGCCTCTCTGACACTCACCTTCACCATGGCAACAAAAGGCATCACCTTCTTCATATACTTCTTCAGCTCTGGCAAGGTATTCAGCTCACTGGCAATTACTTTATTATCTGGAAGTTGACCTCCACTGACCTAAACACAGATGAACAACCATTGAGGAGAACAGGTATCATTAAAAAACTTGCCCTTTAATATCATATACCCTCCCTGCTTTCCTATAAATGCCAGCAAGGTTTTTCAGCATCATTGATTCCACAGATAATTTACTCATCCTTTTGAAACATCAGCCCAAACAGCATTTAACACTTATACAGAAAAAAAGCCTAAACAATGCCCAAAGGTGAATACCCCCAGAACTCCACGTGAGGAATATTGGTTTATCTCAATGCCACAAGCTGGAATAGCCAGGATTCCCTAATCTATCAGCTACAACCCAGGTGTGTTCAAGCCCAGGACAGTTCATCAGGATCCTAAAAGCCACTCTGAGCTGTTTCCACATGTCAGAAGCACAGATCCTTCCACTTTCAGGAAGGATTATTTCTTCTTATGACTCATTTATTCCGTTTCAACCTGTTTCTTGTGTAACACTGCTGAGTGGTACACACACCCATTCAAGGATCAGAACAATGCTTCTAAGCCCACTTACAGAGTAAGGAAGCATTAGTCTGTCAGTCAACAATGTTTCCACAGAAATATACTTGGGAAAAAGAATATTTTAAAAGCTAATCACTTACAAATGAAAGTAACAGAGCATGGGTATGTTTTTACTCAGATTGTCAAAACCAATAAAATCCAATGGTCCTAGGGACATTTTCATTAAGCACCAAAACTTACCGTACAGTTGTAAAAACATAAAGAAAATTAATCTACTGAAATCATTTGGTAACAAGTTACAGCTTATAAATTTTTTTACAGATAGAAAAAGAGCCCCCAAAAAGCAGGGAAGCAGGTCAAGGGAACAGGAAGGGACGAGCACCTGGAAGTGCTTGCGCAGGACAGACAGGGTGGTGTGCTGCCAGGGAGGGTAGTTCTTCGCCACGTAGATGGTACAGTGAGAAGGCTTCTGGGCAGGCTCTTTAGTGCTTTTCTGAGGAAACAAAAAAAAATTAGGAATGAGTCCTTAGGCATTATAGAATTATTGAGCACACACACTTAAGCAGACAACCCTCACCTTTCCTTTCGCAGGTGCCATGTAGCTCTTGAGGCGGAGCCGGAGGTCGTGAGCTGCTTCCATCAGGTACTGAGAGGAGCGAATCAACACCTCATCCACGGGCCCTGCTGCTGGCCAGGAGGCTCTCATGATGGAGTCAGGCTTTGGAGACAGGAAGCAGAGACATGCACTGGGGTGAACGCACATTATCGGGTGGGTTTTCCAACCATTACAGCTTGATTGCAAAGTGGAGTTTGGACAGTTCGGACCTCAGTGAGTGCCCACCTGTAACTAGGCTGTAAAGGAGTGAGCACATAGCCAGGTTGTAAAGGAGTGAGCACATAGCCAACAAGCACTTCTTTGCAACTGTGTTCAGGACTACACAATCACAACTGCCATATGGCTACAGAACTCCATCTACAAGCAGAAGCCACTTAAAAAAACAAACAAAACTAAGTTTTATGCATAAGCATAAGAATATTGAATTGTTTGGCTTAATTTGAGATCACCTCCTTGTCAGCAGACAACCAAAGAGACTGGTATTAAAGTTGCATGTATCATCACAGCAACGGACAGGCTCCCTGTGGTCACTGTCCCAGGGACAAGGAGCCATTCTGGCTCTTTGGATTCTGACACGTTTCTTCTACTTGCACATGAATAACACCTGACATGAGCGTTACTGAAATCCAGCAAGAGCTTAGGTCTGAATCAATGACAGAACTGAAGCAGCAGTACCTTCCCCAGCAGGGACCAGATGTGTTCACAGAGGTGGGGGCAGATGGGAGCCAGCAGCAGAGTCTGCACCTCGATGAACTGGAACACCAGCTCCCTGTGCATCCCCTCGATTGCCAGCTCCCGGTACTTGTCCTTCGCTGCCTGAAACACACCAGAACAGCCATGAGCCCTCATCTGCCAGGGAAAAACACACACTTCTGGGCTCTAACGCCTTCACAGTGTGAGCAGCTTGTAATAATCCATTATTGAGTTCTAAGAACTGTATTTTCCTGACGCACCGGAGTGTGAATCTGCCAGTTGGCCCTCGGTTTTTTGCATTAATGTAGTACTTTAAAAAAGTGTTTATTGGCACAAACATAAAAGACAAAAACATCCACAGCTGTGTATCAGGTGCTGTCATCCCAAATAGCCTGCATACAGATACTAATAAGGACTAAGAAAAAGGCAATGAATATGATCTATCATTAAACATAATTCAGCCTATTCAATCCTGCTCCTGAGTATCTCAAAGCAGCCACATGAAGGAGTGTCTGTAATTCGTTAAGTGGAGCGGCACGGCTCTGCAGACACTCTGGAGACATGGTTTATGGAGGATATCAAAAAGCACTCTGCTTCCAAACAATTTTGTTGATGAATTATCTGGATTTCTTATGAAGAGTTCCTTATTACAAAAGAGTTAAAGAAAAGCAACACTTTTTAATAGTGTCCTTTTTTAAGCAGCTTTTTGCTTGTACTAGAAAATATCAGGACTATTTGCAGCATCACATTTGTCTTCTTCTGGACATTTGTAAACTGACACAAGCAGACCTCTGCAATTCCAGATTTATTCCACTGAAGTACTCATTTCTTGGCACAATTCTGATTCCAATTCAGCTGTATAATTAAGGATCAGAGACAGCAGGATCAAAAGAAATCCACAAAGTAACAAATACCAGGTGTCAAGTTTCTTACACCTCAGAAGAGCCCTCCTACCTGAAACTCAAAGAAGCCAGTTTTCAGAGCTTCCTTAAACATCATCTTCTCATAATTTTGTTCTGTCTTCATTATGCCTGCATTCATCTCACTGGGAAGAGAAGGGAAGTGACAACATCAGTATTGCATAGTCTGCCCCACATAATGGCAATGTTCTGTAAAACACTGTCACTGTCACCAGTGCAGCCCAACCCCATCACCTGTTCTGTAATGTGCTCTGTTTTATGGAATTCATTAATTTGTAGAGAAAAAAAAACAAACTACAGGATTTCTCCTTGCAAGGAAAAAAAATGGCCCAAACTGTACTGTTAACCTTTGTACCATACCTGGCAAAGACTCTGTCATTGAAGGTGTTGGCAGGGCCGCTCCTCAGGCTGTCTCTGTTTGCAATCATTTCCTTCACCCACTCCACCCATGTGTAGAGACGAAGAATACCAGCATCTGCCATGGCTTCCACGAAGTTGGCATCTTCCACAGTGTCTCCAGCATCAGCCAAGGCCAAACGCATGCCTGAAGGAAACGGGATCAGCTACCGTGGCTGGATGACAATGGATGCCCTTAGCTGGCAGATATCCATGGAGCCTGGTGCCTCCTGCACCTGACAGCTCACTTCAGTCAGAGTTAATAAATGCAAAGCTAAGTCATAAACTGCCTGGCCAGCCAGAGATGCCTCAAAGGAGGCACTTCGTCTGGGAGAGGCACACTGCCCTCCTTGGGAAGGGACCAGACAGACACTAGAACCAGGAGAGCAGCACGGTCACTGCCCAAAATACAGGAGTGTGGAAGAAGGAACATGAGCACTCATGGATGCACAGTGCACAAACATGTACACACCCCATGCTCACAAACAGCATGTGTCTTGTGTTCTGATCTCTTAAGTGAACATAGAAAGATGAAACAGGCCCTTCCTGGAGGGCTCAACCCCAGGAGCAGCTCCTGGCAGAACCAGGTGTTGTGCTAACACACATCCCAATCTTCCAAACAGAGTGCAGCCTTTCAACAAGAACAGGTGGTAAGTGGCAGATTTATTGCCATTCAATACTCCAATAAACACATTCCAATAAACTCCTTAGAGCAAAACACTCATTTTAGTCATTTTGGCATAATTGACAATCAGATGCAGGTCAGAACACACTCACCATCTGCAGAAAACTTGTCAACAGCTTGAGTGAGGGTGAGGAAGTTGCCTGTCGATTTAGACATCTGAAAGAAAGAGAAGAGTGTTTGTTTTCTCACACATCCCCTGTGTTGGTGGATAAGCAAGACAGACCCAACAAGGGTTTGGGTAAACCATTTTTTCATGAATCACAGCAAAAAGCACGTGGTAAATCTGAACGAGGTCTCACAGCAAAAGCAGACTGAACTCTGCAAGCACCCAGCACCAAAATATAACCCCAGAAATTCCCTAAATTAAACTTAATACCACTTTAAAATTGGCATTTTCAGCTCACCTACCCTTCATTGATTTTTCATTAAGGACTCTGCTAGGGTTTGGTTGGTTGGTTGTTTTTTCATTTCTCCTCATATCAGACAGTCTCCAAGGCCTAATTCCCGGGTTTGGCCACTTTTAATTCAACTCAGTCTCAGAACTTGCACACATTAGCAAGTTATTGGCACAAACTCTTTCCTCCCACTGCACCTATTTCAATGCTTTACAAAGCTGAACCTTAGTAAAATAAATAAATCATTCAGCATTCTATATTACCCTAAAACTTAATAGACGTGCACTGAACTCTTTACTAAACTGGCAAGGCTACAGAAGAACTGACTTAAGAGAAGTGCTCCATAGAATCGGAGGAAAGGAAGGTCTTTGATTAATGAAAAACTGGAGGGCACCAATGAAGAAATTTCAGTATTTCCCCCTCTTAAATTCTAAGAAGAATTTTCCAGTCTGGCTGGCAAATGCCTACTTTGACAACACAAAAGCCATGTCATACATGAAACTTCACTGTACCTTTTCAGAATTGAGGAGCAGATGTCCATTGGCTCTCACAGCTACTGGCCATTTTTCTCTGTTTGAAGACAAGATACAAAGCATTTGGCCAAGTAAACACATTTTCTCTTTTTTAAAAAAAGAACAAACATTTTATGTTCTAGTTTGGGATGAATGCCTTAAGTGGAATCTTCAAAAAGATACCTAAGGGCTGTCTTAAAAATACTAAGGAGTGTCTTTGAAGATGAAAAGAACTGCAGTATAAGGGTTAGGAATTACCATTGCTGAAAGGCAAAGCAGGGAGCAGTGCACCTGCAATTCTAGTTCATTTATCTCACCTCCCTCTATTCAGATACATTTAATTTAAAGGCAGGTGACTGGCACTGCCCAAGAGCACACAACAGCACTGGGTCCACATATCTCTACCCACAGAGGAAGTAGATATCAAATTCCCCACAATCATCTTTATAGTACATCAGAAAGCCACTTTTCCTATATACAGTTTTATACAACCCTTAAACAGAGGTTCAAGGGAAGGCAATCAGTATCTTCATCCTAAAAGCACCATGTGATGGGCAAAGATTCTCAACCTAGCAGAGTCGATGGGAATGCATATGTATATATATATGTACACTCACACGTATATATACACATATCCACAGTCTGTTTTAACCATCCTTGAGAAGGAATTAAGAAGACTTAATAAAGTCATGCAAATTCCAGTGCAGGGATACAGTTCAACACTGGAAAATCCACAGGAAGAGATATGGCAGAAAAAAACAGGGGAAATAATGGTAAAACCCCTCCCATTTCAGTAACTTCTACTACAGACAACTGTATCAAAGTTGCAATACAAAAGAACATATTTTCAACCCAATTCTGAATGTTGTACAGTCCAAAGGCAATTAGCAAATGTAGTGGAACTACAAATTCTCCAGCTTTGCCTCCTGCACACCTGCATCACATCCCAACTTACCTTTGCCCTGGCCACATGGCCACATGATTGTAGAGGTAGTATGACAGATGATTTGGAACAAGATCTTTGCCAGAAACTCTGAGATCCACAGGATACCAGAATTCAAACTCCTCCTTTAGCTTATCCAACTTTTCTTTTGGAATCTCAGTTTTAGGAAATGGAGCTGCCTTGAAGAAGATGTAATCCCAGACTTCTTTGCTCATTTGATGTGCCCTGCACAGAATCAGTCCCACATTGAGATGTCAGTAGAAGCTCCTTTCACACTCCACAGCATTTTGTACAAGGCAGCTTAAACCTGTTGATCCATTCTGACCACACACTCCATGTGATCAGCAAACACAGACAGAGAGTGCCCAGGTCCTTTACCTGAGATCAGACGAGTAAGTCCAACAACAGAAGCAAACTCAGAACTGCTCGAGCCATGCCCTGCTTAAACTGCCTTTTGAGATTTCATAATAAAGCATGAAGACTCCCACAGAGAAAAAGTGATTAATAAATAAAGCATAATCTTCAGTGTCCTGGAAACCCCATAATTTCTTTTCCATCTGTCACCCCCAAACCCCAGCACCACTGTAACTGAACACTGAGAGCCCATCACTAGCACATATCATAGAGCCATTCCTTCTGGCTTCCATGGAAGTCAAAGGGCAGGAGGCCAGGAGAGAACTGCTGTACAATTCACCTCCTACATGGAAAACATTCCCACTTTGAATGGAATGAACAGTTAACATTAACATTTACTACAAGGCACATCTTGCCAATTATTAGAGGCAGGATCCAAAATTTTGAATGAGAACACGGTTGAGATGCAACTTAGACCCACAGCTCTGCAGCCACTGGGCTGCATTAACACATATCCTTATTTATGCAGAGAAACTTTTACTTCTGGCTCCTCAGAACCTCAGTGGAATGCACCAGATACTGCCTGCAAGCATTCCAAATTAAATACTTTCAAACTGAAGTTTGCTATGTGTTAACATTTGTTAAGGGGCTTTGGCCTGTGCTGTGCAGAGAGGAAAATTCTGGGCCCCACATACCTCCAGTACACATTAAACAACCACCTCAAATGACACTCCATACTACCAGCCTAGAATAAATCTTACAGGCACTGATTTACTGGTTTGGTCCTGGTAGCTCTTGTTCTAGGCTTTAAATTCCTGTGCTGTGACTGAGCTTGTGTTTAGTGGCAAATCTGCTGTAACAGGTGAAGGTGACTAACATGATGGGCCATAAAACCCCTTTTCCTTCACCCCACGCAGCAAGTCCCAGTAAAAAGCATTTGCCAAATCTGTAAGATGTTATCTACTCACATAGGAGTGCACTCTAATTGTCCATTCTTAATTACATCAAATCTGTAATTCAAGGCTCAGGATGCTCACTTCAAAGCTTGTTTCCAGACATGACTAGCTCGTGGGTAGCCTCTCTGTAATTAGAGAGGTTTGAGCCCAAATGACAGCCTTGCCCAGTCTCTCAGACCTATTTCTCTCTGTAAGAATCAGAATCTTTACTTTGGAAATGGTTTTCAGATTAGTTATAGCATTGAGTAAGAAAAGTTTCATTTCCAGTGTGTAAGCTACTCCAGAAAGCAGTTAATAAACCACACAGAATTACAGCAGAACACTCAAGGCACAATAGGAAGTGATTTTTTCAATTCCAGACTGAGCTGTACTATCTCATCTCTCTGATCCCTATCACTGAAGTTCACAACCATTCCAACCAAGAGGTCACAGGGCAGCCTTAAAAGGTTTTTTGGTACAAATGCCTCCCTTCCTCTTACTCTGAAGGCTTCCACATACAAGTTGTGCAGAAAAGATGGCTCTAAGCTCCTAAGAGAGTTACCAACATTTAATACAGTGACAAAAACTAAGTGCTAAATCCTCCTCCCTCTGCACACTGCAGCCTACAATTTGTAATAGTGCAAAGCAGCCTCAGTAAGCAGAGAGACCTCAGCAGCCACTGAAACCAATCACTCAAACACCTGGCAAGGACCATTTCAAGGCAAGTCAAACAAGTATTGAAAAGCGTGATTTAATCTGCACACAGTTCTGCTTTCAGAGGCATTTCTCCTCCTTTTCTCTCACACTGCCCACCACACTCCTTTCTTTCCTTATTTCCCCTCTGCAGAGCTGCTGTAACTTTGCTCACAGAAGGTTAAGTTTAACAGCAATGCTTTTTAAACACAAAAGCAAAGATTCGGCCTCCTTGGCAAGTCTTTGTGCAGAGCAATTCAGGAGATAAGCACATCCAATTAAAACTGAACTTAATGGTTCAGTCTCCTTACCTGATGCCCAGAGGAGATTCTCCTTGGCCCCTCAGGTTCCCTCCCTGTAGCAGGTGAGCCACTGTGTAATAGGCCATGTAGATGGTGGAGTCGGAGAGAGACTCTATCAGCCACTGCTCATCCCAAGGCAAGCGGGTCCCTGGACAGGGGGAAGGCAGCTCTCAGGTACAGTCAGCACCATCCCGACCAACAGGCACCACTCTCAAGCACACATAAGCAGTTTATGACTTTCAGGGGAACATATACACACATATATATACATTAGTGTTCATGCTCACGGTTTTAAAAATAATGGTTTTAAAAATTAAAATACATGTTTGAAAATTTTACTCAAGAGCAAACGCTGGTTTTGAATCAGTCTCCTGACACAGCTCAGCTCACAAACATTTGCTGGGGGTTATAGTGCACTTCTAACAGCTGTCCCATGTCAGGCTACAAAAGATGAAGGCTAGTCAGAATTTAAGGCCAACACCCAAGAAATGGTATTAGTTCCCTCTCCTGAGGTCCCTTCCAAATCAATGGCCCAGATAAAAAGCTCCCAAGATGCTGCAGATTCCCTGTAGCAATGCAAAAATAAACAGCCCTGGCCACTTGCATTTCCAACAAAGCACTCCTTCTCTGGGATACTGGGCCAAGATGCAAGTTGGATAATGCTGTTCCACACTTCCCTATACCATTGGGGATGCTAGACAGCACTTAAACCTTCCAAATGAAACAAGGACTACCATCCTCATGAAGCGTTGAGTGAGAAAGGAGTGTTTTGCCTACCTAAGCCATATGTCCTGGAGCAAGCATGCTCTTGTAGCCAACCTAAAGTAGCTTCAAAATTTCTCCTAGTCTCTTCACAGAACCTGTAAGAAAGAAGCTCTTACTGCTCTCAGCCCTCTCAGACCCCACCAGCATCAGCAAACTGTCACTCCCCATCACAGCCACGTCCATAACTCACGTTTCCAGATGATTCAAGCACTCTGAGGCCTGTTTCTTCCAGTTTGCTTCACCATAATCTAAATACCTACAGTCAGGAAAGATTCATTGTGATAAAGCAATCCAGAAGTAGGATACAGTTGGAGTCACTTTATAACTACAGCTTTACTTCACTTACCACTGGTCACAAAGGGCCACAACACACTCATCAGCAGATCTTGACATAACTTGTTTCTCAGGTTCCATATAAATCATGGCTTCATTCTAACAGTTGAAAGGGCAGTGAAGGCAGAGATTTAAGTATTTAGCAAAGTCTTGAAAATCCTGACAACTTACTAAAAAGCATCTCCTCCATTCTAATCTGGTTTATGGCATTTACTGCATGGCTCTCATCCCTGCCCAGGCTCTCTGCCTCAGTATTCCCCTGGGTAAAATGAGGCAAGGTTTGACTGTGCTTCTCTGAGGTACCAGCTCACAGCATTTTGTACATAGTGTCTCCATGCATGAGGAAAAGGAGGACAGAAGCACAAAATATTCCTCACTGACTATGCCCCACTGATTGAAACAGCTCCTAGAAAACCCCAGGGGACAGAGAGAGGTGGGGAAGGTAAAGGAAAATTGAATGCTGAGCTTGCAATCTACCTGCACACCCCACATATGCTGATGCAGGGTGAAGGGTTACATTATAATCTGGACATAACAATGCTGCAACAACAAGGGAATAACAACTAAATGACAGAAGCCTCTCCCACTCCCAGCCCTCATCAGGAAAGTCTGATTAGAGTGGCATTACAGAGATGCCACAAATGCTGTTCATTTACTGCTCTCCCAGCAATTGGGCATTTGCACATCATACATCCCCTTTACTGGTTTGAGACTTAGAGTTCAGATCCTACGCTTCCAGTACCCTCCCAACTATATTAAAGAATAAATAAGACCACCAAAACATGTCCTTAGGCAAGGTGATGGGATAAGGCAGGGAATAAGAGGACTAATTAAGCTACTCATCCCATTCAGCCCAAGAACACCAGGTCCCTCTCTGAGCAGTGTTCTGTGCTCTGCAGAGACCCAAAGCACCCTGAGGGCTGCAGAACCACACTGGGGGTTTTCCAACCACTGTAAAAATGGACAATTCAGCAGCAGCTATGTACACACTGTCACATGCCTTATCCACCATCAGCTTCTGAATGCATTTCTTGACATCTTGAACTTTTTGTCCTTTGAATTCATCCACCAACATCACCTGTAAAAGATGGGTCACAGGAGACAATTTTTTAAAAATTTAACAAGAAATAGGTGCTATAACTCTTTAGATCAACGGAATGAAGTAGCAGGTACCACAATCTTTGACATGTAAAAAACAAGAATATGTGGGTTTTTTTTTTCATTAAGTGTAGCCATATTTACCCAAAAAGAGTTTGTACACACATCAGCATCCACACAGGTGATGGAGCATAAAAAGTCAGAAATAAAAACTGTTGCCAGCTGAGGAATACACAGAGATCTACTGCACAAGTAATGACAGGAGGAAAAAACAAAACAAAAAAAGCTCAAAACAAAAACACACACACACATTAAAAAAAACAAACAAACCCAAACAAACAAACAAAAAACCCCACCCACAGCAACACCTTGTTCTTTTCATATCAGTTTCCCAAACAATACTTGTAACAAAGTGGATCAGCTCCCCAGAAGGTGACCACTTGCTAGGAAATCAGGTTATAAATCTCAGTTTGCACTCATACATTCCTCCATTCTATTTCTCCAATTCTGCACCATTCTTCCAACTGCAGAACCTGGCTGCAGGAGGAGCCTAAATGAAAAGTGCTCTGGGGGAAAAGGACAGTCTTCTTTTTTCTTGCAGTCTTTTTTTTAATTCTTTATCCACTTCTTTTTTCCTAATCAAACTCAGCAAGAAACCACAAGCTTTTATTACTTACTCCCTCATAGAATCCTTTCAGGTACACTCTCTCCTTGGCCTCCGCAAGCTTCTCTCTGTCATTCTGGCTCTGGATTTTGAGCTCATCACAGACAAACGGAGCACAGAGGCTGCCATAGCCTGGGATTTCAATGATGGGCACCTGGGAATTAACAAAGGGCTGTTAAACCCCACTGCAGCACCTAACACAAACCAAGTTACACAGGGCTTATGAAGTACTGGTGCAGTTCCACTCATCAACCAAAAGTTCCTGGCAGTCCCCAGGGTGGCTCCTGAGCAGCCCAGTTTTAATCTCCTGACATGACACCAGTACCAAGCTGTCCCAGTACTGGAGCTGGTTTGTTGAACCAAGGGTACTGCAACACACTGGGATGGCTTTTTGGGATTGCATTTTCTAATGAAAACTGACTCAGCCCTGAGGCTGCACTAACAGTGAGGGACTTCAGCTCTTTGCATAGAACAGATACATTCATAATCTGGCCATTAAGGCTCAAAGGTTTGGGTTTGTTTTTTTTTAAATCAACCAACAGGTTATATTCCATTTTCCAAACCAATAATTCCCACAAAAATTTTCTCTCTGAAGTATAGCATAGAATTACAAGCCTTGGTTGCAACCCCAACAGATCAAATACTATAACTACAGGGAAAAAAGAAAAATTTACTCTAAGCTTTTCAGCTCTTTCAGCTGAAGAGGACTTCAAACAGAAATTCTGGAAGAGGCAGGCACATCTCCTGGTTCATTCCTCATCAGTGAGCACAAGGTCCTGTGTGCTGCACATGGACACATCTGGGTGCACTTACCGGCTCGAAAGGCAGGACCATTTCATCTCTGATGCCATACTTCAACCTCAAAGCCTTGAAAATTGGAAGGGGAAAAAAAAGCAACACAGATAGAAGAAAAATATTCTATTTATTATGTAGCAAACAAAGCCACTTCCTTGCCTTCTCACCATTTCTCACACTTGAGTTCAATCCCCATCTCATTTCCAGGTGATTCTTTGTCATAACTGTCTACATTTTTAAGAGTGGAAAAACTAATATTGCTCTACCTTGAAAACAAATGGACAAAAATTTAACATTCAGGGATACCTGTTCAGACACTGATGTACTCTTGCAGTTTTAATAGCAACAGCTACTTTGAGTCGCATTTGAAATTCAGACAGAATCTTAATCTCATCTCTGGAAGTAATTCCCACAACAGGAATTCATTTGTGTCTCACTGGTACACTTCCCTACCTTAACATGCAGCACAAGTTACATAATTCTTAGCTAAAACTCAGACACGAAGTCTGAGAAAAAAATCTGAACCATCCCAGCTGGTTTAAACTTCATTTATTTTTAACTACTTTGATTTCAAGTTAGAGATGGAAAAATTCTAGTTAAAGTGAGTTTCATTTTACCCACTGGATATCCACTTTTGACCCTCTTCACTATGGAAAGGAAACAGAAACAATTCAGTTAACTGACTGACCTGCTTTTTTTTCAAGTCTCTCAGGGCTGCAAAGTCATCTGGAGAGTCAGAGGGAACACTCGTCACCACTCCGGTTCCTTGGCAAAGAAAAGATAAACAGATGAAAAGATTAGCCCACACATTCTGAATGCCCAGTGTCCATCCAACAGGCTCTGCTGAAGAGTTACCTTTATCCTCCTTGATGGTGAGCATGGGCAGGGCATAGATAACCTTGTAGGTGGTGAATGGTGCCGAAAGTGCAGCGCCAAGAATCTCCTGAGCAGGACAAAGGAACAGCGTTACAGTAAATCAGAGGGTTTCAGCCCAGCTGAGTAAGCTCTCCTAGCTGGTATTCTTCACATTTTCTGGCATTCCTTACACATTACAAACAAATAAATATATTTTACGTGTACAGTTAGGCAAGGAGGAAGTACATAAGAAAACCTGTGGTACCATTTCAGACAGTACATACACTATTTACTCGCAGAAAAGTCAAATACCAACAAAGAAACCTAAACTACTGGCTTGTAGAGTTTGGAAAACACAGGAAGCAGGAGGAAAGTTTGTTTCCAAATATCTGAAGCACATCAGCATCAAGGCAGGAATGACTTAGGAAGCCAGTGTCAAAAGCTACATTAAACCAAGAAATAAAAGCACATTGTCAAGGTATTTCATGCACTGACAGGAGGCAGTCTAGATGTGGCAGCTGTCTTCTATCTCACTAATTTGCTTGAATTCACATCATGTCTGCTAACAAAGGAAGAAAAAGTGAAGTATTTTCTGCTTCATTTTTCCAAGCAGGATCAAGAAAGACAGTGACAAGTTGTAGTGAATGGAGATTGAGGGATGCAAACAGCTGAAGGTCCTTTGGATCAGGATGAACAAATGCCACTGACTAAATTGCTCAAAGCAAACAAGTTAAGGACAGTGAATCTCAAAACCACTGACATCCAACTGCTCAG
Source organism: Manacus vitellinus (assembly GCF_001715985.3). Taxonomy (NCBI): domain Eukaryota; kingdom Metazoa; phylum Chordata; class Aves; order Passeriformes; family Pipridae; genus Manacus; species Manacus vitellinus. Next base: position 6,042,088 of record NW_021939882.1, read on the forward strand.
CTAAGAAAGCTTAATTCACAAAGATGTACTGGAACTGTCAGCACCAACAAAAGCCTTTTCCACGTAACCCTTTCCAGCTATTACTTTTCCCCCTCCCTTTCCATTCACTCTTCCCAGCAAGTAGAAAAATGTTAACTTAAAACCATCCCTTCACCAAGTCATACAAAAGGAGGCAATAGGAATGCATTTGTCCTCAGGTAAGTACACCAGGTTACCCTCCCAGCAGCAGCTCTGGCTCAGGTGCCTGCTGCTTGTTTTTTTAGCCACTAAACACTACAAAATTTCTGTAATAGCTCCTTGTATTTTCTTTGTAATTAGACCTCCACCATCACCTTTAAGCCTCAGAGGACCAGCTAAGCCTGCCCAGCACACTGCAGGATGCTCACCTCTCCCATCAGCTCCTTGACCACAGGCACGACCCCGTTGTCCTTGGTGAAGCCCTGGTAGGACATGTTCCGGGCAGCGCGCTGGGTGCAGATGAAAATGTCCCCGTTCCTGGTCTCAAAGCCGATGTACTTCATGTCTGGGCGAAGCCAGCAGTTGGTCTGGCCAAACATGGTCTCTGGCCTGAGTGTGGCAGCCACCAGGAAGATGTTTTTTCCTCTCAGGCCACTGGAGGGGGGGAAGTATTTGGTAAGTTACCAAAACAAAAACATTCCAGATCACACAGAACAGGCTATTAAGCCAATATCAACTTGCAGGTAACGTTTCCTGAAGGAGGAAGTGGGTCATTAATTCTTTGTGAGTTTTCCATTTTCTTTTATTTATTTTTTTTTTAGTCTCTAATTTGAGTTCTACATAGAGACAGAGAACAGAGTAGCTTAAAGCACAGACCAGGTCATTGGCGAGAGGGAAATAACCGGGTGAAATCAAATTCTGCATTAGGCAAAACAGACTCTTCAATTCAGTGGTCAGTTCTGGCCAGGAGACAGAGCCTATCTGCCATTAAGAAGTAAAGACCTACCTCAATTTCGCAGGGTAAGGATCCAACACCTTCATTTTTATCAGCGTGTACTCTTGAGGCCCAACACCCTACAATTCCCACAAACAGTGCAATAATCAATAAGTGACATTGACTCAAGCAGGAAAGAAAATAAACCCTATTCTGTAGGAACCTAATCCAAACACTATGTAAGGTACTCATGCTTTCCTCAAAGTAAATCCTATTTCCATCCATATGAATGGCTCCTCACTAAAATGCAGACTGCGCAGAGATTATACTGTATACCTACACCCAAAAACTTGTCAGACACTGTCTCAGCAACATCTAAATTAACAACAGCTTGTTTGTTTTAACATGACAGAGTGATGCTGCTGGCACAGATTGCCAAAGAATCACAAAAACAAGCTACAATGGAAAATACTATCCATAGTTTCAGACAAATCTGCTGAGGAGAGGAGTTCTCTCAATTTTCACACGCGCTGACAACTGAGACCCAGTGATTCTGCACGTACAGACTCGTTTTTGCTCCAAGATACAATTTATTTTCCATTCAGTGTTTAAGCTCATAAGCAATGCATGAAAGTGTCAAGTAGAAATATTACCTCTCCTGTTTGCCTGTCATGATCCATGCAAGGCTGTCCATCCTTAGGAGAATAAATTGTGTATCTAGAAAAAGGTATATTTTCATTTAGCAGTGAGTACAATAAAGTGCAGAGCAAGAGGAAAAAAATAAAGCTCTTTGGGAAAGAGTTCAGTTTTTGCAAGAGCATTTAGTATTGGCCCTTTTTTGCTTTGAGTTGGTCCCCATGGAAAAATTAAACCAGAAACACAATTTCACACACTCTGCTGGCGCAACAACTACACCATGTCAGGCAGGGCACCGGCAATGAAAGGATTCTGGTTTCATAGGAGTGAAAAACACGCTCTAGAGACGTGTCACGGGGCTCTGTCTTTGGTAAGCTGAGCTTATCCACACTCCCAATAAACCCAGACCTGAGGAGTTTACCTTTTGCCAAACTTAATCTTATTTCTTTCCTTTAATGTCAGGAATTGCCATCGCACAAAGGAATCATAATAGGGATTGACATTTGTAGTAATGAAGGAACGCCTCCAGTCCACCTGGAAATGGGCAAGAGGCTCCAGTAAGTAAACACAATCAAGAGATTAAAGCAAACTTATTATTTTAAAAATAAAAAGAATTTTCTCTCCAAAAAGACAATGCCAGTACATATCCCACAAAGGCTGTATGCTTAAACACACGTTTGTGCCTGGTCTCTCAGAGATGTCTGAGGCTTGAGGCCCCTCCACTGACTGGGAATTTTAGAGGTTTTGTAGTAGTTTTAACCAATCACTTAAATTGAATTTCAGCACTGCCTTGTTTCATCATCTCTACCTGCCTTCATTTTTAAAAATCTGCTGTCAGTAGGACAGGTACCTTTATTTAACATCACATAATTATTCTTCCTAAAACTACTGTCAGTGCTGATCACAGATCAGTTATCTCACATGGGAACCAGAAGTCATAATTCCTTTAGCTGACAATTTTCCAGTTAAGACCACTGCACGGGGTACAAGCTCTAAACATGAAAGCATTTAATTATCATCCCAGACTATGAAAAGGTTGAATGAGTAATTCCATAAATACCAGAAACATTTCTAGAATAATGTTGGTATTATGCAGAAAATCTCCAAGGAGAAGCAGCACATTCACAAACACACTAATAGTACAGGTATGGCTGCCTGTGTAATTGAGATTTGGATTTCCAAGAGTCACCTTCAATCCCATGCTCTTCAGATCCTGGACAGCGAGGGGAGGAAAATAATCCAGCCAGTGCTCAGCTTCAGAAAAACTGACCACTTCTTCATCAGAGAGGCCCAAAGACTTCATGATTCCCCACTGGTATTTGGAAGAGCCAGTCTTGGCAGCAGCCTTGCTCTAAAAGAACAACTGGAATCAGGAAGAAGTGCACAGTCTTGTACTCATGAGAGCATTTTGCTCTGTTAATGTTACAGTTTCCAATTCCAGATATACAAGTTAATACAAATATTCTCACATCCTCTCTCTAGCAGTGAAGATAAATGATTAGAGTTTTCATTCTACAGTCTTTCCTACCTTGCACTCACTGCACACTCCCTAACCCCCCTCTTCCCACTTATTCCATGCCAATGTCCAACGCACTTGCAGCAGCTGTGCCACGACAACCTGGCAAGGAATGGTCCATTCCTGCTCAAACCCATGGGTGTTTGCACCACAGAAAGGTGGTGAGCTCTCCACTACACCCTTGTACCAAAAACCTTTGCTGCTGTCGCTTTGTTCATGGTACTTTTCCCAGCTGTTGTCCTTTTAGTATCTCCTGTCTCTCCCCCACAGCAACTCCCTGCCCACGGGAGCAGGAAAGGTCACTCCTTCTGTCACGCAGAGAAATCCAACACTGACAGCAAGACAACCTCTTCAGCACACCTCAAAAACGTACACAAGAACATCTCTAAGCTTTTCCTACACTTGTTTCTTTGCCTTGTTTTTTGATACTCCCAAAATCCTAAATCTCATTTAAATACCTGGTGAGCCAAAATGGTTTAGATGATTTTACTAGAGCGTATCTAGCCAGAATTGGCTAGATACCAATCTACAAGAGAATAATCAGAACAATAGGTATACACATCCCCTACCTCTGAAAAAGTAGGGTTATTTCCTATGACCTGCTTGTGAATGTTTTGTGAAGGGTTTAAAAAAAAAAAAAGGAGAAAAAAATGAGAGTATTACTCTTGATTATCTGCTTTTTTCTTTCCCAAGAAACTATGAAGCAGTGCACCAGCTCACCAGTAAGGGCTCATGCATTACCATGGTATCTCTGGAACCATGCAGCTGATGCATTTTTTTCTAGTCTACTTTAAAATTACCCAGCTACCTTGGAAAAAACAATGAAGATCTTTACATCACGAGTTTCTGTGAGCCCAAAGGAGGAAAATACTGCAATGCACACTCTGAAGCTTTGACAGCACAGCTCTCAGTCCAGGAAGGCTTGGTTTAAACTTTACCTTTTTGCCTTTTGCTTTGTCTTTGATGATAATTTCTTCTTCTTTTTTACCAGAATTTTCTTCCTCTTCTTCCTCCTCATCAGGAAATTCTGGTGGGCAGCCATACAATTCCATTTCTCTTTTCAGCTTATCTGCACAAGCCTGGACAGAGTTATTGGGAGTGTGTCAGCACTTCTCTGGGCACTGGCTGAAATCACAGCCCAGGAGTGTGTTTTACTGATAACACTCTGCATTTCACTACAATGCTTCAAACTTTTTCTTGTATTAACTTCTAGGAGATCCTGCTACTCCCAGAATGCCTGCCAGGGCAGGAACAGGATTATTGTGAGGATTTTCTCACAAAGAAAAACATACACCAGGTAAAATTTAGTTTTAGAGCATTTTATCTTCTAGGAAGTGATGATATACAATTCAAGCACAACACATCTTTACAGCAAATTCAGGTTCCAAATCACACTGTCCTGAGGAATTTCTAAATAAACTAAGGTGATGTTGGGGATGGACAGTAAGCAAGGCTCCAAGCAGCCTTAGGGATAAAATCCACCCAGAAAAGACCCTCAGCAACTGTAAAGCTCTCACCTTGATGGGCATCCCTGTGCAGTGCAGCCCAAAGGGAAACAGGCAGCTCTTCCCCTTCAGCCTCTGGTATCCAACTGCAAACTAGAGACAGAAAAAAAGGAACAGCTGAAACAGGAATGGTACAGGGCTGAGGAAGCACCTTCTCAAACCCAGCTGTGATTCCTTCTCTAACACACAGCTATGGACAGACAGGTGAGTGCAGGCACCCAGCTGGGGAGGGAATTCATGACAGGAAGGTGAAACTGGAGCTTGGTACTGCCCGGGCTGCACAGGCATGAGCTTGTCCAGCTTCCAGGCTGACCAGAGAAGAATGGGAGCAAAGAGATGGATGTCATGGAATCCCACCCACTAGTGCCCCAAAACCTGCTCCCACACAGGTCACAGAGCACAGCAGGCACAAACAAAAGAGACAGTCAGATCTCTTGTGAAGTTTGAGCTGTTTAGCAGCACTTCCTAAAAAAAAAATCTCATTTGAAAGAATGAACAGAGGAAACACCTGCAGCCCCATCTCCTCGAATTCAAAGAGCCATGAATGGCATTTCCCTTCAGCCAGCAATATTCCCACTGAAAATACAGGGGGAAAAAAAGTGTAATAAGTCATTACTAAAGCTATAAAGGAATTAACAAAGCATTCTGTTAGCTTAAAACTGAACTACAAAATCAGTCTTTGTTCTGGGGCAGTATTTAAAGGTATCAGCAAAGGGGAATATTTACCTCACATTTAGATAAGGAGAACGTGTGTCCCAGGTGCAGGCGGCCGTTCATGTAGGGGTAAGGAAAGGTAACAAAGTACTTTCCTTTGCTGAGAAGTCAAAGAATTGAAACAATCAGCTTTTAAAGTGACCATCAGACGATGCACATGTAAAACAGGTAACTGGCATGTTCAGTTATCAGCCCACAGTGACATTAAAATATTATTTTCCTGCCAGTAACACAAGTCTTTGATTTTACAGAGCTGCTACACTAACAGGCTTTATCCTCTTGAAAAAAAATCCTAAACACAACAAAACCCCTCAGAAGACTGACATCACAAAGAAATGTTGAAATGGATATAACATGTTCCCACAGGTAATAAATTGTAATCCTGCTTCTGTAAATTAATTACTACAGAGGCTTAAAGTCATTTATTTAATCTCCCACTGACTGAGTTCAGATTTTAAGGGCACACTGTAAATAATCACTCCTTTCACAGGGATGTATTGTTGCAGGGTATTTCAAAGATATAAACATCGTCTTAGTTGCTTTGAAAAGTCAGGTTCCAACAACATAATACATCTTTAGGACACTGAATTTCTACCTCTGCCTTTGCACTCTACTTCACACCTTGTCTCTTCCTTTCACACGCTCCCACTGATCTATAAACATGCAGGAATAAAGGCCAAGTCATTTGTTTGCTTGCAAAAATTACAGTTTAAGAACCTGCCACCTGTTACACCAGTTCAGTTATTATCTTGGTTTAGTCTGAGTTTCCCACACAGCAAATAGTAACCTCGTACTGCCAAGGTCACTGCTTTTCCAGGCAGAGACCTTCCCAGAGGGCTAATTCCATTCCCCCAGGCAGCCCCTCCACAGTGAGAAGAGCATGGATCACACTGATCCCAAAGGAGCCGTGCTCCCAAGCACACCACACATTCCCAGGGAGTAAACAAGTTTCTCAGGGACGCTCTGGGGCAGAAATAAAACCAAGGCTTAAATGGTCTTTCCCAATCCTGCAGAACACTCTCTGCACCTGTGAAAGGCTCCTCCTCCCTGCAGCTCCGGTCCATCCCCTCCTCAGGGCAGAGCCAGGAGACACCTGCCCACTCCTTTGGAGCCAATTTCAGACAGCTGAGAACAATTGTGGAACCAACCAGGTGGGAGCACGTGTAACCCAAGAGAGAAGCACTTTCTACATCAACACAGCAGCTCAGCAGTGTCTTACCACAGGAGCAGAAAGCCATTATCAAAGCAAAACAGTAACCAAACCCAGCACAGGTGTGGTTAATGGTAGAATGATCTAGAAAGGACCAGAATTAGCCACGTGATAGGGCACCTCTGCATAGTTCATGTAAGAAAAGAAATCACAGCCCCTCATCTGAGGAACAGTAATGGTCACACATGTGGTTCCTCCACTTCTACACAAAGTACAAGAGGTTGGCCAACAGCAGGACCCATGATTTTGTGTAATACTGTTCTCTCAGCCAAGCAGAGCAGGACATACCCTCCATCAGAGTGAAACCTCCCAATCGTGAGGGCTCGGGTATCACACTGAGGAACCTCCTCCAAGTGTACAAGTCACCAAAGAGAACCTGGATTTAAAACCACAGAGGGTACAGACACTGCCAAGGAATGAAAGAGCTTCTCTTGTCCCTTCTGGAACTTGGCCACACACGTACTCATCTGCTTTACATCATCAGCTACAGCAATGCCAACAATGTGTGAGTGAGTCCCTACAGCAGAGCCAAGAACACTGCTCACTGCAAAGGGGCCACTTTTCCCTCCCCAGACTTTAAATGGAAAAACATTTCAAGAAGTGAAAGAGAAAACCTGCAGAAAAAGCACACAATGGTACCTCCTTTGGTCCTTCCTGTCCGCAGCATTGATCTCAAACACTCGCTCATGATCCCACTTCTGCTGGATCTCCCTCTCAATCTTCTTCAGGAAATCCACCTTCGCTGTCCCTTTACGCTCCTGCTCAACGGAGAGGGGGAAGAAAAGTCTGGCTGTAGAAGTTCACAACCACAGAGCTGCGAGTTCTCACAGAACACTCCTGAACTCCCCTGGGTTCGGGTGAGCGCTGCTCTGGCTCCAGGGCACTGCAGCACCACCCCAGAGCAGAGCAGCAGCGGTGGCTCTGTGCAGACCTGCACCCTGAGCTGCACCCTCCCAAAACAGGGCCCGGGATCTGTACGGAAAGGGTTAACAACCCTTCTCCGAGGCAAAAGAGGGACAGCAGCCAAGTAACACACGAATACACCGATCACCTTGCCAATAATGAACAAACTCAGAGGGATCTCAACCAGGGAGACAGGACAGGATCATACAATTAAAAACACCCCATGGAATTCCGTTTCATTCCAGAGCCTCCATAAACTCTATTTGATGCTTCTTTCTTTTGTTACACCTAAAGTGGGAACAGCACTCCCCATGCCAGGAGGAGGGTTTGGTAACAGCTCTAATTGTACTTCACCGACATGGCTCTTCAGATAAAGCATCCCAAGTGATTTTAATTAAATGCCTGTTAAACAGCCCTTCTCCTTATTCTTTTATAACGCAACATATGGTAAATGCTAAAAAAGCTTGTTCTTTTACCATAAAACATATGGGAACTGTTACGGAACACACGCACCGCAGATTCCGCACTCAGAAAGCTTGAGGATTGGGCTCTTTTCCCTCAAAACCAAGACACTACTAAGACCTGTACATGAAGGGACCGCGACAGCCGGGCAAAGGGCCCAGAGGGGCCTGTGCGAGGCCTCTGCCCGACGGCCGCAGCCCCGAAGAGCGACCCCGCGGCGATGTGCGGGGCCCCAGCAGAGCCCAGAGCCCCCGAGGCTCCCCCAGGCCGGACACCCCTCACTCACTCACCGCCATGTTGCCGCGCCTGACGAGACCGCGCGGGCCGTACCAACGGCGGCACGGCCAAGGGGTGGGGCCAGGACCGTACCACGGCACCGGGCGGGGGGAAC
>NW_021939882.1:6051241-6079518 GCF_001715985.3 Manacus vitellinus
ATCAGGAAGAATTTGTTCATAGAAAGTGTTGTCAGGCATTGGAAAGGCCTGCCCAGGGAGGTGGTGGAGTCACCGTCCCTGGAGGTGTTCAGGGAACGACTGGACGTGGCACTCAGTGCTCTGGGCTGGATGACAAGGTGGGGATCGGTCACAGGTTGGATGTGATGATGTTGGAGCTCTTTTCCAGCCTCAGTGGTTCTGTGTGCTTTGGCTGTGGGCTGCTTGTGTCCCCCACCCCACCTGCCTCCCTGGCTGCACTGTGGTCGCTCAGTCCCAGCTGTGTGACCTCGGAGCAGAGCCCAGGGCTGGCAGGAGCTGACAAAACCAGGAATAACGTTAAACCAGTGGAAACTCTGCATTTACATTCTGCTGCTTACAGTGGAAGTGGGACTTGTTTGGAGTCAGCATGGATCCACATTGTTTCATGCTGCTTTTTATGGTTTCTGATAATGCATCCTGGTTGTAACATGGTGGTGGGTTTGTGCCAGTCCAGAGCCCTGCAGTGCCTAAACAGCCCCAGGTGCTGGTCCTGAGTTCTGCAGTGCCTAAACACACCTGGTGCTGGTGATGCAGGCACAGGAGGGGTTGGTGGGTCTCACCTGCAGCAGGAGTCTCCTGGGAGAAGCTGCTTGTCAGTGCCTGGCAGCCTTAAGGTTCCCACAAAGTACAACTGAGACCTGTATGAAGTGTTGTAAATAGGCCTTAGGACTGCTCAGTTGCTGTCATTAAGTATCAGGCCTTTGGAAGTTCTTCCCAATTTTCCTTTCCCCATGTTAAGATCACAGGTGTCTTTGGTCAAACTCTGCTGAAAGTCTCTAGACTGGAGCATGACTCTCGCTCTTGCAGTGTCCCTGCCAGCTCCAGTCAGCCTCCAGCATTCCTTGAGCACTGGAGCTGCACTGTGGGGATGTGAGCTGGAGACTTTTGTGGCAGAGAATCAAGGGATTGGGCCAGTGGGCCCTGGCAGTCAGGGACTCTAAAGGGACGGTCAGGGAGTGTAGTGACAACAGAGTGACAATATAGCCTAGCTCATCTGGAGGAGTGCACACATCTTGTGTGCTCCTGCACTGCGTAATGGGATGGTAATGCCTGAGAGAGACTAATGTGCAGAGAAAGGAAAGGAAATAGTTGTGAAGTGATGGATCATCTCCTTTATTTGAAATGGAAGGTTTATAATCAGTGCATGAGGGCCCCAGTACATCACACACTGTGAATGCATCACATACAGGTTATTTTTGTGTATGTGTAAAATCTGTCAATTTGTGGTTTCTTTGTTGTTAATTGCTCCATTTATCCTGGCTTTCAGCGGAGGCTGGATGTTGTTGCAGGCTGAGAGTAGAGCTGCTTCATTGCTGCTCATTGAGGATTTTTATTTCTCTCACCAGTTGCCCTCTGTGTGGTTTTTGCCCTTTGCTTGTTTTCTGGCTTTTTTCCTTACTTTAAATTATTTTGAGGTCCATATACTTTATACTTTTTCCTTTTATTTCCATAGTTAATATTCTCAGAAAATACACAATCCCCTTTTGAATGTTAATTTGAAAAAATAAGTCTTTAAATCATGAGTGTTTAGGTTCCTGCCCTCAGCTGATAGCTGACATCTGCATCCTCTGAGAGGCAAAATGAGGAGCTGTCACTTCATCATGTCACACTGTTGTTCTGTTTTATACCTGGAGTGTGTTTCTAGTGGCTGAATGGTGGAATCTAAAGCAATATCCCATATAAAGATTACACTGCACAAAGTTAGTGTCTTTGGCCTTTGTGGAGCCAGACAAGGGGGAAGGAGTGTGGGGAGAGAACTTGTTCAGTAACTGTTCCCCTTTGGGTGTTTTACAGAGTTACTGTAAAATTTGGCATGAGAGCATCCATGGGGAGGAAACCCCAGCATGTCAGGCACAACCACTGAAGCTGTGCAGAACTTACCTGTGTGTGTATTGAAAATGTGCCTCTGACATTTTCTGAACTGCTTCATAACAATATTTTAATGTTTAAACCCAGTTAACCCTTCCCAGTCCTTGTGCAGTACCTTCCCTGGTTTGTGCTCTGCCACATCCATAGAGCCCTTCGAGCTGTGGTTGCTGGGCTGAGAGGGGCCTCAGCAGTGGGTCTGATTGTCCAAAACAGAGGTGGTTGTCCCTCAGCAAAGCTCAGGAAGAGCAGAGGAGCGGGACTGTTGTCACATGTGGCTGAGGGGTCACAAGGCAACTAAAATATTGGACTGTGGTTTCATAAAGCCCTTTGCTGGCCCCGTGGTCCCAGGGCAGCTGTGCTGGTGCTGGGTGTGAGCCCAGCACCCCGGGGGTGTTGCAGGAGCTCGGGGGGGGTCCTTGAGCAGTGACTGTCCCCGCGAGGTCGGTGTCCCGCAGCAGCCAAGCGTGGTTCTCCCTCTCCCCAGATGTGACGCAGACCCCTCAGCCTTGGCCAACTATGTCGTGGCATTAGTCAAGAAAGACAAGCCCGAGAAGGAGCTGAAAGCTTTCTGTGCTGACCAGCTGGATGTCTTCCTGCAGAAAGGTACAGCGCTCTCCAGGGGCTTTGCTTCTCTGGGGGGAGGACAGAGGGTGATGCACCACTGTTGCCTTCAAAATGCTTCTTGGCATCCATGAATACTTCTTACAGAATGTGATGGAAAAAAGATCTTGGGATTAAAAAAATAATAATCCTCAGGTGAAGTTGTGTAACTTGGACTTTTCACAGTGGGTGGGAGGAAGTGCTCTGAAATGAAAACAATTTAGTTTAAAGTGTTAGTCGTGCTGCCAGAAGCTTCTCTGACAGGTGCTTGGTCACCTTTGGAAACCTAGTCCTTGTTAATCCTTCAGGCTCCTGGGGAGCTTTGCGTGGCAATTTGGTTCATACTCAAGGTTTTAAACACCTGAAATTCTAACACTCACTGGGGAAGTTATTGTGCATTTTTCATGATGTTGAACTGCTGCTGTGAATTATTTACTCTCGTAAAAATTGCCCTAAAGAGGTTGCTGAGAGTAGCTGATGAAGTAGCTGTGGACTTGTTTCTTGATCACAAGTTCTGATCATGCTCACCCTTTAGAACAGGAGTTTCTCTTGTTGTCTTTCGTATACCTGATGAGTTACTTTCTCTAAATGAACAGCCTCAAGTCCCACAAATGTAATTCCAGCTCCTTCAATGGGGCTAAGGCTCATTAATCTGAGGTGCTGCTGCTCTGAGCAGCCCACCTGGCTGACTGTTTTCAGGGTCTTCTCTGGCAAATGTAACCATGCCCTTAAATCCACATATAACAGTATTTTCTTGTGTTCTGTATCCTCAGAAACTTCAGGGTTTGTAGATAAACTTTTTGAAAGTTTGTACACCAAGAGTTACCTTCCTTCTGCTGAGCCCACAAAGGCAGAGGCGAAGCCTGCAGGGCAGGAGAAAGAAGAAGTCAAGGAGGAGGTAACGTATTTGCTCTGCCTGCCTTTAATTTTCAAATTAGCTCTCATACGTTTGTGAGGCCAAACATGAAAGAAAAATGCACTCTGTTGTGACTAATCATCTCTATGACTTGTGTGTGTCTGAAGAGCAATGGAAGGTGACAATTTGGACAAGAACATTTTAAATACTTTTCCAAAGCCTGCCTTTGATTGAGAGTAGTGGCACTCAGAAATCCTATTCACATGGCCCTAGCAATACCAGATAATAATTATTTGGAAGGGTTTGAGAGGGGAAAGCAGCAAAAACAGTCCAAAACATTTCCAATTTTTTATATTCTGTGAGGAATGTAAATTATTTAGTATATTTTCTGTGATGCTTAAAACCAGTGAAATATATCAGCCTCTGTAATGGAATAATTACTTTGGAAAGTGAGATAGAGTTTGTTTGCCAACAGTTCTCTCTTTTGCCATGATTTTAAGTTCTACTGACAAAATTGAAAGCAATTAAGTTTTTGAGAGAAGGTGACAGTTAATGGCAGAAATCTGTCAGTCAGCCAAACCCAGGTCAATCCAAACAAACACGAGTCCTTATTTACCAAAACGTCATTCATCAGATGATTTAAATTAAAGTTGGTTTTTACTTTTTTGCTCTCTTTTCTGATGTCCTGTTTTATCTGAGGTTGTGACACAGAATTTTGCTTATGGAAGTTCATAATTTGCCACTGTACAAGACTTTCACTGGAAGAGCTTTCTCATCAGTTCTCAAAGTAATGTCATAGCTTATAGAAAGTCCTTTAGAGCTACCTTCAGTTGACTTAACCAGTGCTCTGGTGGGGACAGAGGGGGAGGTTTGGGGAGTGGAGGGGAGTGGCAATAAGCAGAAGAAGATATCTAGGACAGCTTTATGGGACAACTTTACAGGATCAGGGCATTAATTAGTTATTTTGACATCAGCAAGGCCATCAGCAGGTCATCAAGACCTGTCATATAGCTCAGTGTATGGTGTGAGTCCTGCAAATGGAGGCCATAAAATAAACTACACTTAGAATTACAGCAGAGTCAGGGCTGCAGGGGACCCAGGTGTGATGCACCTTGTGCTGGGAGCAGGGCTGCAGGTCAGGCTGTCCAAAGCCCTGTCAAGTCAAGTCTTGAATATTTCTACCAGTTCTCCCCAGTAATCCTGTTATACAAGCATGTAGGAAGCCTTCCTTTTTGTTTTACTTGGGAAAAAAAAATCTTTTACATTATTGCATGTCAACTTTTGTCACCAAAATTTACAGTAACTTGTAAGCAGTGTGAAATGGCAGCAGAGGTGCAGTGTGGGTCAGTGGTTTGCAGTGGTGGTACAGCTGACAGACTTGTGAACCTGCTTTGGTGGAGGCCAACAAGAGATGTGACCAGTTCCACCATGTGAGCAGATTTTTGCCTTAAAGCAGTTATTCCAAATGTCAACTAGTGATTTTCCTACCTGGAAAGGTGACTCCTGAGTCATGTTCCAAGGTTCAGGAAATACCCAACTTATAGAATTACTTATGCTAAATAAGGCAGTAGAGTGGAGAGAGATCTTGTCTTTCCTGAATCCTGTTTAGAAACAAAACACTGAAGTGGTTTTATTTGAGAGCATCTCTGCAGAAAAACTTGGAAGTTTTGAGACAAAAAAACCTCTAGTTCTTGATTACTTGTAGTGCTTTGGTATTGTGGGCAAGTAGTACTTGAATATTGTTTTATATGGGATGCAGTCTATAACTTGAAGTACATTTTGATGTCATGTTCTTCATTAAAAAAAGTGATACTTGTCCTCGTTTGGTAGTTGTGTGTTAAACAGAATTTTCAAGAGTCAGTTGAAGAAGAGCGGGAGAGCAGGAAGAAGAAGTATTCCAGTCCCCAGAGGAGCCGTGGAGATTCCAGTGAGCAAAGGTTAGCTTTGAGCCACAATATTAAGATATTCTTCTGTATTTGTTGTCAATCTTTACGTGGTTTTTACCTTGTAGGTAGTGATTTTTATGAAAAATAGTGGATTTTTTCCCTCCTTTTCTCTGTCTGTGATATATTGTCTGTATGCTGATCATGTGTGTGAGAACCCTTCACGAAAAGTTGGCCTCTTCCGAAAAAATGATAGTATTCTTCAAATGACAATTCCTAGGAATGTCATCAGTTCCATTGTTTCCCTTGTTATATAAATGAAGACCATTGTTGGGAGATCTGTAGGCGCTGGGGGCTGTTGTTCACACAGTGAACATCACTTTTAAGCCTGTCGGGGTCTGAGCATTGTAACCATCTCACCTTGCCAGTTCCTAGTCCTGCCCTTGCTGCTTGCTGCAGACCAGTGATTCAGCTGTGACGTTCTGTACTTCTCTGTAACTTGGGAAATTCTGACTGGAATGTCTCACTGCTCAGATGGATCGGAAGGACAAGCAGTACCTTACCTTCTCGTGAGCTTCTTTTTTAATTTGGTTCCTCCTTTCCCAAACATCATCTACATCTGTCTTTTCTAGGACCAGAGAGAAAAAGCGGGATGATGGGAAATGGAGGGACTACGACAGGTACTACGACAGGAGTGACCTGTACAGGGAGAAGTCTGGCTGGCGCCGGGGCAGGAGTAAAAGCCGGAGCAAAAGCCGAGGGTTGAGTCGGAGTCGCAGCCGCAGCAGGGGCCGGAGCAAAGACCGGGATGGCAGCAGGAGTGGTGAGTATCCAGGGTGCTTCTGCTGCAGGAGAACATCCCATGGCAGTGCTGGGTGTGATTCCTATGGACTCTGTGGTTTAGCAGCCAGGAGGTGCCCTTGGGTAGTTGGAGCAAAATTTGGGAACTTTGTGTTCTTGAAATTGTTAATTAAGATGCTGTTCTTTGGAGTAGAACAATTAAAGGGGTTGTTTTCTTCTTTGCTAACCTCTTAATTTATCCACAGGTGTATACCCGTGGATATCAGTAGATTGTATTTTTGAGCTCTGTGTTCTGGCAAAGCTGTTGATTTTTATTTTTTTGTTTTTCTCCTTGTAGAGATCGAGCTTTTTGCAAAGCAGTGTTTCCCTCTCTTTCACTTTGGTACTGTATATTTTTAGAGAAGGTTTCTTTGCAGTGGTTACCATGTGATCATTGTTCTTTTAGGGCTAGTTCAGGTCTGTTGGAAAAGTAAGTGCCACAGATTACAGCAGATTTCAACGCACCTTGAGACCACGTTAGTTAAGGGCAGAGGTATGTTTGTTGTTTGAAAGGTTTTTGCCCTTCTCTTTCTCCTTTAAGAGAGAACTGTAATCCAGAATGGAATAAGGAGTAGAGGAATGAATGTGCATTTCGCAAAGAAAACATTGAGATTTCTGAAATTAAATCCCTGTTCACATTATGTTTAGTTCTTACTGCATTGGTAAGAGTGAGCTCCTTCAAGAACAGTTTAACATGCAGAACACTCAATATTTCAGGAAATGTTGTGTATTAGCACTTCCTCGTGGCTCTGATGTACAGAACAAAGCATGAAGACTTTACTTAACCATTTTTTTTTTTCAACAGAGCACCGAGAGAGAGAGAGATCAAAATACAAGAGTGAAAAAAATGATGTTGAAGGCTCATATAATCCGGTGTCCGCATCTTCCAGTAAATCCTCTGAACAGTATTCCTCTGCACAAGCTATTCCCAGTGCTGTTACTGTAGTTGCACCTGCACACCACCTTGAAAACACCACAGAGAGCTGGTCAAATTACTTCAACAATCACAGCAATCCCAGTTCATTTGGCAGAAACCCTCCTCCTAAAAGAAGATGTCAAGATTATGACGGTAACTGTTCCTTAGTTTTCCATTTCATGCCTGGTTTCAGTGTTTGTGTGACTTGTTTTTCGGGTATTCACTAAATGTGGGCAGCAAGTCACAGTGCAGTGGTGTGTGACATGTACCTTGTATGTAAGAGGTGCAGAGATGACCTGTGTCATACTGAGGACATAACTAGTCTTACTGAAGCAGTTTGCTTGTGCTGTGACAGTTGCTGCATAAGAACATATGGAGTTTGTTCACAGTTCTGTATGTGCTAGACAAATACCTCAACCACTGGCACTGCTGCTGCAGATTGCAGTGTGTATGCATGTTTAATATAAACAAGTACTTCTGACTAGCCTTTATGATGGATGCATGTAAGCTTGTATGCTTTTATGAAGGATTGTTCTAATTTGAATTATTTTGAAACCTTATCTGATAATGTAATGTATCAGTGACGGCATGCTTTCCTTATTAAGGAATTCCAACAAAATCTGAACTGCTACAAATCACTGCGAACTTCTGGTTGGTTTTTTTTTTCCTGACAAGATACAAAATGTCCTGTTTTGCAGAGCGAGGATATTGTGTCCTTGGCGATCTCTGCCAGTTTGACCACGGAAATGATCCTTTGGTCGTAGACGAGGTTTCCTTGCCAAGCATGATCCCGTTTCCGCCGCCTCCGCCGGGGCTCCCGCCGCCCGGGATGCTCCTGCCGCCGCTGCGGGGCCGTGCGCGGCCTGAAAGGCTGCCGGTGCACGCCGGCCCCCCGCAGCCCCCGCGCCCCGTCGTGCTGCCCGTCCCACGTGAGTCACTGCTGCCCGTGTCTGGCACCGCTGCAGGAACCGGTTGCGGTTTCTTTGCCGTCCGTGTGCTGTTTGAAATAGTGCCAAAGGAGTCCCGAAAATTCGGCTGGTGAACCACGATGTGCCTCACACTCCAAACTGAATTAAATAGGGCACGGGAGTGGAGCAGGGGGGATCTTTCAGCTCATTTCAAGCTGGTGGTGGTTGGATTGGTCACTGACACTTTCTAGGTTTTTGTTTTCCTCAAGTGCAAAAAATGTTGAGATTTGATCTCCTAAAGGTTCTAAAAAAGCTCCAATGTTGGTGCTACATTATCTGCTATTAGAAAGTAATATCTCATTGATGCATCTAAGATCTGTCTTAGCTCAGCAGTGATCTGAGATTTTCAGCCTTTTTTGTTATCTTACTGCATCTTATGAATTCTATGAAGAAGTGGCATTATTAAGGACATGGTTGTTCTGGTTCAGTGCTCTCTATTCCAGGAACTCAATACGTGCTGTGGTGGTTGTGTCCAATAGCAGCAGCTTTGGGATGAGAAATAATTTGATACAGGATTAACCCTAACCTTTGCATGAGCCCTCTAGTGGGTTGCAGTGAGAGAACTGACTTGCAGTGAGAGAACTGACAGTGCTCAGGATGGGCTGTGTAATGTCACTTGGGGTCCTTTTTGGACATACACTCAGTAAGAATGTCTGTGTGGTACATGAGGTAACCAAAGCACAACCAGTTAGAGAAATTCCTTGTCTGGGAATGCCTCTTGCCCTGCAGGTCTTGTTTCAGAACTGCAGCCTAAATGATGCTGATCTGATCTCTTGCTCTGAGCAAGCTTTGCCTCTCCATGGCAAAGCTGAGGGAGGAGCTGCTGTAGTTAATGCAACTCTTGCACTAACAAACCTCTGGGGAAGAAAAGACGCTTTTTTTCCTTAGAGCATTGTCTTTTCTGGGAACGGGAAAAGGTGTTGGAAGCAGAGTAACTTACCTGAACAAACTTCTCAGTTCAGTGTTGCTGTAGTGGGATTGAACGTATTTACAACCCTGACCTTGCTCAAAGCAAAGCATAAACAAATGGCATTGAATTGTTTGCACGTTTTGTCTGTGAGCTGTCAGTGTGTGATTGTGTGATCTGTTCTGTGGTGTTGTTGTAGGACCACCTTTAACACAGTCCAGCTTGATAAATAACCGTGACCAGCCGGGGACAAGTGCAGTGCCCAGTCTGGCACCTGTGGGAGCAAGGCTGCCTCCTCCTCTGCCCCAGAACCTGCTCTATACAGTGTCAGAACGTAAGCAAATGTCTCTTGGTTTAAATCTGTTTGACGTAAAAATTGTAAAATCCCTCTGATGTGTGATTAGAAGTTATCATCTGTCTTCCTCCAGTATGTACAAATCTAAAAAGAAGTCTGATGGGTCTCCCTGGGTCAGGCCATCATCCATTCCAGTGTGGAATGGCAACAGTGTTCTGTCACAGTCTGAGGGAAGAGCACTGTGGGGAGCTTCCTTTGGGTTTCATGTGCTCACAGCAATCAGATTGTTGCATAAGAAAGGGATCCTTTCATCCTCAAGCTGTTCAGTAGGATATTAGAAGGCAAAAGATGGATCTGGAAACCTGTAATTGCTGTTTAACTTAGGTTTTATTCCTTTCCAGTTTGGACTACTGCAGATGAGAGATTTTTTTTTCCAGCTGTGTATCACAATAATCTGTACAGTCTTCATATACATGAGTACTTACTTTCTATCCTTTTTCCAGATTCAGCTTAGTTCTAGTTTTCTAACTTAAAGTGGATGGCTTTCACTGGACATATCCATCTTCCTTAGTAGAGCTCAAAGTTTTAAAAAGTGGGGTTTTACAAGGGAAAATAGCAAAATGCCTGGAGAGTCCTAGATTGCTCAGTTTAAACACAATAAAGCTTATTTCTTTAATAATGAAAGGATTAATGGCATTTCCCTATCCTATATGAGCAAAATAAGATAATTAAATGTCAGTGTTTTGTAATATTCTCATCTGGGGTTTTACAATAAATATTCTGAATTTTATTCAAAGGAAGGCTTTAGTTCAGTTCATGATCCGTGTCATCATCTTTGTGACTTCCATGCTTTTCAGAACTTCAGTCACTCAGATTTCTCGTTTGATAATCTGTTCAGTTATCCCTAAGTGCTGTCAGGTGTTTAGGTGTCACCATCTGATCCTTTCAGCTCTAGAACTTCTGGTGGCTGATTCTGCCTGTTGTAGGTCGCAGGGCATCACAGTAGTTCTGTTCTCCAGAACCACTGTGGAGATTCTCATGTCCTGTTCTTGGACTGCTGTGGTAATAACTGCTGGCTGCCCTCTTGCAGTCAACCACATGCCAAATCAGGGAGGAGGAACTTGTGGTTCAGCTCCTTCAGGATTAGGGAAAGTTCTTGGCAGAGCCTGAAACTGTAAAACATCAGTGTGGATATTCTGGGGCATCTGTTTTAAATTGTAGAGTTGTCTTTGCTGCTGTGGAATAAGGAGCTGAGATTTAGGGGAGCTCACATCTGTCAGGTCCCCTTGTGCAGGCATTCATTCTGTTCCAGGATGTACTGTGTTTCTGTGGAGGCTCTTCATAGACTTCATTCATTCTAGTTCTTGTACAGCTTTTCTTTTTTTTTGGAAAATTACATCATCCTTGATTTGGACCTTGGGCTGGAGGAACAATAGCAGTCAATTCTGTCATCTTGTGTTCTCGTGGCGACCCCTTCTAATGAAAATGATCATTCCTACCTTACCTGGGATAGGCAGCTGGTCTCACTCTTACATAAAGTAAGAGAATCCAGTAGGTAAGTATTGGTCCCATTACCTCACTTCTCAGCTTTCTTTGATTGGAATTATTTAAGTATGTTCTTCCCCCAAAATCCTTTTCTGAAGCAAACTAGACCCTTGGGCAGCAAAGACTGAAAATCTCTTTGCATCTTAGGCCCTGCACTATAAATGCCCAAACAAAACCTTGTGTTGCTCCCTTTGAAACAGTGCCAGACATTGTGCAGCTTGTCACACAGTTACCTTGGGCCTTTCCAGTCAGTGGATCAGCAATACTCAGTATTGTGACCCATATTTGGACAAACAGTACCAGATTAAAAACCAAAAGAGAATGTGCCCAGATAGGCTGGGTCCAGGTGAGGGTTTGAAATGGCTGCACACGTTGGCTGTACCACCTCTCTTTTCTCTTCATCCGAAACAGCTTCTGACTCTTGGACATCCATGCATTTCCTTAAAGGAAAATTTAACCCTGAGTCTTAAACTCATTTGAAAAATCCTGTCGTTTCTCTCCTTTTTTTGTAGATACATATGAGCCAGATGGCTATAACCCCGAAGCTCCTAGTATTACCAGTGCTGGTAGATCTCAGTATCGGCAGTTCTTTACGAGAGCACAAATGCAGCGTCCAAATCTAATTGGCCTAACATCTGGGGAGATGGATACAAATCCTCGAGGTAGGAAGGGTTTCTGGTCATTGCTGTTGCTATTTCTGTCCAAGACCGTGAACAATTTTCCCTGTTTTCAGGCTGAAGGCACTCCTTTTTCTGACTGCTCTAGTGTTTCAGAGCAATTTTTGGACATTTCTACCTTTTTTTTGAAGGTGCTAATATGACCACATTAAAGTCAAAGCAGCCTTTTTTGGTTAAAAATAACCACTTACTTGGGAATGTTACAAGGGTTTTGTTGGTTGGGTGGGTTTTTATTCCTCCTTAGCCTGTGAAGGCACTTTCCACGTGCTGGGAACTCCTAGAAAGAAAACTGGTGCCTAAAGATGGCTTTGGCAGCACAGTCTGCAGACTGCTTTTGATTAGCCAAGGGCACAGAGGTGATGATCCACAGTCCTTGCCTGGGCTGTTGCAGTAGTGAAGAGGGGAACTATCATGGCATGTTTTGGTGCTTGATGGTCTGACTCTGTCAGCCAGGTGTTCTCTCTGAATGAACATTGCAGGTAGCATTCCAATTCTCCCAGCCCATGGGAATCCCAGTCTGCACTTAAACAATTCCTAACCCCTACCTGGATGGATGTAGGTGTAGTCTCTTAGTGGTGACATGTAGAAAATATCTTTTAGGGAAGAGAACAAGTCAAGGTTCTTTAAAGAAAGTTTAGTTCTGGTAGCAAAACTTTCTTTCTCCCTCCTATTTTTCCTGCCCTGATCCTTAAAAGCAAAGATGCTAAATTTTAATGTTTGCTGTTACACTTCAGTGTTTCTTATTCAGTAGATAAGAAAGATTTTTTTTTTTTCAGTATTTCCTTCCAGTGACTCATCCTGTAAAGAATATAGTTAAATATTATTGCAGAAATCGCTGTTGCCATTTGTATCTTAATGGCTGTCACAGAGGCAGGGTTGGGTTGCTCTCAAATCATTCTCCAAAGTGAGATCAAAGCCAGGCCTGGAAATGCCCAGCCTGTTCTCACCAGTGTAACCAGCAGAGCTCTGGCTTATATAAAAGTCATAGAAATTGCTGTATAACTCAGACTTCTTTTTAGGAGTTGAATATTTGGCACAGGCAGGAGACTAATAGCAAGGGCATACTCTTGCAAAGGCTATAAATAAATTCCTAGCAAACTTTGTGTTGGTAGAAGTTGCTTCAAACTTTAAATCTAATGTCTTGGAGAGTGTAATAGTTGTATTTAATTTGTTGCTGAAGCCTGGCTGGAGGGCTGGCAAGGGGATAGCAGTGGAAGACATGGGTTCTTCATTGCTTTTACTCTGTCAGGGGTTCATACAGGGGAACTTGGTTGTTTATTCAGCCCCTGCCTATTGCAGAGCTCTAAACTGAAGCCTGGGAACCTGGGAACCCAGCCTTGGCTCTTTGCCTCCTTTTCTGTCTTGTTGGGATTTGGTTGGGTTGGGTTTTTTCCCCCCCCCCCCCCCCTCCTTTTCCTGCAGAATCTGAGTTTTCAGTACCTGAAAGATGAAGTTATAGCTTTGTTCAAGCTAACATTAACCTTAAAGGTCAAAACCTTATCCCTCCTGGCTGGACTGTGTGTGTTTCCCTCAGGATGTTTAGTTAGGCTAGGGATTAATGTGGGAATAACTTCAGAAACAAAACTGACCAATTTGGTAAAGTCTTCCTAATGTTTATGTTTTTAACCTCAGTCCTGTTTTGCTGTGTAAGGCAAAGCTTTTCCATGTGTAGTGGAATAACACAGGCCTTTTTCCTTCCCTCCAGCTGCCAATATTATCATCCAGACTGAACCTCCCATTCCCATTACAAATAACAGCAGCAATGTCACTAGAGTTGTCCTGGAACCAGACAGCAGGAAAAGATCTCCAAGTAACATGGAATGTCCACCACTGAAGAAACCCTGGCTGGGAAAGTAAGAATTAGCTGGAATTAATTGGAATGCACTTGATTGCTGTCAGTGCTGTGAACATTGCTGTTCCCCAGTCTCTGCAGTTGGGGCTAGTTGGGTCAGAAAATCTGTGTCCACATGATATGGTGACTAAATATTGGGTGGTGGGGAGAGCTCTTCTTTGTTAGTGTGTAGAGGGTGTACTTTTCAGGGGAAAAATGTATATTAACATTTGCTACCTTACTTGAGGACACGTGTGCCCATCTAAACTGCTCCTGTTCTCCTCTTCTCTAGGCAAGCAAATAACAACCAGAACAAGCCAGGGTTTTTGAAAAAGAATCAGTACACAAATACAAAATTAGAAGTTCGAAAAATTCCACCAGAATTGAACAATATTACACAGCTCAACGAACACTTCAGCAAATTTGGAACTATTGTAAACATTCAGGTAAAAGCCAAAGTTGAGTTTTATGTCTGTATATGGTTATTTTATTTTCCTCAAAGCCTACTGGAATAGTTGCATGTTTTCCTTGAGAAATCTTAATGGAGACTAACTGGGAGAGGAGGTAATCAAGTTCAAGGAAACCTTTTCTTGGTCTACTGTGTATTATTATCTTAATTCTGTGAAAGTGTGTTGGCTTCTGCCTTCATGAGGCCTTACTACATTTGAAAAACTGACCAGTTTAACAGTGTCTAAACTGACTCAAGTGTTTGAGGAACTTGTATATAACTTTTTAAAGAGACAGTTTGTCTTGTATGGTAGTCTTACAGTATTTCACAGTCAGGATTTTGACAAAGATGCTACAGGAGAGTCTTTATCTGCATCAGTTTGTTACCACTTGGCATCCTAGAACTGGTTCCAGCTCAATGGTGTCCCTTGCCCTGTAAGGAGGGGAAAAGTACTAAAAAAAGGTTACATGGTTTAAACAGCATTTAATTTCCATTTTATTTTTCTAGAATAAACAGTGGCCTCTTAAGTCCTCAGTTACAGGTCTAAATAAAAGACACATGCCTTGGAAGCCTCCATATTTCTTGAGTTGATTATTTTATGTCTTAGCCCAAAAGATACTGTGGTGCTTTCTGCACCTCCATAAGGAAATAATGCATTTCAAACGTGCTGTCTGAATCATTGCACTAGAAAGTCCAAGATACATTTTTATTACTGTGATACTAATTTTTAGAAAAAGAGTCTTATTCAAGACTCTGAGGTACTGCTGCTTTGAGGGTGTGCTGAGATTGTGCACCCTCGAGCAGCACTTGCCTTTTGGGAGGTTGGAATAAAGAGCCTTTGGGTCAGTGCCAGGGTCCCTTCAGCCATATCCCAGTGGCACTGCACACTGCTCTAAATGTGATGCTTTTGGTGGAGGAGTCTTTATTTATTTATTTTACTGTGTATAGGCTTTGCTGCAAGGACATGTAATGTTTGCCAGAATGTACTTGGCTTTAATTACATAGAGCGTCCTACCCATGTTTTGAGCTGTTAATACACTGGGTGTCCCACTCATCATTGCAGGTTATTTGTAGATGGGTTTGCTGCCAGTTGAGATGTTTCCTTCCTTGACAAATAATGCATTTATGAACTTTTGCTTTAGGTTGCTTTCCAGAATGACCCTGAAGCTGCTCTCATTCAGTACTTGAGTAACGACGAGGCGAGGAAGGCGATTTCCAGCACGGAGGCGGTGCTGAGCAATCGTTTTATCCGGGTGCTGTGGCACAGGGAGAGTGAGCAGCAGCCCACATTGCAGCAGCAGCAGCAGCCAACCCCCCCCCAGGCCCTGCATCACCAGCTGCACCTCCAGCAGCAGGCCTTGGCCACGCCGCCTGCTGTGACCGTGCACAGCAGCCTGTCCAAGGTACGTGCTGTCAGGGAGGTCAGCAGCTTTCCAGAGTGACTGCTGCTGCAGGAAAGCAAATTATCTAATCTTCACGTTTCAATATCTGTGGATACACAGGTGATGAACAAACCCCTGGCATCTGGTGCCTATGTCCTTAACAAAGTCCCGGTGAAACGGCGCCTCGGAGCAGCGGGTGGGAGCCAACCTGAGCTAAGCCAGCCTGGGGCTGGGGTGGAAGAGTCTCAGGTACGTTTGAAAACCAGCCCTGGTCATGCCCTCAGACACAGCTTTGGCCTGTCAGCTGGGAAGGACTTGTGAATCGTTCCCACTTGGTTCTGTTCCTTTTCACTTAATGTTCCACTCAGCCACAGTCAGTCACTTCTTCCTCATTTCATCAGCTGTTTATATGAAACAGGGACAATGACTTTAGGAACAAAGTATCAGTATTTTAAATAGCATAAAATATTTTTGGCAGTGCTTCATAGTAAACAAATCTGACAGCCTGTGAGATCAGCTTTTTGTTGGCAAATCTGTTGGCTTTCAGTGATTTTTGAGCTTATGCTGTGCTTTAACAGCAGTGCTAGAAGCTTAGAGACTACTTGTGCCCAGAGTTCAAGCTGATACAGTTTAATTTGATACTGAAGTGCAGCATGTGTTCTGGGCCATAGAGAAGTCCTTTTGAGAAAGGAAGCATGGAGTGGCTTTTGCTGCTTCATTGATCAGAAAGTGTGATGGTAGGCTGTGACTGTGAAGCTGAAACTAAGGTGGATGGAAATCATCACCTTCAGTGGTGTCCTAGTGGGAATCAGGATGCAGAGGGAGTCTGACATGGAGAAGGAAAGACAGTATCTTTTGCAGAAATCCTTTTAACTATATTTATGTCTTGATCTATGTGTTTTAATTGCCGTGGTCTTTCTACCTCATTGTACAAATCTGATGGTGTATCAGTCACTTCAGCTATTCCATATTTTAGTGTGTTTGTTTTTACTATTTCAGATATTTCCTACTTCTACAAGCCACTCAAAAATGGTTTACAGTTCTCCAAATTTAAAGACATCCCTGAAGTCTGGTGCAGGGTCTAAACCTCACGATGTGCAAGAAGCCCTTAAAAAAAAACAGGTACTTGACTATTGATGGCTGACTGACAGTGTAGTGAGCAAAGTGTTTTAAATGCAAGGTTATATGGGCACCTGAAACCTCAGTACTGCTGTACAGCTTTCTGCACAGGTGTGGGCTTTGTCATCCTTATGGGACTGTCGTGCAAACACACATTGGGGCTGATCATGGGCAGAGAGTCCTTTTGGGGTGTCTTGCTTGACACACTGGGCTGTGTGGGGTTTTCTGGAGGCATTTCTCTGTTTTCCATCTCTGCAGGTAGAAGACACTTGAATGACAGCATAGGGTATGTTTCTTAAGAGGTGTCTGAAGGGGGCAAAAAGTAAAATACTTTACAGTGGGAAATCAGTAGCTTTTTATTGGACCAGCTATACTTCATAGTTGTGCTTTTTGCAGACAGTAGTTTTTGTCGTGGATTTCATTTCCGTAGCTTGAAGAGGACAATATGATCTGTATGAGTACATAGAATGCTAGACTGCTTTTTACTGATAGAAAGAATTTTCTCCTCATATAGGAGGCAATGAAACTCCAACAAGACATGAGGAAAAAGAAGCAGGAGATGTTAGAAAAGCAGATAGAATGCCAGAAGGTAAGCCTGGAATGTCTCTAGTAAATACGTCCTGATTTTGTAGATACCTGTCTGTTCAGGGCTGTTTAGCCTGGAATTTTATGTTCCTGCACTTTTATTATTGCATAGATGTTGATATCCAAGCTGGAGAAAAACAAGGCCATGAAACCAGAAGAGAGAGCAGAAATTATGAAGACCTTAAAAGAACTAACAGGAAAAATATCTCAGTTAAAGGATGAATTAAAAACTTCATCTACAGCCTCCACACCATCCAAATTGAAGTCCAAGACAGAGGTATTTCTTGTGCAACATACTTGCCTGCTTATCTTTTGTAACTATTTCCAATAATATTTCTTAAAAATGCAGCAACATTAGATCAAAACACTTGCAAGCAGTATTTTAATGTGAGTGATAACAATGGATGAGCAAGCCATGGTTTAAGGAACTCCATGACCTAGTTTTGCTTGTAGCTCATTCACACTTGTTCCAGTTCTAAAGCAGAGGATTCTGGGTCCTTCAAAAAATGGTAGGGACAACACAGACACAGTTAAAACAGACTGAATTTAGAGAAAAGTGTGGCTGTCGTGTCCTGATCTGTCTGGACCATTCACATCAACATGTTGAAGTAGAATAAACATTCTATTTTACGGTTCTGCCCTTCCCTCCTGTTTTCTCTTCCTGTCCCTTTTCCTCCCAGGCACAGAAGGAACTGTTGGATGCAGAGCTGGATTTCCACAAGAGGCTGTCCTCTGGAGAGGACACGACTGAGCTGCGGAAGAAGCTCAACCAGTTACAGGTGGAGGTGAGCTGGTGTGCACTGGTGCTGGGACTGAATTCCTGAGGTGTCAGTGTCTCGGATCCCCTCACGGTGGGGGTGGCTGTGTTCTCTCCCCAGGCTGCCCGATTAGGAATCTTGCCTGTTGGTCGAGGAAAGACAGTGCCAGCCCAAGGAAGGGGCCGGGGCCGGGGCCGTGGGGGCAGAGGACGGGGCATGTTGAACCACATGGTGGTGGATCACCGGCCCAAAGCACTCACCGTTGGAGGCTTTGTTGAAGAGGAAAAAGATGAATTGTTACAGCACTTCTCTGTAAGTGTGAGCTGTAAATTAATACATGTGTTTCGTTTCCTCCTGCAGAATTAAGCTGTGCTTAGTAGGATAGCAATAAATCTGAGCTTTTCTCCAAAAATTCAAGTGCTGCAATACTGCTGGGTGATGGAGCTGAGAGTCCTCTGGCTCTCACTTTTCCATCCAAGAAATCAGATTTCAGTACACTTGAGTACTGCAAGTGTAGCCCATGATGATTGTGGGTTTGGAGGAGAATATTACTGCTGGTCCTAATGAACTTTTCTCTCACAGAAATTTGGAGATATTGAAGACCTTCAAGAAGAGGATTCCCCATTAAGTGTTGTTCTAACTTTTAAGTCTCGCTCAGAAGCTGAGAATGTAAGTAGAATCATGAATATAGTTTTTTTCACAGACCTAAAATAAGAATTTTTAACCGCTGATGTCTACCTTTGTATTGTAAAATTTCGGAGGCTTTGATCCCCAGTTTGAGCTCGACAGTGTTTGGTGCTGTTGCAGGTAGTGCCACAGAAAGAGAGGTACCACCTGAACAGTGACACAGGGCTTTGTCTGGTAAAGGCTCTGTGTCCCCATCCCCTCAGAGCTCTGCTCATCCTCTTGGGCGGGAGCAGCATTTGGCAGATTTGGGTGTGAGTGAAGTTGCTCTCAGAAGACTTAAGTGGGTGATTGTGGTTTATATATTTGAGATCTTCAAATGTGCCTCTGCACCTCATGCACTGGGTCTGGCTTGTTGGTGATACTAAAAAGGTTCTTTACTTGATCCTCTCTCTGAAAATCTGTTCATTTAAATGACTCAGGCTGCTAACCAGGGATCCCGGTTCAAGGACCGACGGCTCCAGATCTCATGGCACAAACCCAAGGTACCTTCTGTGTCCACAGAAATCGAGGAAGAGGAGTCCAAGGAAGAGGTATGAAAACCTGTTAATAACCTGACCATTCTTCCTGGAATCTAATAACTCAGAACTCTTAGGATACAGTTTTCTGTGTGCTGAAGAAATTTTGTAAAAAATGTTTTTGTAAACCAGGAACTGAACTGCATTTCCCATGTTTTAAAATGGGGGAAAGGGGCAAAAAAAGAAAAGCAAAAGACACTTTGTGGATGGGATGTTGATTTGTCAATGATGATGCCTCAGGTTCTGTATGCAGGCTGCAAAGTACTAAGTCCTGTTACTTCTCCACTGTAGGAAACATTATGTCTGTTCTTCCCCGTAATTCTGAACACATTAAGCTTTTAAAGGTGTTTCTGTTGAGGCACTTAACAGGAACCTTCTTTGGGAGGGGCATGGGTCATGGTTTATTCCAGCTTCCTCTGAAGCTTTGCTCTCTTTCCCTCTCCTGATTTGAGGCTGCCATTCTTCCCCTAAAGCTGATTGGGTGTAGTTGTGTGTGTCTGTGAGACACACTGTAACACCACAGGCAGGTACAAGTACAGCTGAGGCTGTGTGGTGTGGTGTGTCCCAGGGCACAGCGTGGAATTTGTGCTTAAAAGTCCATTTTTTTTCTTCCTTCAGGAGACTGAAACCTCAGATTTATTTTTGCACGAAGATGATGACGATGATGACGAAGATGAGGATGAATCTCGTTCTTGGAGAAGATGAAACTTGATGTTGGAAATGTATAATTTTAGGAATATAGTTCAAGCTGCATCTTTTAAACGTTTATTTAAGGAAGTTGATGAGCCAAAAAAAGCTTTACTTTCTTTTCAAACCACAAGATTTACCATGAGCAGAGTTTGGTATGAGAACATTTGGGACATAGAGCTGTGAGACTGAGCTAGCCAAAGGCCCAGGAACTTCTTACAGGATTATCAAGCTCACCAAGATGGTGATTTTTTTTCTATTTAAGAAGGATAAAAAGAGAGAGGGGGGGAAAATTAGTATTTTCTTGTCCTCTTTTTGTGTCACCTGTATTACCTTGTTTTGGGTTTTTTATAATGTGATTGGTTTGTTAGTTTATAATTGAAAAGATATTACAGGTTTTATTTAGCAATATTATGGGGTTAGGGTAAAGACAAACTTTCATTAAATATTATGAAAGAAAAACTGGCCTCATTTGCTCGTTGAAAAAGGGTAGCATTTTGTTTCCTATGGAGTCTCTCATAGTAGGAATTATTTGTAGCTAGGTTCATAAATCATTTGTTTCAGTATGTTCAGCCACACAGTCTCTGTGTTGTTCTGCTTTTTGTGAGAGGAGGTGGAAGAAACAATTTAACAGGGTATTGCTATAACATGGTCCAGTTCACTCTGTTTCTCCAAATTCTGCTTCACAGAAAACATCAGCAGGGACACACTGGAGCGGATTTTCACTCCCTCTTGATTTCCTTGCGTAGTTCCAGTGTAAGGCTCAGTGTAAGTCAGACTGTTTGTTTACTGCACTTCAGTATTTGTGAGCAGGAATGGAAGGAGTTCCAGACTCCCTCAAAAGCAGCTAATCTGGCCCCAGCCAGGAGTAGATCTCTTCCTCTCCCTGTTTCCAGCTGTCTGTTCCAGGCAGAGCCCTGCAGTGTTCAGAGCAGGATGGGTTTCAGCCCACAGGACCAGGCTGTCTTGCCCAGCCCCAAACCAGGGACGAGTGTCCCAAGGGTGTTCAGAGCTGGGTCTCCAAGGGGATTCCCTCATGGCCAAGGGCAGTTCTTTCAGACATGTTGAGCTGAACTCCATTACATTCTCAATTGCCTTATTGCTGTACCATTTAACCCCCCAGGAATGGGGTGTGTGCTGGTGGTGATGCAGGTAGCCAGGTCAGGGTCCTGAGCCGGGTGCTGTACCTGGTACAGGCTCCAGGGCTCACGGCTTGGTCGCCCAGCAGCACTTTCCCTGCCTGTCCACTGGTCCTGGCCACTCCTCAGTGCAGTTTATGTACATTTCTACACAAAATAAACACAATGTCAGTGCACAGCGCTCTTCTCTCTTGAGTGATCACCACTGTATTCCCCAGGGACTCCTGATGGAAGGACAATATCCACCACACCCTTTACCTGCCTGTGGCTCTGATCGTGGCCAGGGGCAGGTGCTGAGCACCCTCTGGGGTCACAGCCCTGCTGACTCTCTATCCTTGAGCCATGGTGGGGTATCAATCTGTATAATGTCCTGTTTCCTGTCAGTTGAAGGGAATGTCTCCAGTATTCTGTCTCTTTCCAAAACTCACCTTTTCCTAGAATTGGGACTGAGTCTAAATTCCAGGCAGGAAGAAACAAGGGGAAGCCCACCCCCCCCACGTACTTAGAGGAATGTCTTGCTCTTCTCCCATCATCCCTAAGGATTTTAATGTCTGTGGCACAGTGTGTATCTTGAAAAATCCATTGCAGCAAACATGTCCGAGTCCTGACAACTTAAAAAATGAGAGAGGGATCAAAAGGATTTATATATTTTTTTGTACAGAGCTTTTTCTTAAACTGTATAATTTTGTAAATATTCTGCTTTTTTTTGTGTACTAAAACTACCGGCGTATAGATTTCAATAAGAATTGTTGTATTTTTGTATTTGGAAAATGAAAATTACAGTGGATTAATTAAGCTGTAAGCAAATTGCAGTAGCCTTCAACACACACGGAATAGATTCCTTTTCATATGGTTTTAGCTCTAAAGTGACACTGGGGTGACATCTGTTTTTCCAGGGAAAAGTGCTGGGGGAGAGGAGGGGAGTGAGGGTCAGAGCTTTATTTAATGGCTTTGAATGCTTCATACAGTTAATTTTGCCTTCACAGTACCCTTGGCAGGCTGGCCCAAGTCCCTGGTGCCATCCCAAAGGTGTCTGGTGCCTGTGGGGCAGGCAGTGCCCCCGAGCCTGGCTGTGCCCAGGGGGCAGCAGGGCTGTGACTGGCTCGGGGGGCTGGAGCAGGGGGAGGGGAGCTGTGTGAAACTGGCCTGCCTTTTGCCAAAGTGTGTGGACCCCCCTATATTTCAGGGCATGCTGAACTCTCTTGGAATGGTTTGGTTTGGATTCCATAGGCAGCAGGGCAGTACAGCTGAGTTTATTTCATGGTGATGCTTTATTGGGAAATTCACGTGTACCTTGGGCAAAACACAACCTGCAGGGTACCTGTGTGCCCCAGGCAGGTGTGATTCCCTGTGTCAGCCTGAGCTGTGGGACAGACACTGAGGATGGGGAAAGCAAGTCACTGTGGGAGGAATTCCATCCCTTTCCTTGCTGACTTAACCTGAGCAAAATAAAACCATCTCCAGAGCTGAAAAGGTAAATCTGCAACCTGGCACCTGCTTGTGAAAGCACCACTTTAACAAAATCATGTGAAAAGGAACAAAGCTCCTCTTGGTGTATAGTAACCTTGTACTATAGTTTTTACAGATTGTGACCTTGTGTAATAGGGTAATAGGAGATATTGATGAATTTCTAACTGTTTATACATTGAAATTCATATATGTAATGTTTGTTTTATTGATTACAAGCTGAATTTCTAAGATGCATGTTGACTTTTTTGCAATAAAGATATACTGTGGAATGGTTCAAGATTTAGAAAAGACAAAATTCTAACTGAAATAAATTGGAAGCAGAACCATTCAAAAAAATTACAACTCTCACAAAAAGAGCATTATCACTTCTTTTGGGGGAAGCGGATGTATGAAGGGAGATTTATGTGTGTGGGATTTGTGTGCAGGTTTGGTTTATGTTGGAGCTGGGAGATAAATCTTCCAAGTATCTCAGTGCTCTGGAACAGAAGGTCTTAAGACAGGTAAATGGATGTGGGAGGAGGCAGGGTGGGGTTGTTTGACATTTGGGGGGCTCAAAGTTTAACAGAAAATGAAAGAAGGTTGTAGAGCCCGGGGTGGCTTCTTGGTCTCTCCCAGGTTTTCAGCCTTCTGGGCTATTGGGTGCAGGCCCTGAGAGAACATGCCTGCCTGTTCTGACTCCTTCACAGGTTGGGGTGAAAGTTAATTTATTCCACTATCACCTTTGTTCTTGGTCTGTGCTCCTTTCACCAATTCCTGTTATTCCCTCTTCTTCCACGTGTTGCCTTCATGAATGTGAATGTTTGTGATCCAAGTTTTTCCAAATCTTTTCCTCCTGCAGCCCCTCCTGGCTGCTGGGGATGATTTAAAAGCCAGCCTGGCTCTTCTGTGCTGCCAAAGAGCCCCTCCATGACAAACCTGTGGCTTTGGGACATTTTCTCAGTGCCAGGAGTTGAACTTTAGAGTTTTCCCCAGCTCCCTTCTCAGTCCACAGCCTCGTTCTGCAGGAGGCAGCCACGTCCTTCCAGAGATGGGTCCTGATGCAGAGCAGGAAAGGTCTGGCATCCAGTTCAAAGCACTTGCTGCATCCTACATGATCAAAATTCATTTTAATGGAAAAAGGGAATATAAAGAACGTGGAAGGGGAGTAGCATTTGTGTGTGTGTGTGTCTTTGGATGTATTTTTTCCCCCTGGCCACTCCAAATATTATCTGAGAGTTCCCCAAGCCCAGCAGGGTGGGACAGTTCTTCCCACAGCCATGGGCTGGAATCCTACCAGCAGCCTGTTGGAAAGAAGCAAATGTCTACGGGAACTATTTGAAGTGAACAGACACATGAAGGTAAGTTGTTGGTGTACTCGTCAGGCCAAGAATGTCTTTATTGTCTCCGGTCGAGGCTGTGTGGAATACAGTGTTAACTGTCTGGAGAGGGTTCCCGAAGGTGGGAATCTAATTTTAACTCGTCTCTGGAAATGTGGGACCCAGTTCTGTCCTGTGGAGCAGGTTGTGTAACGTGTCTGGGCCCTTACTGACAATATCACTGACACAAGGGGGGTTGAAAAGGGAAAAGTAATTTGATGTTTCTCTG
Organism: Manacus vitellinus; assembly: GCF_001715985.3. Classification (NCBI taxonomy): domain Eukaryota; kingdom Metazoa; phylum Chordata; class Aves; order Passeriformes; family Pipridae; genus Manacus; species Manacus vitellinus. Next base: position 6,074,842 of record NW_021939882.1, read on the forward strand.
GAGGTTTTTATGTGCTGCCACTGCTTTGTTCCATGACAGATTTACAACTGTGATGATCAAAACCTAAATGGATAAACTAGAGCTGTTTCTCTCTCCTTCCCCAGGATCATTCCACAGACAATTTCCAACTGCTGCTTGGTAATTATCAGGTGGATTGATTCCTATGGGATCCTGGGTGTGTGGAGCTGGACAGGGTGGGGGGAAGGCCTTGTGTGGAGCTTCCTCCTTCTTCCCATAAAAGAAAACCAAGTTTCTTTCACTACTTCTTAATGGCATCTGGCCATTTCACTTTTTGTCAGAAACGGTTTTTGGATTTGAACTTCAAAAAAAAAAAAACATTTTATTTGGTCAATAAGCTCCAGTCCAAATGGAGCTGTCACTGCTCAGTGCCTCCCGCTGGGGAACCCCCAGAGGGGAACCCCCCAGCAGGAACAGTGGCAGGTACCCTGTCAGTGCAGCAGAGACTCCCAGCAGCACGTCAGGGACCCTCTGCCAGCTGTGGGTGATCAGGGACAGGTGCCCCAGTCGAGGTCACATCTCCCTGCAGAGCCAGGCTCGGGCGCTGCCACAGCTGCCAGGAGCTGTGCAGTGGCACTGCCGGGATTGCCAGTGCTCCCAAGCGGAAAACAAATACCCTGGACCCCAGGGAAAAGCCCTGGAGCACCAGGGGGTGGGGAGGAGCCCAGGGCCGGCACGGGGGGCACCAGCATTGCCCCCAGCTCGGGGCTGTGACTGCTGTGGTGCCATTCATTCTATTTTTAGGAGCCGAACCCCTTTTGTACTCCCTGTCGCTGAGCCCTGGTGGTGTCTCGTGGCACTGCTGGAGCAGCTCCGCGCTCCCTGACGTGGGAGTTAATTATAGCCCAGCCCGCGCATCCTGCGCCCGTAACCTTAAAGCACTTCTGCCAGTGATTTATTTAAACACTGATAAATTATACATTTCTGGCACTTTAGTAATTCATGTGAAAATTATTTGGAGTCAACTCAACATAACATACCTCTGTGTGCTCTCTGGTGGAGAAAGCTCTGTCAGACAACACTCAGACAACACTTCCATCTTCTCTTCCTTTTCACTTTTTCATGTTCACTTTTTACCTGTGGGTTGCATAATAGTGAGGGGGACTCGTGTAAGAAGCTCACTCTCAGCTGCTGGGAGTGTTAAGGGGGTTAACTCTGACTTTAAAAAGTCTGAGCTCTCTCTGGCTTTGGGAACAGGTGGCACCTTCCCTCAATGTCTGCACTTCCTGGATCATCCCTGGTTTAAACCCACCTGTCAGTGTCCCTGGATGTAGGAGCTGGGTGTGAGGATGAAAGGATGCTCTTCTGGCACCACTAGGAAGTGCAGGGCTGGGACTGCTCTCACTCCCAGGCTCTGGGTTCCTTTGGCTGGGCTGGAGACAAACACACCTCACTGAGTTAGACAGAGGGTGAGACTTTGGGGATAGTCCATTTCAGCGTTGTTCTTCTGTCCCCCCAAAGATTGCCCTGACAGAGATGCAGCTGTTTCACTTGTTGATTAGCAAAAACATTAGCAGACCTACTGTTTCAGGGTATGAATAATTAATGTTTGTTCCTCATTAATTTCTTGTGGCACAGAGTCCTTGCATTTAGATGTATTTCTAGAACTAGGAGCAAATGTAACAAGGAAGAGATGCCTGGCAGCTGAGTGCTCTGTTCCACCCCTGGAAAGCATTATCCCCTTGCTCCCATCCTCTCCAGCAGGAGGGGAAGGGGTTTGTTCTGAACAAGCACTGATGTGTCCTATATTACAATTTTAATTTCAGGGAATGAGATGAGAAACAAGTTGTATAATTCATGCACATTACAAGTGAGAATGCGTTCCTGGGACCTCAAATCAAAACCTTGTTTCCTGAAAAATTAAAAAATAAGATTGATCAGCTTTCCACCTGCTGCTACTGGACAAGTCTGTTTGTCCTGCCTCCATTACCCAGCACTGCAATGTTGCAGGGCAGCTTCAGGTGCTAATGCCAAAGGCTTTTGGTTTGGGTCTGGGATTAACACCCCCAAACACCTGGTCAGCCCTTGGAGCCCCCTGTGGCCAGGGACATGTCCAAGGCTTTGCTTGACTAGAGCACCTCTGCAGCTGGCAAAGCTCTGCTTGGATTTTAATTACAGAAGAGGAGAGGAGAGCGAGTGCTTCTGGTTTAATCTGAAGCAATGCACAGAACCCAGGCACTTCCCCTTCCCTCTCTTTGGAAGGAAGTTCAGCAGCTGGCCCAATACTCAGTCCCTCTGGAGCTCTCTTGCATTGGGTGGCCCTCACTGCTGGACCCACAGAGGAAGCCTGTCCTGGACAAGAAGCCACTGGCAGCTTTTTTCTCTGAAACAGTTCCCATCCCACCCCCACCTGTATTAAAAACTTCCCAAAGTGATGGGCATCCCACTCTTGCCCCTCACTTTAACCCTCCAAGTTCTTCTTCAAAGCTCCATTTCAGGCCTTGCCCACAGTCTCACACGAGTCACGAGCAGCACATCCTGCTGCTCTCCGTAACCCTGTTGCTCCCAACCCTGTGCAGGAATGGGGTCTGCAAACCCGAGTGCTCTGGGGGACACTGTGGCCTCGGGAAGTTTCTCACTGCCAGACTCCTTCCTTTGAAATCCTGACTTGGCCCCTCCACCCGGCAGCTCCTGTAACTTAGCAACTTTTTCCTTTGTTTAGGTGCGTTCTTCAATCTCCTTAATGAATAAGAGAATCAGGCCAGGTAATTGATGCTTGGCTGTTTAGCTGATGAATAATTGACTGTCTGGGTAACCCTAGATATTTCCTCAATCAGATTGTGCTGTGCAACAGCCATATCACCCAGGGTGCAGCACAGCCCATGTTTTTGGGGTGCTGGAAATGTGCTGTGCAAACCCAGGGTCTGCAGGAACCTTCCAGAGTCAGTGCTCATCCCCTTCGCCACACAGATCAGGCACATGAGCTCGAGCAGTGGGCCCATGGGAACCTCATGAGGTTCAGCAAAGCCAAGTGATGATCTTTAAAGATCCCCTCCAACCCAAACCACCCCCCTGATTCTATGATTTTGATAACTGGCTGCATCTCAGCAACAGGACTTATTTTGTCACGTGAATCTTGACTCAGGTCTGGAAACACGATTTCTTTTCCAGATCCACAGTGAAGACAAACACGGGGGCTCCACAATGAGATCTGGCCATGCCTTGTGGTGGGCTGGGGAAGGGAGGGAAGGCTCAGAGCTGGGGCAGAAGGGGGTGCAGGTACTGAGTGCCCCGGGAAAGGGGAAGTGTCCCACTGTGAGCTCTGTGTGCTTGAGCTGCCTCATGGGTCTCAACTGCAGTGGCCTCTTCCAGAGGAGCTGAGCATGCAGGACATTGTGTGGTTATTTTAAACGGCAACTGAAGAACACTTAGTGGGGCACATTCAACACTTAATGGGGCACATTCTGCTGGCTTTGTGATTGGAGCAGACAGTGCTGCTCCCAGTCGGTGGCAGAGAGGATATCAGCATGAATTGGGGGTTAAATAACTCATGGTTTTGTTTCAAACTTCTCATCAGTCAGCCCTTCCCTGTGTCAGCCTGTACTGTATATTTTTTAAACTAGATTGAGTTAATACAATGAAACCAAGAACCTATCAACACCACTCTGTGATGGGCTTTGAATTAAAATCTAAATAAGATCAGAGTATTTTGATGTATTAGGAAAATGGATAACAATCCCTGAACTGTGACAGAGGATAAAATAGCACACGCTTTTAATCTGACTTTTGCCTCCAGATTTCCAATGAGTCACCAGCGATGTTTCATCAGGGTATGGGTTTGGTGTTTTTTTTCTTCCAGAAATGCCATTAATTATTTACCAGTAGGTGAATGATCTCTGAAATCTATTGCACTGACACCTTTGAGTCTGCAGACAGTTTCTGATGGCAAACCATCTGGGCTCCTTTAACTTGTTATTGTTTATCCTTTGGACTCCTCTCCCCTGGCTGTAAGGTGTAATGGCAGCAGACAGGGCCAGGAGCATCAATATTTTACAGCTTTAATTAAAGGGAGATCAGCAGCTGCATTGCCCAGCTCGGCTGCCTTGGGGAGGGGAGGGAAGGACCGTGCTTGAAGAAGGCGGCCAAGAGAGATGTCCTGTGGTGGGCTGGGACAGGGACCCTCTGCGCTGTGACAGCAGCCCCGAGCCCAGCGCTGCGGTCACACAGATGATGCTCGGCTGTGGCAGTGAACGGTCCGTGCAGTGACGGCAGGACCGGGGGAAGGAGGGTGCGGGGTCCCCGGCAAGGAAGTGTGAGGGGTCCGGCAGCTCCTCCTCGCTTGGAAGGGAAAGAAGCAACAACAGAGAGACGGGGAAAAGCTGCCAGCCCTGTGCGAACGCCGTCGGAGCCAGGGTCAGGGAGCAGGGCTCTGACAAGCAGGCGCTAATCGAGCTCTGCATCCAGCCTTTGCATCCTCTTATTTACTGGCGTTAACCAGACAGCGCTAAATAAAATTTAAATCCAAACCAAAAGAAAGACCTGAAATTTATCCCTCTATTAATTACTTCCAGCAAGCAGGGCCGCCTATAAAGCGGTGCCACTTCAGATAAAACTTTCATGCAGCTATTTAGGGCCTCTGAAATATAAATGATTTCCTTTAAATGTTTCATCATAAATCAGGGCACGGAGCTTCTCCACAACGCGCCGGTTTCCCCCCGG
>NW_021939882.1:6082536-6088523 GCF_001715985.3 Manacus vitellinus
CCCACCCGGCCCCGACGAAACGCAAACATCCCTCCCACCAAACCTGATGGCGGGTTCGTTTCTGTAGCTATTCAGGAGGGGGGGAAAGGGTTTTTATTTACGATTCCCAGAAGCACCTTAACGATTAAAGATTAATGCTCGAAGCGCGAGCCTCCTCTGAATATTCCACTTTAGCATTTCAATGAGTGACAAACACCGAACCCGAGAACCGGGTCTCATCCTTCTCCCCCATCAGGGAAGGATCTCACGAATCCAGCTTCTTCTGTCGGGTCCCCGGGAATGCTCCCTCACGCGGCGTTTTTCCAACCAACCCCAGTGATTTTTCCCCAATCAAATGTCCTTTAATAATAAATGCCCTTATGCCATTACATTATATTGTGGGCTCAGAAAATTAAGAATAAGGGCGATGCAGTATTAATCGCCTTCCGCGGTATAAGGAAGGCAGCTCCGACGGCATCTTTCCCCGTCGCTCTCCATCGCACGGCCCCGGAGCCGTCGGGTTTTTCCACAGGTAAGAGGCTGAAGAGGCTGGGGAGCGGTGGGAGAGGAACGCGGGGCCGGGGGCTGGGGGAATTTCCTGGCACAGGAATGGGGATCCACCCCGGATCCCCGGTGATGCCACTGCCGCGGGGCACCGCAGGCTCAATCCTTTTATATTCCAGCATCCAGCAGAAATAACCCAAAGCTCCTAACGCTGCCCTCCGATGGGATTAGTGTCCTGCCCGATTTGGGTTAACCCAGCCTGCACCCCGCCGAGCTCCCGCTCCTGCCCGACAGTGCAGGACACCCTCACAGCTCCGGAGCCGTCACGTCTATCCCTGTTCGCCTTTGGAAGGGAGATCGGACAGGGCTTGTTCCTACAGTGGCAAAAGGGGCCCTGCGGTTTTATTTGTGGCTGGTCTGGTGTTACCTAGATCTGTCGTTTTGTGACAGTTCTGTGTTTGTCTCTCTTGCTCAGCCCCGGAGAGTGGCTTAAAGATGTAAAAAAATCCTGAACGAACTTTCCCAAACCTGGAGTTACTGTCCCAGAAAACAGCTTCTGTGGGCTCCTCCTCCCCTCGAATACGTTCACCAGGGAGATCTGAAGTCCCTGGACATTTCTGCTCACCCTCCCTTGCTTCTCGATCCTTTTCTCCCAGCAGCCCTACAGAGGCTCTTCCCAGATTTCAGTCTGAAAATCCCGGGTTTATTTTCACTTTACGTGTGCAGGTTCGTGCCTTGCTCTGCCCAGATGTCACATACAGGACCTGACCCCTTCATTTGAGATTTACTTTGGAGATCAGGTACGTCCTGTTTGGTCCTCACTGGTGCCTTAGTCTGTTCCTGGGTTTGGCTCCCCAAGCTCTGATGCCAGATAAATCCACTGTGATACAGGAAACTCATCTGGTCTTCCTGGAGCTGGGGATTAACTTCCTTCGATTTCAGTGGGAATAATTCAGAACCAATATTTACTGCTGAGGAGACACAAAGAAGCTGTCCATACACGTTTTCCCCTTGGAATAATGAGCAGTGCCCTGGAGCCAGATGGCATTGCCAAGGGGTGGTGGGAAGCAGGATGAAGCCAGTGCTTGGGATACCGAATTTGTGATGTCCTGCCACCACACCACAGCCCTGCATTCCCTCCTGCCCCCTCAGTCTCTCCAGGTGCCTCAGGATCAGGACTCCCATTTGTCATCAAGGTCTGGGGCTCCTTGTCCTGGGCAGTAGGTCTGTGGGTCCCACTCTGAAACAATTAATTCTTCAAAACACACCCTCTGCACAAACCCACTTCCCACAGGTAAAATGAAAAATGCAGGTGAAATTTGCTGAGAAAGGGAATTCCCTTTCAGTGACAGCCCAGGTAAAATGGAAAGGGAAACCTGCTGAACTAGGAAATGCCCAGTACATGCATGAAAGGCTCAGCAGGCAAATCCCTTTCTGTGGTTTCTGAACGAATAAAAATTGATTTATTATTTTTTTTTCCTCCATTCCATACTTGTTCCTTAATATTCTGCTCTCTGTCTCCTGGGCCCTGCACACAGGAGATGAAAGCAGAGAAAACCAAACAAGCCATTGGCACTGCTCACTCAATTGATTTTTACACAAAATTTGCCTTCGTGCACTAAGGATGGAAAAATGATCCCATTAATAATGAATAACAAAAACAAATGCAGAGAGGAAATCAATAGCAGCACATCTGATATCACGGGGGGACCTGGGGGCAGCCCCCAGATGTACAGAAGCGTGTGTGGGAGAGGCCACAGGATGGGACACCCAGCACGGGTGGGTTTGGGGGTGCAGGAGGGAGGTAGCAGGTGCTGCAGTGCAGACAGGAAGGGTTGATGGCCTGGGAGGAGCCTGTGTGTGTGTGTGCATCCCCATCAGGGCATGTCCCATGGGAGCAGCAAGACCCCCTGAGGGTCCCTGGTGGTGCTCACCCACACCTGTGGTGGCACCAGGGGCTGGTCCAAGGAGCAGCTCCTGCAAGGGGAGCACAGGCTGGAGCAGGGGCCATGCCACTTCCCCAGAGAAAACTGGTGTTTTCAGCTGCAAAGATCCCGACGTCCAGTCTCTTTTTTTTCTCCACACCTTCCACACTCAAGGTTTCCCTTCTGAGTTTTCAAGGATGTTCGCCCACCCCAGGAGACACATTCAGTTTGGGATGAAAAACCTTTCTTAGGACAGCAGCTTCTGCTGGAGCCCAGGCTTTGCTCCAGGCCCTGGGCTGGGGGCTGTGGTCCCTATGGCTGGAGTGAAGACTGGACTCTGCATCTGGAGATGTGGGACTCCGGGATGAGGGTCTGCCAGGCCCCTGGACTAGAGGACTGGGAGCCTCAGCACTCCAGCACCCAGCCCAGCCCAACCCAGCCCAGCTCAGCAAGGAGCAGTGGTCAGAGCCACTCCAGGACAGTCAGACACCTTCGAGCAGGGCTCCAGGGTGAGAGAAGAACACTGAGAAGGGACTCCAGGGAGCCCAGCACTCAGCCCTGCACAGAAATGGTGCTGCACCCTCCATCACCCACTGGCTCACTGTGACCAGCCCAAGGGTGCTGAGAGTACATGGCTGTGGGCTTTGGGTGGGCATCCACAGCCAGGAGCTCTGTGGAGACCCACCGAGGCATAGAAAGTCCCACTTTGCACTGGTACAAAGCAGAGGGAACTCACTCTGGTCATACAGCCTCAAGAGTTATTTTCAGAATAGTGTTTTAAAGCCATTAAGCAAATTTGTCTTGAATGACGCTGTGCTTTGCAGTTTGCCTGGAAAAGTTAGATACAAATTTATTCCATCAAGATCATTTCGACTTTGTTTCTTTAAGCAAATTTAGAACTACGTATGCAGAAACATGTCACAACAGTTGCAGTAGAATTTTATATAGGGGAGCAAAACAATGCTCAGAGGAAAATGAAACGCTGTGTTTTTAAATCCAAATAGAATTAAGAATATACAACAACTCTAAACAAATCTAGATTAGTTGCTGCCAAATTGTACTGACACTTGGTAATTATCTTCAACCTGCCGGGTGGAAATAGCATTCCCAGATGTTGACTGCAAAGCAGAGAAAGTGTCAGAACTGCTGGACCTGCACAGGCCCCCTCAGGCAGCCAAGTCTGTGGATGCTCAGGGTTGGCTCAGTGCCTGACTGTTTTTCACTGTCCATGGATTGGGAAGGGCAGTGCTGGAGTCACCACGGGGGTAGGGCAGACCATGGGCAAGGGGGGCAGCCCTCGGGAGGGGGGGAACAGCCTTGCCAGCTCCTGAGCACATCCAGCACTGTGCTGGTCCCAGGACCAGCCCCCTGGCACCACCAGCTGGATCCCAGTGTGGGTCATTATTTTGAAGTGTTGGAGGAGTGTGATCTCTCTCATTTACTCACTGTCATAAGAGACGAGCCAGGAGTGAAACCGAGGTATCATCCTCCAACAGAGCTCAGCATTCAGAGCTCAGTGAGGGCAGTGAATAGCTCAGAGCCTGTTTCGAGTGGAGGGGTTTGTGCTTTCAGTGGAATCATCTTGGTGTCACTCCCCATCTCCTTGTCCTTGGAGGAGATGCTCCCACCAGGCAGGTGAGCAGAGCTTCTCTTTCCAGGACTGAAAGGAGGAGGGTGCAGATGGGGAGGTGAATCACAATGCCAACATTTACTTGCTTTTAAACTTGCATGAGTGTGGAGCTAAAGTGGAGAAAGTCAGAGGGCAGGTGGATGGGCAGGGAAACCTCTGATTTTCCTCCTCCTGAGGCTTGTGTCTAACACCCACCTGTGGGCTTACCAGGGCCCTCAGTCATCCCGGGAGAGCCCTGACACTGGATCCCAAGGCCTTGGGGATGTCATAGGGGAAGGGACCGTGGCACAGGGGACAAATCCTCCCCCGGGTGCCCCCCCTGGCAGGGCCAAGGGGCAGTGCCTGGGCTGCCCTGGGGGAGACACACCCTCCAGGCTCCTCTGAGAGCTGCAGCTCTGCGAAGAGCACACCCAAACACTGCAGTCCACACCAACACCAACACATGTAGGAGGTTAGACGACAAACCCACCAAAAATCAGGACATTATTTGTGTAGAGGGACTACATTTTCAGGACATATGTCATGCAAAGTAATGAAGGTTCAGCTGGGCCCATTTGCCCAGAGCCTCAAGTATTGCTCAGGTGCCCAAGCAGGTCTCCTCCATTGCATGTGGTATCTCCACAGCTCCCCACAGCCCTCCCCTAGGCCCTGCAGCCCCCCCTCAGCCTCCCACAGCTCCCTGCACCCTACGGACTCTGCCAGCAGGAACAAAACACACCAAGGATCTGAGTCAGAGATGTAGTTAAAGTTTGATATCTCAGTTGTCTCAGAATACATTTGTTTTTCCCCAAATGTCAAAACAAATTAGTCTGCAGCCACTGCCACATCCTGGCCTGAGTGCGGATCTCTGCTAGGAAAACTAGCACAGCTCAGGGATCCTCCTTCAGGTACTGCAGTGAGAACATGTAACAGCCTCTGGAAAACATCTGAACCTCTGTTCTTTGCTTGGTTGGTTTTACACCCTGTGACTCCCCGGTTGACAGACACAGCTCCAGGCACTCGCAAGGGAATGGGACACACAGGCCCCTTCCTGTGGAGCAGAGGAATGAGCAGGTGGGTCTCCTTGGAGTAGGACAGAGAAGGAGGTTTAGGGATGGGGATTCTGGGCAGGTAAGAAGGGTGGATTCCTGGATCCCTTGCTGGTGGAGGAACCTCCAAGGCAGTTGCAGATGGGATGGAGCTGGAGGGGTGGCTGGGGCCAGCTCTGAGAAGGTCGCATGGGGAATGAGCTGACCAAGTTCTGATGCTGCCAACAGGCTGAAATGCCTCACAACACAAAATAACTCTCATCTAAAGACAGAAGAAAATATTTAGGAAAAACTTTGATAATCCTTTTAATGGTGGACTTTTCAAATAGAGATCTTCTGCTTTTTTCAGTAGTTTTTTAGTGGGGAGGCAGAGGAGGGGCAGTGAAGGAACCTGAATTATTTTGAATAGAGCAAGTGTCTTCTTTGACAAAGACACTGGGGTGAGAGGAGTTGTTTGCTTCCTCCTTTAACGAGGAAACCTGAAATATCATAAATTTGGGGTCAGCCCAGGCCAAAGCCGGGTGGAGAAGCGAAGCAGCAGCGACACGCGCAGCCCTGTCCCCTGCCAACGGGGCACGTGAGCCAGTCATGTAGTATTAGTGGCTCCATGTTGCAGTCAGGTTGGATGCCACGTGCAGGCACATTAACATGGAAAACACATTAGCCCCCGCCGAGGAAACCTGAGCAAATTGGCCATGAGATGCAGCGTCCTGGGATTTCACACCAGTGCCATTCCCGGGACAGGACGGCACGGCAGAGCTGGGGCCCGAGGAGTGAGTTGGCTCCAGTTCAACACAGTCCCAGTCAGCCAAAGGAGCACCGGATTGGAGGAGCCCTCTGGAATGGCACAGATCCATCACCTGACGCAGCCTCCCCCCACCCCGTCCCTGGCTTGAGCCCCCGCACAGGGACCGCGGGGGG
>NW_021939882.1:6089253-6169693 GCF_001715985.3 Manacus vitellinus
GAGCAGTGGGAGCAGCGCGGAGGAAACGGGAGAGCGGCAGCACCTTGGCACATCAATAATTCATAAAATGCCAGCAGCAATGAAGGGAGAGAGGGACCGGGAGCAGAACACAATATCACACAGCTTTTTAGTGGTCTTTTTCTATTAGTGTCAGCTCTCTAGCTGGTTTCAGTGAGGAGAACTTTCCCTGGATGCCCCCAGAATTTCGGGATGGGGCTTCCTGGCCTCCTGGCCTGCTCCCAGTTCTGTGGTGGCTGATGCAGTTACAGGACTCTGATAATTTCAGAAGGACTCGCAGGGCACTATCCTGGCCAAGGAGCTGCAAGAGATGACACACTGCAGGCAGCCAGGCTGAGCTCAGCTCTGCTCTCCCCTCTCCAGCCATCACCTCCAACGAGCCCTAGTTTGGGTGACCCCCTGCTCTGGCTGACTCAGGACACCTCCCAGACCTCCCACCTGTCTACTGCCCTCGCCACAGCTGAGCCTGCACCTGCTTCCCTGTGTCAAGGGGAATCTGCTGACTCCACATGTACAGAGAAAATGGGATTTTTTTCATGTAAAATACAGGGAAAACCTTGGGCCAGACCGGGGAGCTCCGTGCCTGGGGCCTGCATGAACCACACTGTGCCATGCCATGCCAACAGATGGGGACATGCCCTGTTAAATTCCAACAATGCCCAGACCCACCTGCTCCCCACAACACCTGGTTGATGCCTCCCATGGCCTTGGAATGGGCTGGCCCAGCCCCACCACTGAGCTGGGTCACAGCACCCATGGCCCCCACGGCACCCAGAGCACCCACAGCACTCACAGCACCCAGAGCACCCAGAGCACCCACAGCAGGAGGGTGCTTCACTCCAAATTTGAGCAGTGAACTGCCAGGCTGAGGGGGAAAGGGGGAGACTGGGGAAGCAGAGCCTCCCCCCCCGCCGCTCTCCGACACGGGACCTGGGGGTCTCCCTCGCAGATGCTGGCACCACAGCAGCCCAGAGGCCCTGCAGACAGCTCAGGGCAAAATTTTTAATTTGGCATCACACTTCAACATGAAATCTGAAAAAAAAAATTAAAACAGGATGACAAGATGTCAGTGTCTCTGAGGCGGCACAGCCCTACTGCTGCTGCAGCTCCGGTCCCGGCAGCTCCAGGGCTACCCCACTGTGCCAGAGGGAACCTCGGTGCTGAAACCAGCTCCTGGTACAGAGCTGCAATGAGGATGGAAAAGGCCACTCGCCTTGGACATGAGGAAACATGAGAATGTGGGCAGGAGCATCCAAACCACAGGATTTCAGGATTACTCCCTGTATGTCTGGCAGAGAAGTCAGATCGCGTCAGAAATAGTCTTTCAAAAACTACAGAAATCCAAACATCTGAAAAGGTTCACAGTTCAAAAGCCTCCCTGGGAACACTCTCTGGAGCAGCAGCAGCAGCAGCAGCAGTGGCCCCATGTCGGTGCCTGGCACAGCGTAGCCAGCACCTTTCCAGCCATGGAGTAAAGGCCTGGAAAGGATCGGTGAGAGGGAGAGGGGAACCAGGGCTGCAGTGGCAGCCCCCGCCACAGACTTCTCTGGAAAAGTGCCTGGATACCCCATGTGCCCCAAAGGCATTTCATTTGCACGATCCCATCAGCCAATCCAGCAGCCCTGGATCTGTTTGGGATTCCCCTGGGTGTGGGTTTGGACCCGCACCCTTGTCCCTGCACCCCCAGAGCCCACTCTGCTGGTAATCAGGGAGGGTGTCCAGGCAAACAGCAAGTTGAGCTATTGGAATTCTGTGTTTTAATGAAATCCAGGGAAGCGTGTATCAGTCACAGTAAATTGTACTGTTGCCAAGAGCCACGTCCTTCGGCACAGGGAGCTGCCAGCAGATTCGTCGAAATGACTCCTGTTTTGCAGCTCACCATTAACTGCTCCTGAAGGAGCTGCAGTCAGAGCATTCCTGGCTGGAATGTTTTAAGAAAACAAAGGTGAGGGCGAGGGGGGCTGGGGTGCAGCATCGGTGCCAGCCCCCCTCCCCAAACCCAGGAGAGGGCCCTGCAGCTGCTCCTGCCTGCCAGCCTGACATCAATAAAACATGGAGGCAAGCCTGGAACAGGGAGATGAAAAGGGGATGAAAGATGTGTGGAAGACAGGCAGCCCCACTGTGTGGGGAGGATCTGAGCCACAGCGGCCAAAACCTGTTTCAATCTCTGCCATAGGAAAGCGCTGGTGAGGGGGTTTGTGGGGGGCACACCCGGCTTCTTCTCCTCTCCCCTGGCAGAGAGGAGCAGGTGCTGTGCCCCTTACCCCAGGGGCAGAGCCAGGCACCGATCCCCATCTCAGGGGCCATGGAACAGCGAGGGCCACAGCTCCCCAGGCTGCTGCCATCCAGGTTTGGGGCTAGGACAGGCTGGGGACATGCTGAGATGGAGCTGGGGACACACTGGGAAGGAGCGGGACATGCTGAGATGGAGCTGGGGACGCACTGGGAAGGAGTGGGACATGCTGAGATGGAACAGGACACTCTGGGATGGAGCAGGACATGCTGGGAAGGAGCGGGGCACGCTAGGATGGAGTTGAGAACACTCTAGGATGGAGTGGGACACACTGGGATAGAGCTGGGCACACACTGTGATGGAGTAGGATATGCTGGGATGGAGACAGGGACACACTGGGATGGAGTGGGACACGTTTGGATGCAGCAGGACATGCTGGGATGGAGTGGTACATGCAGGCTCTGGGGGAGCCCCAGCACCCAGTGACCTGCCCTAAATCTTCACAATGGCAGCAACTTCAAGTAAAATCCACGAATAAAAACCGCGAGCAGCAAACTCACAAAGTGCGTGAGGGTCTCTGTGGCTCACCACCGACAAAGGGCCCCTTAGCACTCCCATTATTTTCATTATTTAATAAAAGACAGATGTTTTTATTGAGAGCCGGAGAGGAACGGGAAATGCGGGATCACAAATCCAAGCCGGTTAGAGACGGAAGGGAGCGGCGGCCCCGCGAGGCCGGCGCAGGACCCGCGGGGGATGGAGCTGCTCCAGCCGTCCGGGCTGTTCCTTTGCCGGGACGCCGGCGGGATGCAGGTAGCGTTCGATCCGCTGTCCCCGCCCTCGGCTTCCCGTGCGGTTGCCGGCCGGGCGCTGACTCCGGCGGAGGGTGCCCTTCCCCGCCGCGGGGGCGTCAGGCTCGCCCCCCGCTCCACGCGCTCCACTGATGGACCGCCGATTCCCCGCTGCAGGCCCGTCATTGCGCTTGCCGGACCTGTGACGTTCAGGGGCGGGAACGTCCCCGCCTTCGTTCCCCTGGCCGGCGGCGCACGCCCCAAGGGCTACTGATTGGCTCGCGCAGCTCCCGGGCCGCCTGTTGGGCGCGCGCCGTCCGCTTCTTCCCCCCTCCCCTTTACGACGCGGCAAATCAATTCCGGGTTCTTCCCACGGGGGTTCGCGCCCCACGTGAATCCCACGGTCCCGCGGCGCGCGGCGCGCCCGCGCGCAGCCAATGAGGCGCCGCTCCCCCATTCAGCCGGCGGGCGCGGCGGCCAATCCGCGGGGCCGCGCACGCCCCGCGCGCGTGACGGGCGTGAGGATGCTGCGGACCAAATGGGACGCGTCAGGGGCCGCGCGCGGGGGCGGGGCGGCGTGCGGCGCCGGCCGGCGGCGGCGGCACATGGCGAGAGCGGTGGCAGAGCGGCGGCGGCAGGACCGGGGGCAGGCGGCGGCGGCCGGGGAGCGCTTCCGGCCGAGGCTTAGTCTCTTCGGTAGCCGCGGGGTTCGCCGGGGCGGCCGAACGGCCGGGCGGACTGGGATTGGGTTTTGGACGCCAGGGGCCGGCGGGAGCGCTCCGCCTCGATTTCCCGGCCCGCGTGCTGCGGGAAGCCCTGTCGCCGGTCCGCGGCCGTGCCGCCCCGGGCAGCGGGTTGCCGCGGGAATCCTCCAGTGCGGACAGACCATGTGTGTCGCCGGTCACCGTCTCGTAGCCCGTGTTGTTCCCGGTCCCGGGGCATGCCCGCACTGCTTTCGCGCAGTAGGAGAGCTCCCGCGGGGCAGCGCTGGCCGGTCCCTGAGGTGACGGCGTTTCCTGTCTCGGGTGCTCAGGGGCCGGGCCCTGCCGCGGGTCCCGTCCGCGGGGGACACGGGAGCCCTTGGAGCGGCAGAAGCGACCCCGCCCCGGGCACGGCCGGAGGGCCCCGGGACGGACCAGAGCAGCAGGGCGTGTTGAAGGAGCTCTGGCAGGTCGGGATGCGCTTCCCAGCGCCTGACCGCCCCATCCCACCTCTGGGTATCGATTCCCACGAGTAGAAACTAACATTTGGGGACTAATAACCTTGAATTGCGAAGGAGAGGAATCTCTTAAAGTAGTTGCAAGCTTAGCTTTACCCGCTCAAATTTGGCGGTTTTTTCACACCGATTTTTGTGTCTGTCGGTGTTTATCGCTGTTCACGGTCACCACTGGTGTTCCCGCAGCCCAGCAGCGATCGGCAGTGACCCGTGTTCCCTGTATCCCTCTGCTGGTTCTCTCCCCCAGGATGGCTCAGCGCAGGGCGCTGCGGTTCCGCTGGCCCCGCGCCCCCGCCCAGCGCGGTTTGCTGCGGGGCCCCCCCCCCTCCTGCGGCCGCCCCCTCCCTTCGGGGATGATGCGGGGACCCCTCCGCCCCCCCGGCCAAACCCTGGTCGGCCGCCCCCCCTTCGACCCCAGCATGCCCCCGATGCCGCCCCCGGGGGGGATCCCCCCGCCCATGGGGCCTCCGCATCTACAGGTAAGGAACGGGGGTTCTCTCGGATGGTTGAAGTGGGATTTAGGGGTTATTCCTGTTTGTCTTCACACGTGGAAATGTCCAGTTCTGGGCCGCTCAATTCAGGAAGGACATTGAGGGACTGAAGTGTATCCAGAGAAGGGAATGGAGCTGGGGAAGGGTCTGTAGCACCAGGAGCATCTGAGGGAGCTGGGGGGGCTCATCCTGGAGAAAAGGAGACTCAGGGGGGACCTTCTTGCTCTCTCCAACCCCCTGACAGGAGGGTGGAGCCAAGTGGGGGTCGGGCTCTGGTCCCAGGGAACAAGGGACAGGACAAGAGGAAGTGGCCTCAAGTTGTGCCATGGAAATTCAGGTTGGACATCAGGAAGAATTTCTTCATGGAAGGGGCTGTCAGACATTGGAAAGGGCTGCCCAGGGAGGTGGTGGAGTCACTGTCCCTGGAGGTGTTCAGGGAACAACAGGACGTGGCACTCAGTGCTCTGGTCTGGGTGACAAGGTGGGGATCGGTCACAGGTTGGACTCGATGATCTTGGAGCTCTTTTCCAACCTCAGTGATTGTGTGATTCTGTGGCAATTGTACAAAAAGGGACATTAAAATGGGTATGGAAACAGCGGGGCAGGACAGAGCACAAGGCTCAGATGTGGTGTTATTTACCACTGCATACCTGTGGTATGCAAATGAGCTGCTGCACAACTCCTCGAGGCAAGAGGCAATGCTAAACCGATGGATGGTTTAAGGTCTTTTGTCTACTTTTCAGAGACCTGGACATTTTGGAAGGGACAAGACCTTTGTGAGTGAAAAACGGATTATTTTACTTGCCTTGTGGGGTGCAGTGCTGTTGTTTATTTGCCTTGTGGGGGTGTGGTGCCATTAGGGCAGTGTAAGTGCTCTGTGGGCTGAGGAGCTCAATGCTACCACGTGCTGTAAATAATGGATTAAATCCACTACTTGTAATTGCAGTTTGAAGAACCAGCCAGAGATACTTTGGATCCCAGGCCCGGCTGCTGGTATCTCTGGGATTTCTGTGTTTGATTTACATCCTGAGGGTGCTGCTGCTCCCGGTGTCACACGGGGCTGGTTGGTTGTGCCAGGCTGGGAGCTCCACAGCTCCTCACCAGTGCCAGGCACAGCTGGGTGTCCCAGGCTGTGCCAGCACCGTGCTCTGCTCCGCACTGAGGTGAGGGGTTTATGGTGGGAGTGGGGAAGCTGTGCTCGGAGCAGGGCTCAGGACATGCTGAGGCCCTGGCTATGCATCAGGCACCAACTGCCCTCATGGTGTGACTCCTGCTTTGGGGAAAGCAGCAGCAGCAGGTGAAAAGTGAGCTTCACTGTATCCTTCACACAGATTGTAGAGCAGGAAAGCTCATTGTGTGGCAGGTGCAGGAGATGGGTGGAGGAACAAGGGAGGAGAAGGCAGGCTAGAGTTGCCTTGAGGGGTTCATGTATTTGTACAGAAG
This sequence comes from Manacus vitellinus, assembly GCF_001715985.3. Lineage (NCBI taxonomy): Eukaryota > Metazoa > Chordata > Aves > Passeriformes > Pipridae > Manacus > Manacus vitellinus. The sequence goes on from NW_021939882.1 coordinate 6,095,446, forward strand.
GCTGTCCATGCACTCTTGGCTTCCTTTATAGTAGTGTTTAACACAAATTACTGTTTCTGGTTTGGTACGTGGATTTAAAGAGCAGTTTAAAATACCGCTCTTGGAGCAGAAAGTTGGATCTCGGGGAAGCTTCCAACAAAAGCCAAATGCAGACAGAAGCCGAGGACATGGCAGCACTGGCAGCTGCCAGGGGCACAGCTCCAGTTCTGGGTGCAAGGGTGCAGCTCAGGGCCTGTGTGTGCAGCTTGGCACTGAGCCACCCCCTCCCTGTGCCATGGGATGTCTCGGGCTGGCCTGGCCCCAGTAGAGCCCTCGGGGTGTCAGGTGAGCATTCAGCTCAAGGCTGTCACTGGATAGCAAAGCTTCTGAATCACAACTTCATTTAAAGCTGGAGTGATAGAGGTAATTAGGGCTGTAGTTGTAGGTGTTTGCAGAGTAAGTTAAAAGCTCAGTGAATTTTGTCAATTGTCTTTTTATAGGGAAGTGTTTGTTGTACTTGTGCACGGGGAATTTCAAACAGCACAAACGAACAAGTAGAATAAAAGAACTGAATGTACTTTGAATTACAGACAGGTGTTGAGGCTTTCTGGTAACTGTGGAATGCAGGGCAGGTTGGGATTTCTTATCATGAGGCAGTAATGAACGTGTAATTACATCTTTTTACTTTTAGTCGGCACTAGTTAGAAATTTAGTTAATGGGAAATTGAGGAAAATAGTGGATTGTAATGAAACCCACTGCTCAGCTGCACTATCAAATTGGGCCCTTACTTATAATTTAATTTTTTTTTAACATTTCTTCCCTGGGAGGGTCACTGGGTAACTGTTCAGTGGGGTGTTTGGGTCACAGGTGGGGATGTCTGAGCAGCAGCTATTTGGGAACAGCTCTTCCGTTCTTTTTCTTCCTTGCATTAAGATACTTTGTCCTTTTCAGGAGAGGACTTTTCTTTCACCACACTTCTCTTCATGTCACCATTTTCAGATGCATTGGTGCTTGCATCTCAGAAGTGAAGTGCTGGCAGCTGTTCTGCTATAGATGGGGTTGGCAGGAGGCACATTCCCTGAGCTGGGAGCACTGGATTGTTAGAGAAGCTCCCAAGCCTGGCAGTTATCCTTACTGCCAATGTACTGTCTGTTGATGCTCTAAGAAAGGAAAACTGCTTGGAAATTATATTGTTGTTGTTGTCATTGTGATCATTATTGTTATTATATGCCTTTAGAGACCACCATTTATGCCTCCTCCCATGGGTAGCATGCCACCACCTCCTGGTATGATGTTCCCTCCAGGAATGCCGCCGGTCTCCGCGCCGGGAACACCAGCGATGCCCCCAGCTGAGGAGATCTGGGTAGAGAACAAAACTCCCGACGGGAAGGTGAGATGGGTGCCGGGGTGGTCCCACTGTGAGCCCCTGGCCATGCAGTTGGGCACTGAAGCCACGCTCCTGGCTCCCCCCGTTCCTTGCTATAAAACTGGAGGAACTGGGCCCGTGTGGCCGATCCGCAGTGACGGGGCCGCTCTCCCCTCAGGTGTATTTCTACAACGCGCGGACGCGCGAGTCGGCCTGGACGAAACCGGACGGGGTGAAGGTGATCCAGCAGTCGGAGCTGACGCCGATGCTGGCGGCCCAGGCACAGGCCCAGGCCGTGGGGGCCTCCACCCCCACCACCAGCAGCCCTGCGTCCGCAGCCTCGCCATCCACCTCCTCCAGCACACAGTCCTCCACCACCTCCACCACCACCACGGCCACCTCAGTGTCCCAGACCAACTCCAGTGAGTACCCGGGGGTGTCCTGGACCTCGCGATGGGGGGAGCAGGTGGTGGGGGTGCTGCATGAGGAATGGCAGCAAAAACTTGGTGTCCAGGAAGGTTGTTTCAGCATGAAGTGGAGTGTGAATTTAACGTACAGTGTTTAATCCAGAAAGACCTTGCATGCAAACCTTTTTCCTCCCCCCAGTCTCAGAGTTCTTCAGGTCTTTGTATATTTTTCTCCTGCTGTTATCACATCATCTCAGAGCTATTACGCATCTATTTCCTTTTGACTTTAGATAGAGCTGAACTGTTTTTAAAGGTGTTTCAAAAGAAAAGTTGACCTGAGGTAGGAGTTTAGTTGTAGCAGTTTCCTGGTGGTTTTCTCCATGGCATGTATTGCTGTAGGATGTTGGATTTCTGAGAGCTGCTGGGCTGTGAGTATTGGTTGATTGCAGAATGGAGCTACTTTGGTGTGTTACTTTTATTAGTATTATTCTTCTACCTAAGCCTCCTCAGTTCCTATTTTCTAGAGTTGCACAAAGAGGAAAAAGAAAGTCCTTAGAGCCGTTATTGTTCACTCATGACGTTTTAATAGTCTGGGGATTAGTGCTGCTTCTATGGGCTGAGCCTTTGCTTGTAAGGGTTTCCCAACTGAGGGAAGGGGGCTGAATTTACACAGCAAGCACATAATGCATGACTGTGCACCAGCAGTGTGGTTGGCACTGCACTTTGTCCCATGTGTGCTACCCAGGAGCCTCAGGTGCATCTTGACAGAGAGGTGTGTTATGTACTATGGGTCTGTTTGCATGTGAGTCTGTCAGCAGCAAACTGAGTGAGGTCACTCCTCATGTCCAGAGCGAGGTGTGCTGGGGAGGGAGCAGATCAGAGAGCATCCTGTCTGCATGACAGACAGACAGCATTGGTGATGAGCAGGTATCCAGCACTGGGACAGCCTTGGGTGTTGTAGCTGCTCTGGCTCTGATGTGTTCACTGAGCCAGGCCAGAGAGTGTGCAGGAGATGAACTGTTCCAACTCCAGCTGGGAGTAGAGTTGCAGCCTCTGGAATTGGTCTTTTTCCTGTAACAGGGGAGACAAATGAAGCTTAACTCGCCATTTAGCCCAAACTTCAGAATCTGTGTATGAAAAGGAGTCAAATTTACGTGACCCTCAAATTCTGTTTTCGTTGAGGCTGTGGGAGGACACATCATTAGAGCAACAAAGACTTGTGTTGCTCAAAGCATTTTAGGGCTTCTGTTTATTTTGAAAGGTAACTAAGTACTGTGTTCAGCAGCTTTGTTGAGCTATGGTCTGCTCTAACCTAAGGGTTGTGCCGAGTAACCCCGGGTAGGAGGTGAATGTTAGCTCCTGACGCAATGCCAGGCTTGGGAGAGCTGATCCTGCTTTGGTGACAGCACTTTACACACCTGCTCTGAACTTAAATTTCCTAATATCGAACGCTGAGAATCTCTTTCACTTCTACCTGTTCTATCTGCTAAACTTTGTCTTTGCTTTCAAGAACTGTTACTGTTGGTGTCTGTGCCTAGGTGATGAAATTCTATAATTGAAAATAATTTTATAACTCTCAGAATGTAAAAAATACTGGGACTTCTGGCTGAGCTTCATTCTTGCCTGGTACTGATTTGACTTAAGTTTTACAAATCAAATACTGACTGTCTGCTCTGTTTCCCTAAATGTTAGGCACTGCTAAGAACTTTCACCCTTTCTGAAGTGCTTAACGAAAGATCAGAAATCTTTGTTTAAATATGCTAATACTGTTATGTTATTTGGAATGTTTCTGGTAGTGTTAAAAAATGCATGGTGTGCCCATTGGAATATGACCATAAATTGGTGTGGTTTCTTTTTTTTTTTTTCTATTTCCCTCCTTCCCTGCACCAAATCTTGCAGAGTGAATTTGAAGTTTAAGCAGACTTGTCTGTAATTCCTGTTGGCCCGTGCTGTGAGGTTGTTTTCTCCCAGTTAAGGGCTGGTTTCAGTCATGCTGCAGGGATGATGGAACTAAATGGCAGTCGTGTGTTTTCCCACTGGGAGGCACTGAAGACCAAGAAAGTTCTTGCAGCTGCTGAACAAAAGTACTTTCCTTTTCCTTACTTATTTACACATTTTTATTGATATTTTCCTGTTCTGGGAATGCAGCCTGGCATAGTTTTAGGCAGACTGCTGTCATGCAGATGCTGCTGTTAAAAGCAGAAACTGTGTTCACGTAACACAAGGACAGTCTGTTGCTATGGGAAACTCTCTGTAACCTTCCCTTTCTGTTTCTCTGAACAGGGATACAGAGTAGAACCTCATTTCAGGCTGTATTTGTCCTTTGCTACTGCTATAGAGACTTGTTAGGTGCAAAGAATGGGACAAAGTGAAATTGGAAATTGACTTTCTATGTGAATATTTAATGTTCCAGAGAAGGCAAAGTATTTTTTGTCCAGGAGTGTCTTCCTGCTGGTTATATCCGAGCATATCTCTTATGTACCGGGAAACAGAGCGCCAGTATGTTTGCAGCAATATATTGCAGTGTCTAAGATACAAGGTGTTCTTTTGTGTTTTTTTATCAGCACCTACCACACAAGACCAGACCCCGAGTTCGGGTGTTTCAGTTGCCACACCATCAGTCAGTGTTTCAACCTCTGCTCCTTCTGCTACACCTGTGCAGACTGTACCCCAGCCAGTCCCACAGACATTGCCTCCTGCAGTTCCTCATGCAGTACCTCAACCAACTGCAGCAATTCCTGCTTTTCCACCAGTAATGGTACCTCCATTTCGTGTCCCCCTTCCTGGCATGCCTATTCCACTTCCAGGTAAATTGGCAAACTGTAATTGTCTTGTCTGCTACATGTCCATGTTGTCAGTTGTTTGCACTCATGTGTCCACTGTGTACAGAACTTGCCTGGATCCTCTCCTCAGAGTATTTCTGAAAGAATTCAGGGTTAGCAGACAGACTTTTTAATTAACAAAGAACATAAAATTTTTTGACTTCTAGTTCTTTGCTATACTTAGCAGAAAACAGCTGCATTTAAACATATAATGTTTAAATGAGAATATTGAGCGCTATATTTTACTAATTGCGATATTGCTATAATTTTTTTCACTTGCTTGATTTAGACCTTAAGTCACAAATATTTACTAGGACATGGATGAGCAGGAACAATTACCATGGAAATCATGACCCAGTGATGTCAGGTGTTCCCAGTTCTCTCAGGCTGCAGCCATCAGGTACAATGCTGAGTGTTGAGGTGTGACCTGAGGACCATGATAAGGCATTCAGGGTGCCAGGATGTTATTCACAGGCTTTAGGTTTAAAGACCACTGAGAATGAATCTTAGGTGGCAGCACAATGCTTCTGGGTAAATCAGTTTCCTAAGTTTTTATGAAATATTTAGATACCTAAGGAAGGAATTTTAGGCTGGGAAAATGTTGGGCTCACTTGCTCTCTGTAGTTGCTGCAGGAGGTCACTAATGCCACTTAGTGCTTACACACCACATTTCATTTGCATGGATACAGTTGAGTTCCTGTTCTAGTACAAAATTGATGTGTTTCAGTGCACAGTAGCACTAAACATACACCACGAGCTGTCGATTTCGTGTTGCAAAGGAAGGTTGGAGACTGCAGTTGTATTGGATCCAAGTTAGTTTCTGATTAAGAATGACAAAGAATCATCACTGTGTCTCTAACTCTTGTACAAGCTGAGGGAGGTGACCTCCCTGCTGTCCTCCTAACGCAGCCACCCAGTGCAGCTGGAGGGAGGCCTTTACCTTCCATTGAATTGGGTGGATGTAAAGTAACCCTTCAGAACACTCCTTTGCTAAGGGAAGTAAGCCTGAAAACAGTTAAAATGCTGACTAGAAGAGAGCACCAGCTTTTAGCTGCCTCTGCTTTTAGAACAGTCTTTTAAAATAACTGAGCAAAGCTACCTTAATCTGTATTGGCCTGAAAAGGAAATTGCAGTGTAGGACTCATTTTAAGACTGGAAACAAATGGAACATGATATTCAAGGCTGAACAAGAAATGGATAAAGAGTAGAGGGAGAAGACCTACATATTTGTGAGGTTTGGAGGAACAGTAAAGTGAGTTAAGCCTTAAAGGTGGTCGGCTGAACGTGCTGAACTGTGAATTCTGATTCCTTGCTGGCAAGGTCAGCATGGAGTGAGGGCTCCTTACACACCTGTGAGGGATATAATCTGTGCAAGTGTGACCTGTCAGGTAAAGTGGGGATGGTCAGAGCAGTGGAGAAGAGTGCCAGTGGAGGTGGAGACAATGGGTATGTGCCTGGGTTGGGCTTTTTTGTAAGCTGTCAGTCAAAAAGTTTTGGGAGTAGTGCAGTACAGGAGCAAAGGCAGAGCAGGAACATTGATCTCCTCCTGAAACTCATTTTTGAAAATTACTTTGTTTAGAACTTCCCTGGTAACAAGTGTGGGCTCTGACCAATTCTCCCAGTGAGCTGGGCTCAAGTGGAACCCACAGCATGTAGGAAGAACACCTGACAGCAAAGTGCTGCTTCCACTAGTGGGTCTGATTTGTCAGTTCACCTGATTACAGAGCGAAGTCTGTCCGCTTTCAGCTAATTCTGGCTTGAGTTGGTTGTGAGGGTTTATAAACACTGTAAAAGAGAAGGAAACCTTTAAAAGCTTTTACATTAACAAGAAACAGAAGAGAAATCAAAATTACTTCATGGTGGTATTGAGTGAAGTCAGAAGGGCTTCTGAAGGTTAGACTGTAGATGTTTGGAATGTTCAGCACTAGGTGTGGTGTCAGCCAGAGGATTTGAAGTTAGAGGGGCAGGGGTGAACAGTGCCACTGTCTAGTCATTTCAAAGTTAATCTCTGTTACACTGCAGTAAGATGGAGCAAGGGAAGTGTTGATTAGTGATATCTCATAATCTCAGATCTTAAAAAGTAAGTCTGCTTTCTCTCAATTCCTATGTTCTAAGTCAGTTTTATGTTTGGGAATGACCTCGGCAGAGGAAACAGCTTGGGTGTTTGCTCAGTCTTACCTGTGCTGCAGCATCCCTAACTCCAGCACCCTGCAGATAGTGGTGTTTATACTGACCCACGTTGGAGACATGCTGTAACTTCCTTAACAAAACGAATTTGCAGATCCACTGTCAAGTACACAACATGACCACCCCCCGATTTAGATGAACACTTCAGTCAGTGCTGTTTGAGTCAATGTTTTTATGTCTCAATTTATAAGTTTTTAATAAAACTACTTTGGGATTCTCTCATTGAAATTATTACTACAGAACATTACAATTCTAATCCTGTCTTTTTAAATAAATTGACAGTATTTGTGTATGCTTTCCACACTACATCTGTAATGAACAAACCCAGAAATTACTTTGGTTATAAACACAGGGGTTTAATTTCACTTTCCACTGGAGCATTTCCACCTCAATGATGAATTGAAAGCCTTGAAGAGAAAGTTTCTGGAGTATTTCAGTTTCTGAGCATCCAGACTGGACCAGACAGAGAGAATTTCTATAGTTGCCTTCCGCACCTAAAATGGAGGTTTTGGAAATGCATTCCCCTTATCCCTGTCTAATTTCCCACTGAATTTTGGTCTGATCAAAGAGGACAAGCTGCTTTTTCTCTATATCCCTTTCTGTGTCATTTCTTACTGAGCTGGAGAGCAGACCAGTGCATGGTGCCACCTTTCTGAGGGCGAGTTATGGCTTTTAAAATATTTTTCAGCTTGTGCCATTCTTGATAATCAAAAATAAAGAAAATTTGGGCTGCCCCTGTGCTAGTGCAGCTTTGTGTACCTCTGTCTGCAGCTTCATTGCTTTTTACCCCCTTTCTTCCACCTGCAGCCTTTCTGTAATGACCCTCGTACCCTCAGCTTTCCCTCTGGGTTGCACTTGGCTGTCACCCCGTCTCGCTGCTCTGAGTAGTTCAGATCTGTCCTTCCAGCCTTACCCTGCTCTCTAAGTGCAGCAGCAGACTGAGGACAGCAAAGCCTGTGAGTTTCACTGTGCTGCTGCTCCCCATGGGTCTGTCCCAGCAGAGGCTGCCTGTGGAAGCAGCCCCAGTAATGGGATATTTTCCCGTGGTGCTGCCCTACAAGGAGAGCTGCATTCCCCCTCGGATGAACTTAAACCCCTGAATCTTCGCTGAAATACCTTTTTTCTTTTTAATGACATCCCAGTAACTTGCTAAACAGCTGGTTTAACGTAGGCAGAGACCGTTGCTGCAGCTTAAAATTAGGTTTTTATTTGATCTGGCGTAAAATGTTGGAGCAAAAGTAATTCACATTTTCTTGCTGGGAGGCTCCCTCTCTGCCAGCTGCAAATGGCATTCTAAATTATGGCAGGAAGTCCGTAGCACCCCGTGGTAGCTGACATCCCATGGCAGCTTTCCAACATGCTTCCTATCCGTTTTGCAGGTGTAGCAATGATGCAAATAGTCAGCTGCCCGTATGTAAAGACAGTCGCTACCACCAAGACCGGTAATTTCCAAACCCATCCTAGTTCGTTTTGTCTGTAAGTTGGCATGGTAGTGAATGTGGTTGTTTCTTTTATTTCTTTATTTGCTTCCCCACTTGAATGACTATATATTACTTTATTTTCAAAACCAGTATAAATGCAAATATCATATTTGGCCAGGAAATAACTTCCCAAATAACTGTTAGTGTCAGCTTATTCTGTACCCAGACTCCCATACAGTTTTCTGTAACCATTGAGTTCTGTAATGACTGTGACTCTCATGCCCATACTTAGTTCCTAGTTTCTTGTGTGGATTTTTGTTTTCCTGCTCCACATGTGCAGTGGCTGGCTGTGCTCGCATGTTGTGTGCGTGTCTGTGCGTCTGAGTGTGAACTTCCATATTTCAATTGTGGATTTAAGAACAGTCACTCACTGAGAACACGTTATTGCAATGTGTAATGTGTGCTTTTCCATTATTTAAACCAAGACTTTTTCAATGTCAAAGGCTCAAATTTATGATATTGTAGTTCCAGTCCTATCCAATTGGTTCTTCTAGAACTTGTCGTTCCAAATCTGTTCATTATACCCAGTTTGTTGGGATAAGTGGAGAGATAATAGGATAGTGCAGCATTCTGGCTTCCTTATCTTTGGATATTTGCTTGCCATTTTACTTTAGGATTTCAATAAAGTGGGTTTTTTTCAATCAGTTTGCAGTACTAAACAAACCCAACAATCTGATACTATTTCATTCTCATCAGGTTTTATTGAAGGCTCTGAATTAATGTCAGTATTTAAGATTTATCAGAGTTCTACTCTTTATTCTATAGCTCAAATTCAAGCCACTGTTGCCTTTTTTTAAGAGCAATAGGACTATCTCTTACAGTGATAGCATAATTAAGAAGTGGAGTAGATTTAAAAAATAATTCTTTGCTACAGAGATCTCATAAAGACTTTTTTAATAAATAGAGCACTTAATTTTGAAATATAAAAGTAACTGTCTGAAAGCTAACAAGCTTTGTGCTCTGCAGAATTACACATTAATTAAAATTAAGAACCATCTAATTTGCCTGGGAATGGGCATTACTGATTGCAAAACACAGGAAGGAAATTTGGTAACAATGCCTTGCTTTTCCAATTTAACTCTGAAAACCAATCTCTGTCTATTTCTATGGGTTAAGGTGGTAAGTTAGGTCCTGCTTTGTCACTTACTGGTTTCTTTTTCCTTTTTTCCCTCTTTCCCTTTGCCCAGGAGTCCTGCCTGGCATGGCCCCCCCCATCGTGCCCATGATCCACCCTCAGGTGGCCATCGCCGCCTCCCCCGCCACGCTGGCGGGAGCCACCGCGGTGTCCGAGTGGACGGAGTACAAAACAGCAGATGGAAAGACTTACTACTACAACAACAGGACTTTGGAGTCCACATGGGAAAAACCCCAAGAACTGAAAGAAAAAGGTACTTTTGGTTTGATTGTTTGTTTTTTTTTACTACGGCAGCGTACTGGGAACATCGCTCGGACCTTTAGCGATTGTGTTTGAAAACACGAGCGGGAATGTTTCTGATCCCTGATCTCCCTTAAGAATGTTTTTAAGTTCTGATTGTAAGTATCCACGTGAGTTGGTCTTGAGTCTGAAAGTTGCAGTTTGTTTCCCACTGTACTGTCAGAGTGTTTGGTTCTAGAGTTGCTCTCAAATCCTGTGCCTTGGGTAAATGCGTGTTCCTGTGCTTCACGTACACGTGTGTTTGAGAAGGTTCCAGTTGCAGATAGAAAGGGAGGAGAAAAGTCAGTTATTCCAAGGGCTGTAAACCAGGAAAAAATGAAGATCGTTGGGCTGAATTTCAGAACTTCAAGAACATATAAACAGATTTGGAATATGAAGTAAAATAATATCATCTCCCCCTGTCCACATCCCTACATTGTGTTCCACTCATCTTCTGTGACATGTGTTCACTTAAACGCACTTTAGATCCATGGGGAGTGTCATATGGGGGGGGAAATTTTTCTTGTATCATAAATAAGAAGGAAGGGGCAAAACTCCTGTGGCTTTTATTCAGTTTATAAAGTCTTTTAAGAACACAGATCCAAATAGTTCTGTCTTTTATTTTCTCCTGAATTTTTAGTTGCAAGAAATCTTTGCTTAGGCAAATGCAGGACACTTACACTGTTAGTTCAATTAATGCCCATCTTCTTAATAATTCAGAATAAATAATAGGTCTTTTTACTGAGATGAAAACATCTAAGAGAGCAATTTTGCTGAGAAAAGATTATGCATTTTATGCTTTTTTGAAATGAGTGCAGAGCAGTCCCTGGGCGATTCTGCATTAATTGTCTCAGATCTTTCTTTTTTTTTTGTCCGCAACATTTAACATCTGAAAGTGGTCTTCAGTGTTGCACTGTTAGTTGATATTTTTATTGGTGTTTCAGCATTCCTGTTGGGGTACCCCTTAGTCAGCTTTTCAGTATTATAGCTGTCTCAGAATATTTCATTTTCCAGTGCCAAGTAGATCTTGGCACAGGAGATAACCATGACTTTATAAGCGGACACTGCAAAGCCTAAGAGGGACAGAAGGTGGTGAGAATACATTCAAAAGAAGTTTTGGGTTGGTGTTGTGCTTGGAAAATTACACCAATAAAAATAAATTTGTTGTGGTTCTATAATGATTCCTTAATACTCAGGAAGAGTCTATCTTTATTTAGAAAAAATGGAAGAGAAGGTCAAAGAGCCAATTAAAGAACCCTCGGAGGAGCCTTTACCGATGGAGACAGAAGAAGAAGAGCCAAAAGAAGAACCTATAAAGGAACTGATAAAAGAGGTAAAATACCTTGAACCCAGTAGTCAGTCCCACTGAGTCCTACATCCCACAGCTGTGGCTGCATCTCGGGCCTAGGCAGGTTGGCAGGAGCCATGGTTAGTAATTTGAGTTCTTAAATTCTGTAGGGGATTTTGAAAGCCTTCATTTTTGGATTCAGACCTTTCCTTTTCCTATTATTTTTTTTACGTAAGATAAAAAGGTCATTTAAAAGAAAGGTACAGAGTATGTGAGTTAAGAAATTAATAAGAACATGGGGCAAAAGTTAGCTCATTACACAGACGTGGTGTTCTCTCACTGATTTTAAGAGAAAATGAAACTTGTCCTGAATGTTTGAAATATTTAATAGCTTTTTCTCTATTTCTTTACTTCATTATTTTGACCAGTTTGACACAAAGCTCAGATGTTTTCCATGTGCTGCAACTGCTAAGTTTAGGCTGTTAGGAACACTTGTCCTAGAATGTGTACTGTGGTGTTTTCAGTAAACAAAAGTACCTTCTTCCTTGGAAAGTGTTTTGCTGTGCTGAACAGGATAGTTCTTGAGGGTGCTAAGGGGTGTTTGAATAAAAATTAAAACTTTTATCCTGATTTCTGTGAACTTCAATGTAGTCTAGTAGGCAAAAGCACAGAATTCAGTGTCTGGGTTTTGTTGCCACTCCATCCTGTTTACTTCTGAGGTAGTTGCCAGTTTCTGTAGCAATAACCTAAGCTTATTTCTGCTGCAGAGGTTATTGCAGGTTTTCGCTGTTTCAGACTCCGTGTCTCATTTTCAAATAAATGCATTTTAAGAATAAATGAAAATTTCTTTGTCAGAAACCACACCCTTGCCCCTGTATCCTGGCCTTCTTGGATTTCCAGGATTCATGCAGATCTAGGAAGGCATTTAAGTCAGGTTTTACCGAAGTCAAAAGTTAAGAAAATGCTTGGAGGTTTTGGAACTGAGGTTTTGAGTAGCAGCTGCTGTTGTAATTCCAGTGCTTCTGTTCTGGGTGTGTCACTGTGAGCTGCTTGTCAGCATGGCTTCAAAATACATTTGCTTGTTTAGAACAAGTTAGTTACTGTATAATAAATAGTTAGCCAGCTGTCATTGCCTGATCCTCTAACTTATTTTTTCCTCGAGGAGCCAAAAGAGGAAGAAATGACAGAGGAAGAGAAGGCAGCTCAGAAGGCCAAGCCAGTTGCCACCACCCCTATTCCAGGCACCCCATGGTAGGTGGCTGCTGCCGTGGGACTGACAGGGCTGGTCCTGGAGCCACCAGGGGGGCTGCTGGGGGGATTAGAATAAGTGAGAGTGTGCAAAGAACCTGTACTTGGTGTGCTGCTCCCAAACAGCACCATGTTCCTCCAGCCAGCAGTGCTCACATGGTGCCAGTTCTCCTGGTGCTCAGTGTTGGCTCTTGTGCCACTCACTGCCTGCAGTCCCACTGCCAGGATTTCATATCCCAGCCTGTTCACCTGCCACTGATCCCTCCTGATCTGGTATGATATACTGCCCCCCCAAAAAAAATCCTGGGCTTCTCTTGGCCTGTGCCTTAGGGAACAAATAGCTGCAGCTGCTGGCCAAAATAAGCTTTTTTTTTAAATTAGCCTAGAAACTGCTCAGGTGCCTGTGTGGTGTCAGGAGGGTGACTCCTGCTGTAATATATGTAAATCATCTCTATGTGTTTGCATGACAAAGGTAAAAATCTTCCTGTTGGGAAAGTGATATTGTTTTCATTTTTGCAATTTAGCTATTGCTGTTTTTTAATAATGCTTGGTATTTAAAACTGTCTCCCTTTAAATTGTCTCTGTGGTTCTTTTATCCCATCACATACAAAAATCTGGCAAGATCCTGAGGTTGCTTTTTCTCATAGTCTGTGGGGTGTTGAAGAGATGAGGTAATTTTATCCCAAAATCTGATTCCACTCTCTAAAACATTTTTCCAGAGAAGAGCTGAGTCTCCTCTTAAGAAGCTCCTGATAAAAAGCATTTTTAAAATTGCATTTTCAGTGTCAAATTTCAATTACTGCATTTTCAAATCTACCAGCAGAGAAAAGGAGCAGTTCAGGGGGTCCCAGCTGGGCAGTAGGAACGTCTGGCAGTTGTGCAGTCAGTGTAACCTGGGTGTGTGGCCATTGTGCTTCAGTCTATGAACATGGTAATGGGTACATAGTGAGTGAAGACAAGGTAATCTGAGCCCTCCTGTCCCATCCCCAGGTGTGTGGTGTGGACGGGGGATGAGCGTGTGTTCTTCTATAACCCCACCACCCGACTGTCCATGTGGGACCGACCCGACGACCTCATCGGGAGAGCTGACGTGGACAAAATCATTCAGGAACCTCCTCACAAAAAAGGAATGGAAGAAGGAAAAAAACTTAGTAAGAGCAATCTTGTTGCCATCGTAGGAAGCCTGAGTATAATTTATCACTTGTTTTGTGTTGATTTCCATACCTTGTAACATTTAAATAAGTGACAGAAATGTAAGGACACACTGAAAATATGTGTAAATGTGCATTGTAAGAGGCTGGTGGGAATGCAGATTGCAGAGTCCTCTGGGGAAAAAACAGCCCATTTGAAGAAAGTAGATGCTAACAAGGTTAATTGTTCTGTAAAATGCCAACAGGCTGAAAAACCCCACAGTTTTTACTGATAAAAAGAGGGAATGTGTTCGTGTTATAAGCAAGAGGCCAGAAAAGATTGATCATAATGTACAAGTGGGCTCTCACAGAAGAGGAGTTAACTTAGAGACCATCAACCAGAGTAGAGTTTGGAAACAACTGCCAAGAATAGAGAACATTCAAGGAGCTGCTGAGATGAGATTTCTCTCTGGCCTGAATTCTAGTAAATGGTCCTGGGATGACATGTGGATTTGGTAACCAGAGGAGAGCAAAGTGCAAGTGGGTAATCAGGAGTTCCAAATGTGCTTCATTAGACTTTTTAGCCTGAGTTGCTTTTCCTTGGAAATAAGAGGTCAGTGTTTGTCATTTTAAATCCCCGAGCTGATCACAAGTCCACTAGTCCTGCTCCCCAAATTCCCCTGGTGTAACTCCGAAAATGACTGAGAACCACGTGTCTCCCTTTGTGAGAACACGATTGCTGCACACATTGTCCTCAGTTTGTGCACAAGCCTTCACTTGTAAATTACAAACCTTTCATCAATACAAAATCTAAAGTGTTATTGAAATTTGTTACAGTTAGAGAAGAGCACGAAGCTGCAGAGGAAGCAAACGAAGATGAGCCTATTAAAATAAAAAAGCGCAAGTAAGTTTTTGCTTTTTCAATGCCAAGCAGTCCGTGTAGGTAAAATAACTGAAGTTTGTAACCTGAGATGTGTATGCTGTGTCCAGCAGAGCAGAACAGCAGCTGAGAGGGTTGGGGAACACAATCATCAGCTTTCTGCTGCTCAGCAGCTCAGGTATTTGATGCAGAGAGGAAATAGCATGTCTTTTGGAAATAAATGGTGTAAGTTGGTGAAACCAAGGAATATTTTGAGTGCAGTTTGTCTTAAATAACTTGCTTCTGTTGTTTGTTGATTTCTGGGTGCAAGACTTTGTTGCTAGATATCCAGCCACTTAGATTTTCATAGTGGTTTCTCTATTTTCACTCTGTTGTAAAGGTTTAAGAATTTGGTTTAGGTCCTTTGGTCTGGTTGCCTTTTGGAAGTGATATATGTGATATACTTACACTGTTTTACGAGTGGTTTTGCCATGTTATTTGTGGTCATGTGCTCCTAGGGACAGTCATGGAGCTGTTGGCAGTAAGGTCTGGTTGTTGTTTGGGGTGAAGGGCCTTTGCTCTTAGTGAACATAAATCAACAAACAGCTCACTTGACCAGAAGATCTTGAGGTGTTCCCGGTCTGAACAAACTCCCTTAGTGCCTCGTGGCCCTGAAGAGGAGATCAGAAAATTAGTGCTGTTGATGTAAAATCTGCTGCACGTCTGGCAAGACCTTTGAACGCAACCAGGGTGTTCTGATTGCTTGGAGTCATCTGTTGGCACTGAAGTTATTTGGAGTACCTTGGCTCCTGAGCTCTCAGTAGGAAAGCATTCGTATCTGTGTCTGAGGATGGGTTTCATAGACTGTAAGCCTGTTCTTGTGGAGCAATGGGTGATATCCATCCTGTCTTGGCACAGTTTGTTTTTTGACCTACAGGGCTGGCGTTGTGCTTCTCAAATTACGCTTTATGTTTGGTTTTTTTTCAGGAAAGATGATATCAAAGACATCGATTCCGAGAAGGAGGCTGCTATGGAGGCTGAGATTAAAGCTGCTCGGGAGAGAGCCATCGTCCCACTGGAGGCTCGGATGAAGCAGTTCAAGGACATGCTGCTTGAAAGAGGGGTCAGAAACCTGTGTGTGTGTGTGTGTGTGAGAAGGGAGAGAGGGAAGTTCAGGCAGAGGTCTCAATTCTTGGTAAATTCCAAAGCTGCAGTGTTTTGGTGTAAGGAAGCAATCTCATCCTTCCTCTGATGCTCTTGGTACAAGGCTCCAGATTTCAAAGAAAGATACAATTACAGCAAAGTTTTGATTCCTTAGTAAGTGAAATGAAACAGGGTCAAGACAGATTTTTTTTTTCCAATTTTTCCCCAAGTTAAGTAATTACCTAACTGGAAGTTGCCATTGAAGATAAATAGGGCACACGAAGGACATATCCTTAATGTTTTTGGAAATGTTCCTACTGAGAAAAGCAGCAACTTCCACTCTAGTCTGTGCAGTCTTATCCTTAAATGGGAGACCTTTTGCTATTATTTAACTAAATCTGGAATCTACTTGATGCCAATCAATTTTGATGGATAAATTAGGCTATTAGAATATAAATTTGATAGTAACTAAAAAATGGAAGTGGTTCCAGCTGCCTGTGGAACACAACCTCTCAAGGCTTTCTTCCAATGTACTTTTTGGTTTTAATGTCACACAGCAGTAGTAATTAAGTGTGTATTATCATTTAGAAGTTTTCAGAGCTAATTAGTGTTGAAACTTTCTGTGACAGCCTCGATCATCCACTAGTGATAAAAACTCCAGGATGAGTTTGTTTCCCTGTTTTCATCAGATGTCTTTGAGTTTTCAAGTAAAACCGAACAACTTCTCTTGTATATTTGTCTTCTTTTAATTAAAGGTCTCTGCCTTTTCAACATGGGAGAAAGAGCTGCACAAGATCGTGTTTGATCCTCGGTACTTGCTGCTCAACCCGAAAGAAAGGAAACAGGTAAAAAAGTCAAATTCACTCACCATCCAGACACAACTACTGCAGATTTATCTGAATCTTCAGTCTGTTTTTGTTCCTGCAAACCTTCCAGTGTTGCAAGGAATTTCTGTCATGATTAGGGTTTGTCTGGAAACAGAAGAAACCAGCAAGGGAAAGTGTTGATAGTTGTTTTATTTCCTGTGGTCAGAAGACCTCGTACCTTAATACAGTGAAAGTTGTACATGTACAGAGAGCTGCCAAAACCTGAATGAAATGGTGAGAGTCATCAGTATCTCTTCAAAGTATTGGCATAATGAATAATCCAGCTATTTATTTAAGAAAAAAAGTGGTTGGGAGGACGACTAAAGTGTGTTTTTATTGTTAAGCAAATTCTCACTTCAGCAGCTTTTCTTCGAGTGGATATAGGGAAATGGAAAGCTTTGAGAACACAGGAGGTGTCTGAAACATGGGACCCAGGAAAATGTTACCTGGAATGTGTAAGGAACTTCTTCCCAGGTCTCAGATGATGTGTTAGGTACAGCACCATGCATGTGCAGCAGCTTGGATCATTTGCATATTGAGATACAAAGAGTCCCTAACCCTTCTTTCTGCCTCGTCTGTGTTAGTTCTGTGGTGAGAGGAAAGGAAATAGAGAAATAGGAAATAGAGAAGTGGGATTTTTCCTCCCTCTTACTTAGAGCTTCTGTGTGTCACGTTTGGGTGTCTGCTGTGGGTGACTGGTGTTTCTGTAGGTGTTTGATCAGTATGTGAAAACACGAGCAGAGGAAGAGCGCAAGGAGAAGAAAAATAAAATAATGCAGGCCAAGGAGGATTTCAAGAAAATGATGGAAGAAGCAAAGATTAATCCAAGGTAGGAGCTTCTTTGTGGTTTGTGTACATAAGCTCTACTAGAATGCAGGATGTTGGGTTGTGTTGGGTTGATTAACCATGTTCAAAATGGGCAAAGAGGAGAAAAATCATCAGATACCGTTGAAATCTTCTTTTATGTACTTATATCACCTAATCCATGAAATAATAGAACTTGTGATTTATGATGATTTACGTATTTCTAATGATTTACATATTTATAGTGATTTACATATTTCAAGTTGAAGAAATCCGCAGTGTGCTGCCTGGATTGTGAGAAAGGCCTCAGGATCCACAAGTTTCTTTAATAACCCTGTTCCTTCTTCTCTGAGAAGTAGTAGGGAGGTTTCTTGGGTTTGGAGGGGGATAAAGGGATGTTTCTCTGGTTACAAAATATGTTAATGACAATATGATAGAGTGTTCTGGTTGCTTTAATACAGCAGTGATTACACACCCCTCAGATTCAGACCCACTGCAGTGATAAGAGCGAGGGGATGACAGTGAAAGTACATTCGAGATTTCATTTCTGGGATTGTTTATTTCACAGCTTCCTCACGTAGAGGTCATGAGATATGTGCTTATGTCACCAGATGAGCTCCAAAGCATCCTCTTTCAGTATCTCCTGGCTCTTCTGGCATTAATTCTTTTCCAGTGAAATAACAACTCATTTGTTTCACTTCAGCTCAGTTTTTTCCTGTGACTCGTTTTGGAAATCTGGTGATGGTGCTATGTTAACTTTTAAATTGCTTCAGATCTGACTAATAACTCAGTAGTAGGCTGGAAGAATGAAGGCATGGAAATGCTTTAAGGAACAGTTATGTTGGCTTTAGTATCCTCAGCTTCCAGCATATCTCCAGTATGTCATGTTGGGACTGATTCTTTACCTGATTATGGGCTGGGGTGGGAAAGAGAGTTCCAGCTGAAATACTGTCTTGTTTAATCTTATCCTTTGTCTTCTGGTTTCAGTGTTTGTCTAAAGATATTGCTGTACTTCTGTGAGTGCCAGACTGGTTTTTTATCATCTATCTCAGTCCAACATGCTCAAGAGTTTGTGTTCCACTTCACTTGAGCAGCTCTTGTTCTTCAATCTAGCTGTACATTCACTTTCTAATCCTTTTGAATAAGCTACCAAATTCTCTTCTTGTTTCAATTTACCCTACAGCAACAGTAGGCTGGATTTTCCAAGTCTAATTATTTCCATGCTGTGATGAAAACATTCCTATGATTATAAGTGTCTCACGTATTCTTGGGGCCAGATTTGCATCAGAGCTTGGAAAAAGCACAGTAGTGATTTTTTTCCGAGGTAAGTGGCAGTACTGTACCTACTGCACAGGTTGGAATCTGGCCCTGGAGGTGAGAGAACAGCAGGGAAACGCTGTGGGATGATGGGTCAAAAGCCCAGGATTGTTGCCTCTGCCCATAGTGTTTGAAGGGGTTTCAGCTCTGTGTGGTTTAAGCTCAGGCTCTGCACTGAAGGGGGAAGAATTGGTACAGCCAGTGTTCTGTGGGGACTCCTACCAAAGACTGGTTTTCCTGGTGAACTCTTAGCATGGTTTGGCTGCAAGTGAATGCACCTGAGATTTTTGGTTTCACAGCTGTGAAATACCTGGACAGACTGGTTGGTGGCTGAACTGCTAACCCACAGAAAAGAAGAGTTTTGTAGACAACTGAGTTTTTTTCATTTCTTCTCCTTGGTTGCACTGTAGTCTCTCTCTGCACCTGCCTATTCTGCAGGTGGCTGTATCTGAACAAACCAACCCACCCCTGTAAGTCTCTGACAACACCTCTCGTGTGAGTGCTGGCTCTTTTTATAGAGTTCATTGGTCAAGCAGCTCTGTAGTGAGACCATAAGATTTGCCTTTTGGGAATTTTTAAGTTGTGCTCTGGCATGTATTGCAGCAGAGGAAGTACTTCCCTGCTGAACCTGCCTCCCAGCCCAGACAGCTCTGCCAAATGAGTTCACTTGCCATTTTGTTGCAGAACTACTTTTAGTGAATTTGCAGCCAAGCATGCTAAAGACTCGAGGTTCAAGGCAATTGAAAAGATGAAAGATCGAGAGGCCTTGTTTAATGAGTTTATCACAGCGGCAAGAAAGAAGGAGAAGGAAGACTCGAAGACCAGGGGAGAGAAGGTAAGGGGACTCTTGAGTTCCAGCAGTGTGAGTGGTGTGAATGAGATGGGACAGAGCCAGTGCTTGGCTTCCCTGAGCCTTCCCTGAGACATGGGCCTGCACTTTCCTACAGACAAACACTTCAGTGGTGTTCCCCTGGTCTTTCTGAACTATTTCAAGTTTGCAGTTTTACTGACTTTTAGAGTATCTAGAATTGAATTGTGTTTATTTGTGAAGCTGAGTTTGCTTAAATAATGACATTTTTTTCATTTACCTGAGCAAGTAACATTATCTTCGTAACCTGAGTAATGCTTGATTTTATTTTCTTTATTAAGTTCTATTATCCTGAAGCATGAAAAGGAAAAGGAGTCGTGTCCTCTTTGGCTATAACCCCAGAGCTTGCCATTACCTCTGTGCTCCCTCAGTGGAGGCAGGCGGGACTTGCAATTCCCTGAGGGTACTGCAGTTAAATTTCAAACAGTTCCCATATCCTTCCTTTCCATCTCAAAACAGACACTTAGGGACTTTTGTAGTAAGTAGATCTTATGTATAAACTGCTGCTGATTAGATTTAAAGGTCAGCTATTACAGATTAATGAACTCCCAGTGTCATGTGCCCGCACTGCTGCTGGTGGGGAGCAGCTCTTTCCCCTGGAGAGAGGATATCAAATGGGGTCACCAGAACCTGGGACCACTTACTGCCACGTCCCTGTGTGTGTGTGAGTGGAGGTCACCTCTGAAAGCCAATCATTTTTGATATTTGGAAGTCTGCAATGTTTATTTTGTAGTATGAAGTTATTGCAGATTTCCCTGGAGTGCTTTTGGGAGAGAGAAGTGCTGGGGGACAGATCCGGGGACAATTTCATTCTTCAGGAAGCTTTGCATATTTTTAAAATTTGGATGCTCTGATCTAATTTGGTTCTGTACTCAATTTTCACAAATGTTGCCTTATTACTGCTGTCTTCAGTAAATGATTGTGCTTTCAGAGGGGAACTGATGTAGTTCAAAACTAGATTTTACCTACTGCATTTTGATTGTGAATATGGAATTTTAAAGCATTTTTGCAGCTTAATAGTGCAGTTGAAGACTTTAAAGAATAAATATTAACTTGATTGTTGTTGCATGATTGTTCTAAAGTTGAAAAGTTAAAAGAAGAGAGATTGTATTTGTTTGCTTTGAATAATGTTTTTTTTTTCTCCAAAAGCCTTTTGTAACCATTTTATGTATTCTGTTTTATAACAAGTGGATAGACTTTACAGTTATGTGCTGTGCGGCCTGTCAATCAGTTCAGTCTGACAGCTGTCAATCACTGACACGCAAATATTATGGGATTCCCTAGTGAGGAAAGCATTGGTATCTCTGTGTGGTGACTTTAGCCTCCCGCAGTTCCGGTACTTTACATTTTTTTAGTTTTTTTCCTTGTGAAGTGATGAGAGTTGTACCTGCAATGTGTTAACTGCCAAAAAAAAAAAAAAAAAAAGACTTCTAAATACACCTGAAATGTTTTCAGCCTTATTTTCCTTTGATTTTGAAAGTGCTTAAAACATAAAAGAAAATTTAAGGCATTTAACCTGAAGCTTTCTCAGTCTGTCGTAAAAGTCCAAATTCTTTATTTAGGGAGGATCAACTTTACAGAAATCTTTAACGTAAGGGTTTTAGATTATCTAATGTTTGATTTTTGCCTCATGGAGTTATGGCTTACAGGATGGGATGGTGCAGCCAGCTTTTCCAATGCCTACTTTTATTCCTGTACCTAATTTCAGTTGAGTAAATCTGATGCCAACGCTTCTTGGATGAGAGAGAGAGAAGGAATGTGGGGGGAGCTTGGGGATATCAGGAAAGGGTCTGTGGGCAGATAACAGTGACCAAGCTGATCCTGTGCTCTCCTGGGACACGGCCTTGTTCCGTGTCCCCAGGACGAACCATGGCAGTGGATGAGCTTGACATCCCACTTTACAGACTTACTGGAATGTTGAGCTGCAGATGCCCTGCAGCCCCGTGCTGGTGGTTGTGTCCCCTGTCACTCACCCCATGTCCAGAGCTCTGGGTGATACTCAACTTGGTCGAGCAAGTCCCTGTGTGCAGGCACATGGAACTCACCATCCAGAGCTGGGGTCTGAAAAGGTTATTCCTTGGTGACATGTTTTAGACTCAATTTTTTGAGACATTTTCACCTTCTTTTTTTAAAATAGAAATGAGGTGGCAACACCTGAGTGAAGTGTAAGCTGTGCTTTAGAGCACTGAGGCCTGAAGTGCCTGCCGTTGGTTATTCTGGGGGAGGGAATTGGCTGTGCCCTCCTGATCCCTGTCCAGTCGGGGCTGGAGAGGGAACAGCTGGTCCTGCTGGTGGCTGCACAACCAGGCAGGAGCTCCTGAGGGAATGAGGGGTGCCACTGGCAACCACACTGCTGGGCAGGAGCTCCTGGGAGACCGAGGGTTTGCTGCTGGCAGCTCCCATGGGAGCACCTCCCTGCAACCTGTGGTGGTGGCCTCAGGTGAGGGTTTGTGTGGCTGCTCGTGCCACAGTGTTCCCAGCAGTGTGGCAGGTGTGCAGTCCTCATCCTGTGGAATACATCCATGCACAGGTGATTTGTGCAGGAGCTTGGAGATACCCTTACCTTAGAGACTTCTGTGGTAACAGCTGGGAACTATTTGGTTTCTAACAAATATTTCAAATGCCATGGCTTAGAAAGCTTCATATTTCAATACTGCATGCATGTTTTAAGATGTTTTGAAACAACATTCTTAATTTTACGATGAATAAACAGTTTGCTTAGCATTTTGTTGAGCTCCTGCAAGATAAAGCAGTAGTGCTGTAGCTGTAGCACAACATCCCACTGGCACTAACAGGCTTTTCTCTGATCTCTGCTTTACTGTCTTAGTCTCCTTTGGGATAGTAAAGAAAGAGCCTATAGAGCCTTTTATATTTGTATGTTAATATTGCAAAGAACTAAAATTATTCGTGGGCAAAGCTGCAGACTATTGGTGCTGATCTTTCTTCCGTTTCTGCGTTCTGTAGCTAAACACATTTTAGGGGATGGGGATGTGCCAGGTCTCTGGCAAGCTGGAGCCTGCTCTGTCCATCTGCTCCCTTCCCTAAGGAACCTCAGTGTTCTGCAGCTAAACTGCTTCTGCTGGTTTCTGTTTTTTAAGGGATGAGGAGGGGAGATAAGGAGCAAATAACCTATGGTCAGTCCTCCCAGATTTGGGGTTTTTAATTCCTGTGCCATAAAACCAGCTTTAGTTTGCATCCCGGCAGGATGTGGGGTGCTATGGAATGCAGCAGGGTGTGGGGAGCTGTGGAGGCAGAACCCTTCTCCCTGCCTGCAGGGCCCTTGAGCATTCCCTGGCCCCTGGCGAGCAAGGTGATCCAGCCCCTTGCCTCTGCTTCAGAGAGGGGGAGGCTGAAGTGCCAAACCAGCCTGCCAGGGATACAGTGGTGACCAAGGACATAAGGTGCAGCAGGAACAGGGAGATCATCTGCCCCAGAAACCAAAATATCTAATAAAGGCACAGTAGTTGCCGTTACAATTGCTGGTTCTGGGACTGCAGATGAAAACATGTTTCTGGTTGTTTTGAAATAAAACCTGCCATGATTGATCCTCTGCCAGCCCTTGCTATGGCAGTTGTGGGCAGAGTGCTGACATGCCACTTCCAATTGACAAAGTAGATTAAAATGTTTCCTTAAACTTTTATATAGATGTGCATGTCCATCCTAAATATAATTTACTTAATTCTAGATTTTACTTAATTTTAATGTGGGTAATTCTTTATTGGTTAGATCCATCTTAAGACACTGCTCTTTGTCGGCAGATCCAAGCATTCATTCACCTCTGTTCATTGTACACCTGGAGGATGAATCCATAAATACCTGATTTCTCCAGAGCCCTGTTGCAAGCTCTATGGCTTCTGGAGTACTGATGTGCAAAATGCTATCATGCAGCATCAGTAACTTGTTAATTTGATATATATAAAAGCTCAAAACCAAGCTTAAATTGGAGGAAAATAATAAAAACTCTGTTGGTGGATTGTTCTTTAAAGAATAGAATTCATCTAAAGTGTAGCAGATCACCTTAATGTATCTGCTTTGGCAAAATTGTCCCAAGGGACAGTGAATTTGGGCTGCAGTTATGGCTGAATTCAGAGTTTTAGTAATTTCTCTAAATTGCAATGGTATGTAATGTTAATATGCTCCCTCTGATGGAGGTAAGTCGACTCCTTTTTTCATAAGAGCAAACTGTGGGATATCAAAGTGTCTTTCTCAAGCGTTGTCTTTCTGTTTCTATCTGTACAACAGATCAAAATGGACTTCTTTGAGCTGCTGGCAAACCACCACCTGGACAGTCAGTCTCGCTGGAGCAAAGTGAAGGACAAAGTGGAGACTGACCCGCGGTACAAGGCGGTGGACAGCTCCTCACAGAGGGAGGACCTGTTCAAGCAGTACATCGAGAAAATAGCCAAGGTCAGCAGGGAGCATGGGGAGCGTGGCTGGGGGTGTGCTGTGGGGAGACTGATCCTTGCTGAACAGAGATCAGTGCAGAGTTACTGTGCTGGTACCCCAGCATGGCAGCTTGGAACTTAGAAGTTCTGTCCCTGGTGGGGTGTGCGTGGGACCTGCGTGCACACACACACAATATCTGGGAGAATTTATCCCTCAGAGACTCCTGTGAAGCCATTGGTTGGAAAATTGGCTGTAAAACTTCAGAAACTACAGACACATCATTGATTACTTCCTCCTAGGATGGGCAGCGTTTCCCTTGCTGTGATTTTTCCCTATGAGCTGAGCTTCCTTCAGGGATCTGTGTTCATGCATAGTTCTTTCACTGCTGCTTCTTTCTTAGTCCAGTATTCCTACCTTTCTCTTCCAGGCAATTAATGGTTGAGTATGCAAAACTGGGCCAACAGCGATCACCCTGTCCCCCCTTATTCTGAGTTTGTTGCTGAACACAATGTGCTTCTGGGAATAGTTCTGTGACCAAGCTTGCCTCTCCCCTGTGTAAACCCTGTAATGCTACAACCCAGCTCTTGAAGCAAAATCTTGTAATCCATGGATCCCAAATCCCTTCAAAGTATTTTGTTCCAAGCTGCCTTCAGTTTGATAACCCTTTAGTTGGCTTGCCTGTCTAATGAAAGGTGTTGTGTTGTTTTTATTGAGAAAGCTTTGTTCCTGCATTTCAGAACTTAGATTCTGAGAAGGAGAAGGAGCTGGAGCGACAGGCGCGGATCGAGGCGAGCCTGCGGGAGCGAGAGCGGGAGGTGCAGAAAGCGCGCTCGGAGCAGACCAAGGAGATCGATCGGGAGCGGGAGCAGCACAAGCGGGAAGAGGCCATACAGAACTTCAAAGCGCTGCTCTCGGACATGGTGAGGCACGGACAGGCCCCTCGGCTGGTCAGGGCAGGCTTAGGTTGGTGCTCCCTGTGAAAGCCTTTTGGCATTTGGAGCTCATACAGAGATGGAATCTCATTGAGGTTTTTGGCAGAGCTCCCGTTGTCTCTGGAAATAATAATCTAGGATGCCTTTCCAAGCACTCAGGTGAACATAGGGTGTTACACACAGAGGAGAGAGTGCTGGAATCTTCTGGTTTTGAGAATGCTCAGCCGGGTCAGTGGGGCATCTCCATCTGCTTCGATGCAGAGGGATTCCTTCTGCCACTGCCTGTTCAGTGTTCGTGAGGCATCTGCTACAGTCTCCTCTTAAAAGCTGGGGGTTTATCTTTCATTTTAACCTTAGCTTCAAACAAGATAAATAATAAAAAAATAAGGATGTAAGAATTATCAATGGACTTTAGAAAAACTGGTCTAAAAGCAAATCATCTCTGGCTCAGGTGCGCTCTTCAGACGTGTCCTGGTCTGACACCAGGAGGACCCTGCGCAAAGATCACCGCTGGGAGTCGGGGTCCCTGCTCGAGAGAGAGGAGAAAGAGAAGCTCTTTAACGAACACATCGAGGCACTTACCAAAAAGAAGAGGGAACACTTCAGGCAACTTCTGGATGAAACTTCAGCGGTAAGAGCTGCTGATGTTCAAACTGAAAATCTTTGCAGCCCATCGGGGTTTCTCTTTTTGTGTTTTTCTGTCCCACAGTCTGATTGTGTTTACTTCCAGGGCCCCTTTGCTTCAACACTCTCTTTTCTCCTTCATAACAAAATCTGGTCATTATGTTTCCTTACCTGTTTCTCTGGAGTGCCATTTTGGACACACAGTTGATTTTCATAGAAGCTTTTAATCAGTGATCTTTTCATCTTTTTAGTTCTCAGCACTGAGTTATTTGATACTCTTCACTGTCTAGCTTCTGACTCTTTCAGATATCCAGAGTGTTTGCTTTAGTGACCATAGTATAGTCTTACCCAGTTCATCTGTTTTGATCTCCTACTTTATCTAGTGCTGCCAAACATGAACTTTTAGCCTGCTCATGCTGTGGAATCCATCCCTGATTTTGTGCATTTGGGGGTTTAGTGAGGCTTGCTTTCTTTTAGTTCTGTGCTAACTTCAGGCAGCTTTCACTTAACCTGGAAGTTTTTACCTCCTTTTTAGTGCATTAGTTAATTTAGTTTAGAGGCAGATTTTCTGAAGGTAACTTTTAACAACACATTCATATACATGAATATGTGCTAGAAAAAGACTTTGGGAAGTAAATGATATTTGGAGGACCTTGACCTGAAAAATGCCATCTCAAAATACAAAGGAAAAACCAGTATATACAATCTACTAGTTAAAAATACAAATGTAATAGTATGAATAAGCAAAACTCAACACTTAAATACAGCAGCAACTTTCTCAGTGGACTTGGGAGATACTTAAAGGCTTCAGTGGTAGCAGTGTTTGCATTCTGTATTCTTAGAATCTAATTTTCTTTTAATTTAACTATTTTTGTTTCTTTTGAAAGATAACTTTAACATCAACATGGAAGGAAGTGAAAAAAATCATTAAAGAAGATCCAAGGTGCATTAAATTCTCTTCGAGTGACAGGGTAAGTGGTTTGTGTTGTTCTTGCCAACTTCCAGTGTGGTGTAGGGTACAGAGAAGTGAGCTGGTGGCTGCTGCACTGGGCTGTGCTCTGTGTGAATGCAGATGTTAGAGATGTTACATACAATTTGTGAAAAATTAAAATGTAAAGATAAGGAAAAGTGTAATTAACGTGTAATTGTTGCTGGTGTTCAGTGTGTTCAGTTGCAGGAAGTACTGGAGCTGCATTCAGTGATTTGATTTTAACTTTTATCTTCCAGAAAAAGCAAAGGGAGTTTGAGGAATACATCCGAGACAAATACATCACTGCCAAAGCTGACTTCCGGACGCTGCTCAAAGAGACCAAATTCATCACCTACAGGTGGGGACTGTGATGCCAGCGCAGGACTTGGCTTTTTTTGTACTTTGCCATATAAAAAGCAGCAAACTGATGTCTAATTTGATAACTTAGTTGATAAACAAGTTGATGTCTAAGTTCCTTAAGTCTTTCATGGTGCTTAATTAATGCGGCACAAGTGTAGGCAACGAGCCTTTGTCTCCTGTGCCCAGAGCACTGCTACGTGCCTAGTCCCAACCTAATGGGACAACTTTCTAGCTCAGAAAAAGGCCAGGTCCCTGCACCCTTCCCTGCCTGGCCTGTCCCTGTGCTTCCTTATGGTGGGGCAGCCTTCCCTGAGCCCGAGCAGGGGGGATCCTGGTTTCTCGGACTATGCTCCAGTGATAATTCTCTCGCTTGCTTTCAGATCCAAAAAGCTGATCCAGGAGTCCGATCAGCACCTGAAGGACGTGGAGAAGATCCTGCAGAACGACAAGCGGTACCTGGTGCTGGACTGTGTGCCGGAGGAGCGGCGCAAGCTCATCGTGTCCTACGTGGATGACCTGGACCGGCGCGGGCCGCCCCCGCCGCCCACCGCCTCCGAGCCCACACGGAGAACCACGAAATAGTTACGGAATGCTCCTAATCCAAGGGTGTCTGTTAAATCCAAACGCTTGCATGAGCCATCTGTCAGGTTACACACATCCATTGCCGTGAATATATTCAAACATCTGAGGAGCAGAGGCAGGAGCAGCTTTTGTGAACATAAAATGGTCTCTGGGGAGGGAAACAACAACAAAGCCCCACGTTAAAGGTATTTATGAGTTAATTGGGGCATGACTGATAAATCCCAAGGTGTGGGGCTGTTTGGTGACTGCAGGTCTCGGGGCGGGGTGTGTGAGGTGTGGATGTCTGGTACCTGGGGCTTTCCTCTCAGCACTGTCATACGTGTGAGTCCCAGGCGTGATCACGTCGTGGTTTGAGCGTGTCCTACGTGTGTGCCACAAGCTGCCTCATGGTTCCTGCAGTCCCTGGCTGTGGAGGTGACATGCTCTGATAGCTTAAATTATTGATCACAGCCTGCCCTGGAAACACCGGTCCCAGTTCTCTGCTTCCACCCTTGGGAATGGAACTAAATCCGTTAAAGCCAGGGTTAGAGCTGAGCGGAGAATTGGGACTCAGAGACGAACCCAGGTTTGTTCACAGGCTGCTCTGTTCCTGCCCCCAGCCATCAATTAGCAGCAGTCAGGTTGCTCTGCCCAAGTGAAGATCTGTCTAATAACTTTTGCTCAAAGCTGGAAACACTTGGTGCATCCCAGAGGTGACCGAGCAGGCCAGGACGGTTGTATAAACACATTTTTATTTACGATAAAGTGATCTTTACATACTCTGGATTAGACTGTGGATTCCCTCTCTGGGCAATTCTTGTAAACTATACTCCTGTTTTGAATGTTAAACTTGTGTTTCTAAAGTTTAATTTTGAAAATGTTGGGATTGTTCAGTTTATGTATTTGAACTACAATAAACCAACCCTTTTTATATATGGATTGTACAGGCCTAATCCCGATTTCTGTTGAATTTTGCTGGACTTGTGAATTTATGAGTAAAGCAAACAACTGAAGTGATACCGCCTACATTCTTGGATGTGTTTGGCAGAACAGGGCCCGTGGCACTGAGCAGTGGGGGGTCAGTGTGTGGGCAAGGGAGGTGAGCAGAATGATACTCTCCTTTAGTGCTTTCATCTGTTGCTTGAATGTGAGCTGGCAGGGCTGGCAGAGCCAAAGTTTCCTTCTGCTGCTTCTGTGTTTGATGTGGGTCTCTTCCCCTGGCCGAGGGCTGGGGAAGGAGCCCCTTCTTCCCTGAGAAAGTGGTTGTTTTTTTTTTTTTTGTCAGCAGTTGGTGTTCATGGCCAGGGGTAGGACTTGCAGGCTGAACATCAAGAGAGAAGGGTTGTTGTTTCACAAAGACTGGGAGAGCCTGGAGGGATTTGTGCTGCTGATGGTGGAACATGGGAATGGGATTTCCTCTCACTTGGTGTGGCCCGGCAGGAAGCCGTGTGTTTCTTATGGCTGTTTTAGAATATGGTTAACTCATTAAATGAATGAGATGGCTATTAATTTTAATTGATCTGGTTTATGGAGACCAGATGTTCATTAACATTTATTTATCTGCTTATTCTGTGGATAAAGCAATCACACCCACAGGCTGGGCCCTGGGGCGGGGAATGCTGCTGCTGGAGGATGTGTGGGTGATGTGTGACACCACAGAGCTGGTCCCCCCTGGCAGCCCCTCAGGCAGGGTCCCCTGTGTCCCCAAAGGCAGGAACAGCCTGTGGGAACCTCATTCAGAGAGAAGGTTGGGTTTAAAGGATGCTGGCAAATTTCCCAGCACCATTCCTGTCACAGCCCAGCAGCTCCCCTGGCTGGCCCTGCCCTTGGGCTGCTGCTGTGGCCAAGCACTTAGAGCAGGGCAGAGGTGAAATCCAAGCAAGCTTGAGGAAGGGAAAGAAACTCTATTTTTGAAAAGCCAGACTCATTTCTGCCTTGTGGAGCAACCAGGCTCAGCAACCCAGGACATGCTGCAACCCACAGAGCAGAGCCAGGGCTGGATCTATGCTGCTTCAATTGATTAAGGTCCCATAGTTAATGTGGAGGTAAAAGAGTGTCTGAGGAACATGTCCCTGACAGCACAGTTTGTGCCCTGCAGCTGCTAATTAAAGGCTGCTGTTTAAATTCATCAGCAGGAACAGCCCAGAATTAGGACAGGGATTGTGGGGGGAACCAGCAGCTCCTTGCAGGGCTGCGTGTACCGAGGTTTCTGCTGTTGAGTGGGGGAGGTCCAGGTGCTCCCACTCCCCACGTTCCACAGGGCCCCACGTCCCACACCCTCAGAGGGACCCAGAGAATCCCTGGGGTCTCAGGGACCCCTCAGCCATCCCTCATCAGCACAGGACTGGCAGCCACCTTCAGACCAGGGGCCCTTGGACCCTGCAGAGCCACCGTCCCCCACGCGCGAGAGGCACAACAGGCAGCGACTCCACACAGACACGTTTGGGACAACTTTACTTCTGACACCGCAGCGCAGGCTTTCCTTACAGAACCAAAAAAGAGCGTTTTCTTAAAAAATGGTTCATTTACTCTTGCTATTTTATTTTATCATTTCATTTAAAAAAAAAAGTTACTCCTGAAAGCCATCCCTTGGAATAAATCCATAAGCCAGTGCACTTTGTTTTTGCCTTGGGATGGCTCCTCCGAAAGTGGTGTGCGGGGCCAGGACATCCCAGCAGCTCCTCACCCCGAGGGGTCCCTGCGGCTGCCCAGCTCCTGGTTTTCCAGGCAGTCCGTGCGCTCCATGGGTGTGCAGCAGTTCATCTCCCTGGTCGGGACACTCCAGGATCCTTGCAGAGAGGCTGTCCCGGAGGCACCTGGCCCTCGGTGAGCCGTGTCCCGGCCCCTCCAGGCGATGGGTGCTGGGGGTGCCCACTGCCCCCACAGGAGGGATGGCAGCAGGGTCACCCCTGCAGAGCCACTGCCAAAGTGACAGTGTTGGATTTTATATTGACTTCGTTTATTCATTTGCTTCTTGCTGCAGGAGCAGTTTTCTGATTTATGGAAAATCCAGTCGTCTTTTTTTTTTTTTAATTGAACAGTTGCTCAAGTAAAAGAGGGACCTGGCCAATCTGTAGAGTAGAAAGAGGCAGCCTCGCCATGCAGAGAGAAAGAGTTACTGGTTTTATTATTATTATCATTGTTATTATAATGTAGGACCGCAGACAGCCTCTCTCTGACACAGTCAGGGGCTAACAGCAATATACGGTTGGATTCTTCTTTAGAAGGTCATAAATTAGCAACTTATACTTTATCTTTTAAAAAAATTGAATAAATAAATAAATTAATTAAAAAAGAAAGAGAGAGAGAGAGAGAGAGAAAGAGAGAGAGAGAGAGAGAGTCAGTCACGACATGCAAGAGCTCACAACAGAATGAGGAAAATGACCAAAGCAAAGCCCAGAACTGCAGCAGAGCCCAGGGTCGGTTTGGTTTGCGATCAATGCAGGTCGGAAGCATCGTTTATAAAGGTATTTCATATACCAAAGAAGGCACCACAGTATCTACAAAGCCAAATCCTCAGGAGGGGTCTGGGGGTGAGGGGGCAGCCTGGCTGGAGCAGACAGATCTGAGGGTGCAGCACATCCCCCCCGCCTTAAGCTCGTCCATTGCAAAACTGAACTCTTCCATTTTACGTTTGGTTTTGCTGTCTCTGTTGTTAAAACACAAAATAATTGTAATAAAAGACAAATGTGGAAAATGGCAAAGGGAGGCGACGTTCCAATCTTCAACACAAGAGGTGGAATATTTCTGGGATCAAGTTTAAAACAATTGGAGAGGGATCACTGTCACCAGAGCTGCCCAGGGGTCACGGTGTGTTAGCCCCACACCCTCCTCCCCTGCCAACAGCCCCCCCTGCATCACCCCCTCGGCCATCAGTGGAGGGTCACTGCCACCCCACTGCTGCCTGGGGACATGGGATAGCCGGGCCTGACACTCCCAACCACGTCTCAGCTCTCCCTGTGTAAATCTGGTGTCTTGTGGGGTGCCCCCTGTGGCCCTGGGCCGGGGTGCCCCAGTGCTCCTCTGCACAACCGCGATCTGCAGAGCAGGAACTGAACAGAGAACAGGAAGGAAAGGAAAAAAAAAAAGAAAGAAAGAAAAGAAACAGTTGAAACCATGTGTTTACTGGTATCAGTACATGAGACTCCTAAAGAACACCTGGTCCTCCTAGTTAACCTTGTCCTGGAATATGTACAGGTTGTTCGTGGCTGCCACGGCGATGATGTTCTCGGAGGGGTGCCAAGCTGTGTGCAGGATCTTTTTGCTAAAGTCCAGACTGTCCACGCTGATCTCGTCTTTCCTGCGCTTGCCACCCACGCAGACCTTGCGGGGCTTGAGGATGGCGCGGGGTTTGCTGTTCTCCCGCGACGCCTCCAGCGTCACGTCACGCTTGGTGTTGCGGTCGAACATGCGGAAGAAGTTGTTGTAGGAGCCGGTCATGATGACACTGTGAGGGGGAAGGACAGATGATTTTCACACCTTTTCAGAGGCAAACTGCTGGTGACCAAGAGGCAGACTGAACATTCAGAGGCATAATGAGATCTGGTAAGAATTGGAATTTGGCTCAGGCCCAGTTGCGCCTCGTCAGCTCGCTCTGATGGCTCAGACAAAAAAAATCTGTCAGCCCTGCCAGGTCAGGCAGCCTCGAACACTTCCTGTCGCCTGGCTCAGTGTGAGTCACACTGGATACTCATCATCCCCAGATTTTGGCACTCTGGAGCTAAACTTATCACCATGCTTCTCCAGCTGTGGGAGACAGCTGATCCCATCCAGGAGAGAGTGGGACCCTCAGACAACCCCAGCAAGACTCACGTACAGCCTGCAGGTGCAGGTAGTCCCTCTTGCACCTCTCCAGACCCTGCACCCAGCCAAAGGCCAGGGAAGGGGCTGCCAGGGGCTGTGGAACCCCTCATCCCACCCCAAATTGAGCATCCCTGGGCCGGACGCAGCCCCACCACCACACACTCACCTGTCGGACCCGTTCCAGACGCACTCGAACTTGTCGAAGATGCAGTCGTTCTCGTAGAGTGAGCAGAGCTTGCTCCGCAGGTAGTCATGGACCTGCCAGCAGGAGGGATGGGATGAGCTCCCCACATTGACCAGCACAGCACAGTGACTGGCAGACCCAGCCCTGAGATCACTGGGAGCTGATAGACCCAGCCCAGCTCCACACTCGCCACAGCCAAGCTGGCAGCGTTGGCACTGCCTGGCACCCTGTGCCCTGCCACAGCCACCCTCCTCCTTTAGAAACCTCCAGCCACACTCCACATATGGCTTGGACAGCTCTGGGCAGTGGGACGTCCCCTGGCAGAGGGCGGCAGGACAGGGCTATTGCTCTGCACAAGGCCTCCCACCTGGCTGTCCCAGCCACCAGCACCTGAACTTCCCCTCCTTACCCACCCACAGCCTGGGGATGTGCTGACAGCTCAGCCAGCCACTCAAGCCCATATTTAACAACTCTTCATTTGCTTTCCACCATCTAAAGGCACAAAGCTCCCACCCAGCAGGTGTGTACCTGCCACTCCGAACGTCAGCCCAGGCCATGGCTCAGGAAGGAGCTCAGTTGGTGTCCAACCGCTGCAGGTGCCCGGCCGTGCCACACTCACCTGGTAGGTCTCGATGGGCCGGTTCTCCATGTTCAAGTCCCACACCTTGACAGTGAGGTAGTCCCGGGTCATGATGTACCTCCCACTGTGGCTGAATTTGACATCGGAGATTGAGGAGATGATCTCAGAAAAAAATGAGCGGTTACTCGGGTCTTCAGGCTCTTCAAAAACTGTGGAAGAGGAAAGGACAAGCCCCGGCATCAGCCGAGGCAGAAGCTCCCTGATCCCAGGCCAGGGACCTGCCACCCTGTCCCAGCACCGTGGGAAGCTCCTGGGATGGAAGCAGGTATCCCTGGAACTACACTGCCATATGCAGGAAGGATCAGTGGAGACTGATCCTACGGACAGCCCAGGAACCTGGACCCCTGTCACGGCACCTCTGCTCTCCAGGAATTGGCAGGCAGCATAACTGACATCAATGTAAATATTTTATAGCCACTGCAACCTACAGATTTGATCTGATCAGTCTTTGAATAAATCCCAGGTTGAAGGAGACCAATAAAGTTCCAAATTAAATATATTTACGGATTTGAAAGTGACATCAGTGCCCTGACCAGGGTCCGACAAAGGCAATGCCAGGGGTGCCAACACACACACACAGAGGTGATGTCAGGACAGGGGTCTCAACACACAGGTGGTGCTGCCCAGTCCCCAGGTGGGTCTGTGAACCAAAGCTGGCAGCCAGGCAGGGCAGGGGCTTGGGGCAGCTATTTTTGCTTCGAGCTGAAGGCTTTTGTGTGGCTTTGCTCCTGCTGCAGAAGCAGATCTGGGCTGCTGAGCTCATGGAAAGGATTTCTGAGCACTAATTCTCTCTTACACAACAAACCTATTTTCTCTGGCACCAAGCGGGCGCTGCCCTGCCCACTTCGGCTCCCTCTGCCAGCCCTCCCTCCTTCCCAGCCCCCTCTCTGTGGCGACCTGATTGAACCCTGAGATGGCTCCGAAGGGCTGCACGGCCCGTGGAGTGATCCTGCTCCTCGGGGGACCGACAGCCTCTCCATCCCGTGCCTGGGAAGCAGCAGCAGCAGTGCCAAGTCTGGCTGGGGCTCCCCCAAAGGCAGCAATGCCAGTCCACCGACAGGGACGGGAGGAGGGATTGTGGCAGGGACACTCATGCAATGCTGGAGAGTGAAGGTGCAGCTGTGAGTTGCCTGATCACAGCAGCTTCTTATTTCTACCCGAAGCTGAAGCTGCTTTCAGTTAAGAACAGCCGTTCAGCAGCGCTGCAGCAGCGCAGTCAGCAGGGCAAGGATGAGGCAGAGCAGGTCCCGAGGGAAGGGGGCTGTGCCTGGAGCCTGCGGTTCAGGAGCTTGGCAGGTACAATCACAGGTGGCTCCTTAAAAACAAGTGGAAAGCCCGATGCCTTTTGCTAAAGGGAAATAACTGTAGAACCCCCAGCGGGGCTTTTCCTCACTTTCCCACATCTTTTCCAAAAAGGATTGCTTTTGCTGGAATTACCAGCTGCTCCTGGGATCCCAGTCTCCCCTCTGGCTTCCCCTGGTGCTTCAGATAATGCACAGGATTCCCATGTGCCTGCTGAGCCAGGGCAGGTATCCCCTCACAGGGCCACTGCTCCTCTGAGTGCTACAGCACATGGCTCTTCACAGAGTGTCCCCACAGAGCAGACATTCCTATCAGCTCCTCACATCCTCACAGAGTGTTCGTTCCTATCTAAGCTGCTGTTCCCTCAGGCCAGCTCCACACCAGGGTAACACAGATGTCAGAGAGGAGCTTCAAATAATGTGGGCAAACAAACCTTAATAAGAGAAGCACCAAGTCAGAGCTGCCCCAAGCAGTGACTGCACCATCTACATAAACCTGACAGGATGTGCAGAGCAGTTTTATTAAATATTGACAGTTATTAAATGTCTCCATTGGAGGATTCGCTCTGAAAGCCAATGTTGCTTTTCATTTTGAACTTTGATGAACTGTCTCAATTTCGACTCCCACATCTGCTGAACCACAATTGACTGCAGCTGATGCTTCGGAGGGATGGAGGGGAATCAATCAGGAGATGTCATGGGAGAGGTCACACCAAGTGGGATGCACCACCGCCAGTGTGTTGCTGAGGGCTGGTGGGACCAGGCAGTGCCCAAACAAAGGGAAATGCTGGGGGCTTCTGCTGCTGAAGTGTCAGGAAAATGAATTTTGTTTGCTCCTTAATTGTATTATGATTTTCAGCTGGGAACCGTTGCTGTCAGACTGTGAGCCATGGCTGGGAAACACAGGGACAGACCAGGTGTGTTTTCCTCAGCATTTGGGAATACTGCCATTCAGTATTTCCCAAACTACCACCAGCAATGTGAGCTTTCCTCTGTCTGCTTTACTCTGGGTTAAAAACAGGTATTGGACTGCAACTGTGGCTCAGGATCCCAGAAGCAGCAGCTGGGGTGTAATTCCCTACCACACCAGGAGACCTAAACCCAAACACAGCCAGGGGCTTGCTGGAGGCAGGTTGTTAGTGGGGGGCTGCAGTCAGCTGCACCTAGTTTGTGCATCTTGTCCTTGCAATGTGATCACACTCTGAATACTGAAAGTCTCCTTAACTTCCCATGGGATACTGACCACTTTCTGAAGCAAACTCACACAAGAAGAGGAGACACAGGGGTTTGGCTGCCCAGGGACATAGCACAGCGGCCCAGGGCTCTGCCACACCTCGTTATCTCTAAGGCAGGTACCAAACCCCTTCAGTCTGTCCCACCTCTGTGTCTGATTTTCCACACTGTGCCCAGCACAGGACTGCCTTCCAGGAGCTGCCAGGGCACAATGAGCAGCAGCAGGTATTTGCGAGCCCACCCATGAATGCCATGGTGTTCGTGCCTATGTTCCACTGAGCAGTTGCTGACAAGGAGAATATTCCCCATAAGCACCACCTGACATGTGCAGGCTGAGCCAGGACCGGCTGTGCTGGACACAGCAGCTCACCCATCCCCACAAGTCCCACTTACTCCGAACTTCAAGGGGGCTTTTCTGCCCCTCCTGACCCCTGTGGCATCAACCACAGCTGACAACAGGACCCGGGGCTGTTCAGACAAACAGCCTGAAGGAATACAGTGATCCCTGTCTCTGGCATTGACAGCTCAGTAGTTGCTGTGCACTGACATTCCCACGACCCTTTGAACCCAAACCATCACCATGGTGGTTTTAACCTGCTCCCCAAAAGGTGTGGAGCCAGGACACAGGGGAAGCTGCTCCTCCTGGGGACAGGCAGGATGTGTGAGGGTGGGTGGCCATGGGGACCAGAGCCTGGCACAGCAGGGGGAGAGGAGACAAGGTGGTAGGGCAGACCCAAGCCCAGGTGGTTCTCCACACTCCCTCTTTTGTGCTCCTTTAACCCAAGGGGCCCCGCACTCACACTTGGCGTGGCGGTCGCAGAGGGCGGCGGTGCGCATGTCACACAGCCGGATGGTGCCTTTGCTGCTGCTGTACACGAAGGTGTTGCAGTGGTGCGGGTGGAACTCGGCGGCCGTGATCACCTCCGTCAGCTCCTCCATGTTGGCGGGCTTGATGTCCACGATGTCTGGCAGGGCGAGTCAAGGAGCCCACACAGCCCAGATCAAACCCCACTCCTCCCAGGGGGTCTCCTCCCACCCCTGCTCCTGCTGATGTCCCTGGGCACAGGGGCTCCCCCTCGCCCCAGGCAAACGGGGTGTTCCCGGGTGGCAGCACCATCCTGGGGCAAAACTGCAGCATAGAGAGGGCCCAGCTCCCACCAGTGCAGGGGAAAGCCAACATCCAACACATTTTCTCTTCAGCTGGGAACCCCAGCTCTGGTACCACAGCCAGGAGACCCTCTGCGGGGCACAAAACCTAATTTGTCCATCCGCCCCAGGCCAGAATAAACATCTTTTATTGCAGCGTGGCGGCTCAAAACCCAGGGCATAACAGCCAACAGAAAACCCCCTCTAAGTCCCTGGGGCCATCTGAACTCCCTGAGGATTGACCCAGATTTAGTTCTTCTCCATCTTTGAAAAAAAGCAGGCACTGCAGCCCTACTTTCCCACACCCACTCTGAGCTCCCACAGCCACACGCCTGTGACTGCTGAAATCCTCTCCAGCTGCCTAAACTGTGCCCCAGGGATTTCTCGGCAGGAAACACCATATAAATATCACTGATGATTAGTGCCCCGTGTTATTATTTCCGATGCAGCTGTTACAAGGGTGACTGGTACGACCTCATTTGTACGGCGGTGACTGGCAGCCTGTCACCTGCTGCAGGGTATAACGGGGACCGCACCATTAGTGTCTCCATCTTCCCCAAGGCATCTGTCTCCTCCACCACCTGCAGATCCCCCTCCCTCCACCCACCCCACCAGACCCTGCAGGTAAATTCAGAAACGTGTCACCCTCACGGCAGGTGACAGCAGCAGCAGTGGTGATGCCAGCTGAGCCCCGTGCCGTGGAGGGAGCGGCTTGGTGTGATGGCTGGATGTGTTCGCGGGACACAACCCAGCCTCCCGCCGGCAGCAGAGGCAGAGATGAGAGGGCAGTGCCTTGGCAATGACACCTGGGACTGGGGACCTCGGGCACTCTACCATCAGGTGCACAGCAGGCAGCACTATTTCATACTCCTGAGCCCAGGCCAGCCTTGCCAGAGGGTGAAGCTCCTGTACTGAGGCACTGAGACTGGGTGCGGAGCCAAGCAAGCCATTGCACTGCCTGGTCACTAACCCCCACAGGCACGGGCACAGCCCTGGCCCTCATCAGAATCCAGGGCTGTCCTCAGGGCTATGTGCACCAAAGGATACTAAAACTTTGATTTGTGATTTCAAAATTCCACAGGTTTATCCTCAGGTCATCCGCTGACATGTAGGTCTCGTAGTCGCTGTTGACGGAGATGGAGTTGATGTGGTAGGTGTGTGCGTTGGCAAACACCCTCCGGGGAGTGGCCTCCACCATCAGGTCCATGGGCCGGAGCACGGGGACCTGCAGGATGGGGAGCAGAGCATCAGCACCAAGGGACAGGGTCTGGTCATCCCCCCCAACTCATGCCAGCACCTGGCGTGGGGGGACACCCCCACAGCGTCCCACAGAGTTCTGGCTGCCAGCGCTCCATCCTACCTGCCTAACAGACTCTCTCTAGGAAAACCTAATGCCTTCTCAAACAAAACCAAAAGCCTTCTAATTTTGAGAGAGGCTCCAGGATGCTTAGACCACAGTGAAGCAGCAAGAGCCCAGTAAACCAGGCTCTGATCTTGCTGCAGCAAGTGCTCCAGCTTTGAAACAAAAAAACAACCAAAAAACTTCTGCCTCGTTTTGTCACTGATAGCTGGGACCTGATATTCCTGTAGCATTTCTAACAGAAATGCATTTCTTGAGAGAGCCAGGTCAGCACAAGTTTTCCTTTAACCTTTCTGCATTTGCCTCACAGCAAACTGACGGAAGTAGGAGATGAAAAGGGACAGAGCGAGGGACACATAGGCAAGGGCAGAGGGAAGGACCAGGGACAGAGCTGCCTTTAGATGAATCAGCATAACCCAGAGGGGATGGGGAGATGCAGTAGGGACCATGTGTGTGAGGAGTGGGGTCAGTAATAACTTCGGACACAACGCTTTGAAGGAAACTTAATACACCAGGAATGTGTCAGTCCGTGCTCCTGCTCGCCAGTGAGCTGTTCCCTCCAGCTACTTCATTACTTTTATTATCTGTGTGCTGCCTGAAGAGATTTCCCATGGCTGCAGAGGTGGGGATGGGAGTGACAGCCAGCTCGAGTGACACGAGAGCACTGGCGCTGCCAGCTCAGAGCCTGAGCCTAATGTGACGAGCCTGCCTGCTAATTCCACCTGACACAGCCAATGATGCATCGTTTGCGCTGACGGACTCTGCTCAGCCAGCTGGAGACGGGGGACAGCGGCTCCAGGACCACAGGGACCGGCTGTCAGCCTGACCGTCGGGAACACGATGGTTGTGCAAAGAGAAAGGGTTCAGTAGCTTCACCGAGCCTGGCTGGACATGAAAACAAGCACAGAGAAGGCTTGTCAGGGGATTCTGCTCAGCGAGATGGCTCTGTGAGACCCGGTACAGCTCGTGGTCAGACCTGGGCTGGTCCCCATCCCCAATCCAGGTAATCCTGGGCTGATCCCAGCATCACAGGCGCTTGCAGCTCCCAGTGCCCCAGCACAATTCCCTACTTGTTCCTACATGGCAGCCACTCAACCACGGTGGTACAACAAACTCCTCAGCCAAGAACATTCTCCACGTTACTTCAGAGCCAAATCCTGGGGAGACTTCTTTTATGCCTGGGACTTGGCCCATTCCCAGACAAAACCCCACGAGAGCAACAAACCTGGTCATGCATGACTGGTTTGTTAAGGCAGGGATTTTTATCTGCTACTGTGGGAAGAATCTGCACTGAAATATGGAAACCAGCACACCCACATGCTGCAAGCTTTTGCTTAAGGGTATCAGCAATCAGGATTTAACCCTGAAAGGACTTTGAGGCAGG
The DNA here is from genome assembly GCF_001715985.3 of Manacus vitellinus. Lineage (NCBI taxonomy): Eukaryota > Metazoa > Chordata > Aves > Passeriformes > Pipridae > Manacus > Manacus vitellinus. The sequence continues at coordinate 6,134,510 of NW_021939882.1, forward strand.
AGCAGCCAGGAATGTACCAGGAGCACATATTGGTTTGAAAAGCTCATCCCCCAACAGTGGGATCCTGCAGCGCAGGGAACCCTGGCTTGGGATGGCTGAAGGGAGCAGCTGCCCAGCCCTCAGCTGCAGTGGAGAGGGAACATCAACAAATGGGGCAATGTGACAGCAACTGGAACTGGGTCTTATGCTTTTTTGAAGCAGGCACAGGCTGAGTCAGCGTCTGCCCAACCAACCTGACTCTATCAGCAGTGCCATGGCAATCCTCAACAGCAGAGGCCTCCTCACACATCCCTGCTCCAGCTCCGGAGCCCACCTCAGGGCAGGCTCTGGTGTCACACACACCCATTATTAAAGGGTAATTCAGTGTAACAAAGCGCATCAAGTACACAGAAAGACTGTCAAATAAAATAAAGCACTAATAAATTCAATTACTTTCTCTTTTCAGGAAGGGGGGAATTCCAGTCATTTTTCATTTAAAACAAAATATGTCTTAATTTTTCTTCCTGCCTTTAGCAGGCACCCCCTGCAGAAGAGATGTCCCACTCACTCCAGGCACACATGACACTTGATCCCTCTCCCTGTGTCTGGTGAAGGCTTCCCCGAGCTTATGAGACACTAACCTGCCCTTGAGCTGTAAAACTCATTTACTCTGTGGCTGGGGTGGAGGGAGCTGGCCTTCCCACCACTGCTACTGTGCATCCTCCTGCCACCTCCAGCCCTGAGCGAAGGACCACAGTGCCGGGGATGTGGTGTCAGTAATTGCCCCTGTCCCCATCAGGCTTCCCCTTTCATTGTCTGTCGTGTCGGCTGTCACCAGATGCTCCCTGCGGAAAAGCTCCGCGTGGCCGAGCTCTCCGTGTCATCCACAGTGCTGTGATGGACGTGGCCTGCAGAGCCACAGAGATTCGGTGCTTCTCAGGAACGCCTCATCCTCTGCCCAGAGGTGCCACGTGGCAGCAGCGTTAGCAAAGCACAGGTCAGTATATGGGGGAAAGGATCAAGGGCTCAGCTCCTGGGACAAACAGTCGCAAACCTCCCAAAGCCCACAGCCAACGTGTGCCGGGTTTGAGCTGCCCTGCACTGGGGGTCAGGTGGGGACATGGACCTCCCACACAGCCCCACAGAGGGAAGGGACCCAACAACCCACATGCAAAGGGAAAGCAATGCTGTGAATCCTCATGGGACGCACCAGAGGCCAGGAATTCACAAAGGGTGTGAATATGACATGACTGACTGCAGTGGGACCACCTACCCATTTCTGTGCAATGGAGAGGGGGGGTTGCTTCTGGTTACCTCCATGGAAACCCTCTGTGCCCAATGGACTACTGCAGGACCAGCTGCAGGCAGCTCCCCCTGTGACCCTGACAGGCACAGCCATGCTCAGCTGGGCCAGCCGTGCTGTGAGCCAGTGGGGAGAGCTTTCCTCGCTCCTGCATTTACAGCAGGACACACATCCCTCTCCAGTGAGAGCTGAGGGTGGTGGTGCCAAGCCAGCACAGTAGTGGTGCCGGATCAGGACAGTGGTGGTGCCAGATCAGCACAGTGGTGATGCCAGGCCAGCCCAGTGGGTAACTGTGCAACCTCACTCCCCCCAGCCCACCCCACTGCTCTGCACCAGCACGGCTGGCACCCAGCTTGCTGCACAGCCTCCCACAGGATTTGGACAAGGGGGATTAGTCAAACTGAAGCCTGGATTGACCCCAGCCTTGGGTCTGCGAGAAGGAAACTATAATCCAGTCCCTGGCAAATCGGGAGCAGAGCGAGCGCTCAGGGATAAATCCAGTGAGTTTTCCACCCACCCCAGCAGCTGAGCTCCTCCAGCAGCTGAGCTCCCCCAGGCACACTCCCCATTCATTTCCTACCTACACAAGGCACATTCTGTGGCTGCCCAATGTCACCTCCAGATTAATATTTTGCAGACGAAACGAGCATCAAACACTATTTTCATGGTAGACTGACAATTTCATGCTCCTCAGGATTTTGTCACATAAGACCTGCCCTGTGATATGCGGAAGGGACCTTCCTGTGGGAGGACAAAGCTGCTGCCTCACTGCTCATCCACACAGCTGATGGAGCTGCTGGTTCCACCTCTTGTCCCCAGACATGACCCTCACTGCCCAGCACTGCACTCACACTGCTCCTTCTGTTGCCTGTCCCTGATCCTGTTCTCAGACATGGGCATGGACTTGTTGCCCACTAAAGACCCACCTGAGTCTGCAGAGATCTCAGAGAACAAACAGAACATTTTTCTTATCTGAAGTTAAACCCCTGAACTCCTCATGCTACTCCCATCAGAACAGCATTCCCCTTAAAGAGGTGATGGTTTGAAAAGATGGGTTTTAACTTACTTCTCCCACTGAAAAATAGCCAGTGTCAGTAAAATCCCACCAGGCAGTTCACAGTTTCCCTGTTTTTCCAAGGAGGAGTGTGCAGAAACACAGCCATGTTCCCAAACCCCATTCACAGTGATTCAAACCCATGTGATAACCCTGCCTGGCACGTTGCTGTTACAGCACGTCTGGACACAGATACCAGCAGGGTCATTGCTGTGGAAAAGAGAGGAAAAATATCTGAAAGGTCAATGACTCTGAGCCAGTGCCCCCCCAGCAGCCTCCCAATGTGTGGTGGTGAGCCCAGAGTGGACAGAGCAGTCAGGATGCCCCAAAGGGCAGCCGAGCATGTGGATGTCACACCCTGAGGGGCTGGACCTCAAAGGGCAGCCAAGTGTGTGGATGCCACACCCTGAGCTGCTCTGAGGCACTGGAAGCAACTAATTAAAACGGGAAAACCCTTTTTGTTTTTTTTTTTCTTAGTTTCCATGGCACTGCTTTGCTGACGAACATTTGAAATTGATTAGTTCTGCCATGTGCATTGTACAGCCAAAAAAAGCCAAATGGCCCACACTGCCTTGCCACTTAAATGCTCTGTGGAATGTACACAAGGAAAAGAGACAAATCTCTTTGCTGGGGCAGAAAGGCAACAGCTACAAACATGAAGAATTAGGCACACAACAGCCCTGCCCATCACACCTTCCCAGCAGTGGCACAGCCCACGCCAAACACCGGCAGCACCCGGTGCCCGCCGGCTCCGTGGGACAGAGCACCCAGGGTGTCACCACAGACTGACTGCTCTGTGAGGGACCAAAGCAAACACATCCTCTCTTTGAAAAGGTTTAAACCCTGAATATTACTTGTGTCAATTATCTCTTGCACACATCCCATGGCACAGGTACAGCGAGCGGCGCTCAGGAGCACATCGAGGCTGTTACACGAGGCTGAAGGGCTGCAGTTATTAGACCTGGGGCGATTCAAATCAGCAGAGCTCCTCTCCTGACAGCAAACACCACACTTCACACCCTAAGCAGAGTTAAATATTCCTTTTGCACTATGTGGGTTAGAAATTCCTCAGAGGATGATGCTCATCAAGCACATTTAAACCATTAAGCCAAATGGGTGAGAAATGACTGCAGCAAGGTGGGTTTAAAACCCTTTTTTGCTTGTTTGTGGTTGAAAATTAAACGGTGGATGGATGTGGCTTTACTCCAAAGCACGAGCATCACAGGACAATTACACGTCAGAGATACACCAAGCTGCAGCAAAACGGTTACAGCTATGTAAATATCTGTCTAAGTAAAATCATCAAAACATTAGATCAAAAGGAGCTGGCAGAAGACTCCTCAATCCTCTGTCCTCAGGGACCGCAGGCACTACACAGCAGATACCAATAACCATAACACCGAGCACTTACAGCGTGTTTTACCTCCCAGTGCCGTGGTGAAGCAGGAGCTGCGCTCCTGTGGGGCCACTCACCAGGAGCAGGAATGGCAGTGCCTGATCCCAGTGACTGGCAGACACCAAACAGCAACTCCTCCAGCCACACAGCACTGAGTTGCTACCAGGAGTGAAAAGGGCTGAGAGTAAAACAAAAGCTGAAACTTTCAAGGCAGAGAGTGGACTCCAGCAGTGTCCAGCTCTCTGATATTTCAGTTTGCCTTTCCACAGGGGAAAAAGAAATCCTAGGACCTTCTCAGTGTGTTTAACCAGAGAAGGAAGCACTACCTGGGGTAACACCTTTAACACTTCTGCTTTTCCAAACCCTGCTTCGTGCCCCACTGAGCTGTTGGAGCCCCAGCTCCAACAGCTGGATGCCAAGCAAACCTCTCCAACAGGCTGTCAGGTAATGGCATGTTAGGCTGGAAATGCTGCCTGAACAGCAGATACACATCTACATGAAACAAATGGTCTCTTGCTCTGTAAAGGAAAAGGCTGCCAGACACCAGGAGCAACCCCATACAGAGACAAGAATTAACCACCTGCCCAGGGTTCTCAATGGCATCATCCACAATGGAACTGGGAGCCACAGAGTGAGGTCAGGGCAATCACAGTAACAATTTTGTACTATAAAACCCACAAGTGCTCACAATGCAAATTCTGATAGGATGATAATAAATTACCAGATGGTCTGGTCTGCTTACTGTCATGACCAGGAGGAAAACTCATGTAGAGGAAGTACTTGTGCTCCCACAGCAGCACCAGCTGCACATGTGAATGCTCCAGGATAGGTAGGCTCATGTCCTGCCTCCTCACCAGGATGGACACGGCCTGTGGGGTGGCACAGCAGCAGTGTGGCACTGGGGTACCTGACACGGGACAGAACGTGGCACTGGTGGCACACCTGCCCAGAGCTTGCACAGCCCCACAGCAGCTCTCTCCTCCGTTCCCATGCCTATTCACCATCCAAAGCACTGGCCTCCAAACAAGGATGCCCTCTGACATCAACTGACCAGGGCAGGATGGCACTGCAGGTACCAGGGCACACAGGGGACACCAACAGCAATTTTCATCCAAGCCCCTGCAGTAAAAGGCTCCTCGACAGCCACGGTTCCCCACACTCACCCGTAGCATGGTGATCATGGAGGGGTCTCGGAGACGGCCATCCTCATCCTTGAGGTTGTATCCCTCCGGTCTCTTGTCCCGCTCGCTGACCTTCCATAGCTTCACAGTCTTATCTGGGGGAGGAGAGAGGAGAGTGTCACCTGAGCCACACACTGATGGACACACCAAGACCATGCTGGTTGGAAAAATCTGCTGTCCCCCAATGCCACATGCTGGAAGGGGTGACAGATGTACCTGTCCCCACAGAAAGCTGCTCACGTGCAGCTCTGCAGAGGAGCAAAGACACATGGGGCATTCTGGACACACCTCAAAGGACATGACAGGGTTTCTGTAGCTCACTCAGAGTTGTCCTGACTTTCCCCACCCAGAACTGTGCACAGACCAGTACTCACCAGGGACCAAAGTCAGCTCCAACCTCCCCCACAGTTCCCTGTCCCCTCCTGGTGTCCCCTCCCGGCATCCCATTCCCTGTGCCACAGAGCCCCTGGGGAAGGAACCCCAGGAACACGTGGGGTTATTCTGAATAATGGTGTTTTCTTTGCTCCCTCCTGGCAGGGACTCCATCCATAGTTTATCATCACTTCCACCAGGTTTCATACACAATCCCATCATCCATCTTCATTTTCTCCCTTACACGGCAACTCCAATGGAGCACCATTAATTTTGTTTTTATTAACCTGCTCTACTTTGGGGGGTTCGATATAAAATGTTAGTGTAACAGTAAGAACAAAAAGAAACAGCATAACACGGGAGTATTTCCAAAAGAATCATTCTGATAACCTGCCTGCGTATGGAACACCATCCCACATGGAAGAGTAATATCCCTGTTAATCAAAAAACTATTTAAAAACTCAATTAACAGAACATTATGCTGTATAATTAATCTTAATTGCATTTCAATGATTCTCCCCTCAAATGAGTTTAGTAAGTCTTTGAATTTTATTACAATGATCAATAGAGTCAATTCTACAACACAAAGTAAGTTGGTTATGGAAGATGATTAGACCCCTCCTTTTCCCCTGAAGTAATTAAGTCACATCCATCTTAAGGTCCCATTCATCCCAAGTAATATTCCTGGATCCTCATGATATTTATCAGAACATAACATGGAACTGCTGAGCTGAACGGAACTGCAAATTGAAACAAATCAGCTGCAGTTTGTCTTAAAAAAAGAAAAAAAAACCCACAAGAGTTCCCAGGATCCAAAGAATAAAAACCAAAAGTTGTCAGCGAGGAAGAAGTCTCCCTCCCTCCACCTCCCGTTCTCTCTGAGCCCAGGCACCCACGGCCGTGGGCACTCACCGTTGGTGGAGAGCAGGAAATAGGCCGCGTTCTGCTGCGGCAGCCATCGGATCTTATTGATCTTCTCCTCGATCTCCAGGCTCTTCAGGTAATCGAACTCCGGCTCGTGGCTCTGGAAGGTGCTGTAGACATTGTACTCTCCCCTGCGGTGGGGCTGGTTCTTGCTCTGCAGAGGGAGAGGCAGGAGCTGAAGGCGCTGGCAGCGGGCTCGGGGCTCTCCAGGGTTTGTGAAGCAACGCAAGAGCAGGGCTGGACACCCCGGGATGGCCTCTCCTGGCACCAGGGCTCCTGGTGTGCTCAGTGGGAACAGAGTGGGAACGGAGAGGGGACAGAGGAGAATCGGAGAAGGAACAGAGTTGGAATGGAGAGGGAATGGAGCAGGAACAGAGCGAGAACAGAGTGGGAATGGTGGGGGAACAGAATGAGAACACAGCGGGAATGGAGAAGAAATGTAGAGGGAATGGAGTGGAAACACAGAGGGAATGGAGAGGGAGTGTAGCATGAACAGATCCCACCGCACTGACCATTCCCAGTGAATGGGTGGGACTGAGCTCCAGCTCCTGCTGGGTGCTGGACTCGCCACAGAGGAGCCACTGGCAGCAGCCACTGGTATGGGATGGGCAGTGCCTGCCCAGTGGGTCCATGGTTACAGAGTAAGGATAACACAGCAAGAAGCAGGAGTGGTCCCTGTGGGAACTGACACTGTGCCCCAGTTCAGTGCTTGGAAGACACCGTGTATCTGCAAATGCCACAAATGAACCAACGGCACCGGGCTCCAAACAGGGCTGAGGTAATTAAATAAAACCACCGTGGAGATGAACCTCCCACACACGAATGGAGCATTTGGGGGGGTGAAGCCCCACATGTCCCCTGGAGCAGGAGCTGAGCGGATACACCCGGAGTGATGCTGGAGGCTTAAAGTTCAAGAAAAGCAGCAGAGTAATGAAATGAGAGGGAAAGGAGAAATGAAATAGTGATGGAAAGGCTGATGACTGTCTACACATGCAACTTTTAACCACTGGGTTCTCTCCAGCCTGAAGAGAAATAATTTTGAGGCTTTAACTTTGAGAAAAATTTAAAACTGTGACATGTCTCATGGCCAGGTCTGACTCATCCCTTTCAGTGTGGGGGAGGACAGGTCCCACCAGCTCAGCCCGGGCCAGAGCAGCAAACCAGGATGGCTTCGGAAATGGTGGGGACCCTCCCTGGTGGGGGGAGCCAGCACAGCTCCTCCAGCCAGGCTGGCAGGGGACCCACCAGCGCTGGGCCATGCTGAGGGCTGAGGGCCAAGCACACACCACCCTGGCAGGTGTGACCTCCAGCTTCCAGCAGAGCGTTTGCTAACAATTCCTGGGCAAAGTTTGGGAAGGGAAATGCGATCGTTGCATCCATCTACACTTCCCAGAATTTTGGTGGTGTGAGGGGGCTCTTGGGGTGGTGTCACCTCTGAGACAGGCTCTCACCACACACTCAGACCCGCTGCCTGATCCCTGTTACACTTGGAACAGAAGGATGCAGGAAATGTGACTTATGGAGGGTGTCTGACAGGAGGAAATCTGGCCCTGCTGATGTTAATAGTGGCTTTTCAGCTTGGAGTCTGCCAGGAGAGCCCTGAGGTTAGGAGTGACACAGGCAGATTAGGAAACAGCAGGACGCTTCACTTAAAAGGATAAAATGGGCATTTTGCATTCACTGGCACTTACCTCCTGCTCACGCTGAAATATTACAACCCGGCCCCCCTTGTCCCCTGTTGCCAGTAACTCTCCAGTGTGGTTGAACTCGACTGTGGAGATGATGTCAGCTGAGAAGGAGAAGACAAAGACAATTTAAGTAACTGCAGCCTGGTTTCCGCAGGCATCCAGAAAGCGCCATTCCCCGTGCAGCTACACGCCCTGTCAGTGCTCCATCCCCTGTGGCATCTCCATAAATCCCTGTTTTTCTATTGTCTCTAACACTAAACAGACCCAGCATTCTGGAACTATGCTGTCATGAGCCCAGACCTGCCTGGTGCTCCTGCCCGGTGCTCCTGCACCCCTGCCCTGGCCTGTTCCCCAACACCGGACCCAGAGGGATTTCCAGGCACTGTGCCTGTGCTAAATGCAGCCTGGGGACTGCTGCTGGCAGCACAGGTGCAGGGCTGGGTGGCACAGCATGGCATGGCACAGCATGGCACGGCATGGCATGGCACGGTCCCCCAGGGGAGTGCCCTAGGGAGTCACCCCACCGCTTCGGGTGACACAATTGATTCCTGGGACCTGGCGAGGGCTCAGTGCCACCAGTGCCCCAGCACCTCATCCTGGCACCTGCCATGGCACCCGGGTGTTGGGCAAGTCTCACTCCCACCTGGCCCTTATGCCACCTTCTGTCTGGAGTGATGGTTTGCCTTCCTCCTCAGAGGAGAGGGAGCAGATGAATGAGGACACCTTTGTCCTCTGCCTCTGAGCTCTCCAGGCAGAGCAGCCCAGGTGACCACATCCACACCGCTGCTTTCCTGTGCCCGTTGCCAAATCTGCCACTGCCTACCAAGGTAAATTAAAGTGACGCCTTTCAGCCTTCCATCAGCCCAAAGGCCACCATGCTCACATCACTCCCTTTCCCCACAAACCAAGGTGCCATCTCCAGGGTGCTGGGCTCAGCAGCGGGAGAAGGATGGGACCTGTAACTGCAAACGCTTTAATCTGCAGTGTTTACCCTTCAGGCAACGCGGACGGGAGCTGCTAATGATTGGATTTATAGGGCCTATTTTTAGAAGAATGTCAGAGGTTAATTCCACAGCAATTACTGCCCAACTGGTGCTCACCCACTGCCTGGGGAGCCACACTCTGCCAGCACGGAGCCGGGAAACGGGAAGAGCAACCACTGCCTTGGAGCCCCAACACTGGGTGCAGGATGAATTCTGCGATGAGCAGCACTTGGCCATGACAGCTGCCAGCTCACTCCTGCCATTTGCATTCTCTGTCCCTCTCATTCCTGCAGCACCAGGACTGACAGGGCTGCACAGCCCAGGGCTGCAGCCCCGCTGCCCTGGGAAGGGGCAGACCCTGGTGCTGGCACGGTGGCAAACACTGGCTGTGCACACAGGCCATGGCACTGCCCAGGCTGCAGGCACTGGCACCTCAGAGCCCTCTGAGCACTGCTGTGGCCCCTCCTGATTATCAGCTCTGTTGTGTACCAGCAGAGAAAGCCTCAGAACCTTATAACCTGAGTTGTCCCTTCTCCCTCCCATATCCCATATCCCTCTCAGATACAGATTAGAAAGTTACAAGAGCAGATGAGAAAAGACAAAATGCAGTGACTGGCCCGGACTCCTGGTGTTGCTGGGACCACTAAGGGACTGTCTTCCAGGACACCAGGCAAGACAGCACCCCCCAAACACATGGAACAGCCACCCCAGCAGCAGCCAAGGGACTGGCCAGGCAGTGGCCATGGTCAGGCAGTGCTAACGTGCACCCCTCACTGAGACACGCTTCTGCCTTCTAAAATTACTCAGCTGAAAATGTACCTGTTTTGCACTATTTAATCCTCTCCATCCCCAGCTGCCGGTTTTAGGCCATTCCCTTTTCAATGAATTAAAAATAACTTCCATGCTGCAGCGAGACATTTTTCAGACATGACCTAATGCAAATGCATCACCCTGTCAGCAGGGCTGTGGTCTGAGACAGTAGGGCAGGGCACCACGGGGACCCTTGTGCCACCCCAGCCCACCCACCCATTTACACTGCACCCACAGGGACAGGGGGCTGCAGGTCCACATACTCTCCTGGACCTTCTGTTTACTCATGTCCGCTGTCAGGACTTCAGACAAGGATAACAACAGAGCCTGGCTAACAACACCTTTCATGCCTTAAAAAAAAGCCCTAAATGTTAAAATAACCGTCTTGTGAGCAGAAGTATCCAACCCAAGCCCACCACAGTCAACAGGAGCATCATCCCCCAACACCACGTGGGCTGGGTGCCGGCTCTTCTCCCGGGTGTCTCCAGGCAGTAACAGCAGCCTGGCATGGCGCAGGAGAACATCCCAAAGGGAAACAGAGGGGTTCTACAGAGGTTACAGCTCGGGAGCACAGAGCAGCACCAGTTCCTTTCCAAAGGTGTCTCTGGACAAGCCTGGGCCCCTCCAGCACTGGCGGTCAGTCACAGCTGCTGCCTGCACATCCCACCCACTGCCCTCAAGAGACATGACAGGGTGATTATTAATTAAAACGCACATGTATTCGCGCTGAGATGATCAATAATTTATGCTCGTTTCTCCTAAGGTTCCTTCAGCAGTTTTGTGACAACAGAAAGGAAAAAACCTTCCCTCTTTTTTGCTTTTTTTCATTTCCTTCATCACCTCCTACACGCTCAGTGCCCCCAATGCGGGAATTTAAAGCAAACAGTTTCCATGGAGACTCAGCCCCGCCATCCTCCCTCCCCTCCCATCCTCCCTTCCCTCGGCATCACTGCATCTTCACGCTCTCGTGCTAAAAATATCGAAGACAGGATTTGATTTCCGCCGTAGCGATACAGTTTTATGAGAAAAATAGGAAATTTACAATACACCCCCCTCCCCCTCTCCCAGTGTGGAGGAAGGCGTGCCCTCCACCAGGAATGGGGAATGACTGTTATTAAAAAGAAAGGAGATAAACCAGGGAAGCTTATGTCGGTGCTGAGACCCGGATCCCTGGAGCAGCCTGATCCGCAGCAGGGAGCTGTCCACACAGCCATCCCTCCCCTTCTGATCACCAGGGCAGGGGCCTGAGTGCCCTTTCCCTGCTCCTGGAGCATCCCAGGCACCTCGTCCTCGCTCCCAGAGCATCCCAGTACCTTGTCCCTGCTCCCACCACATCCTGCCTGCCCCAGCTTTAGCAGCAGCTCTATGCAGAAGGGCCCTGGTACCACCTGTCTGGGTGGGGAGGCCATGAGACACCACACATGTCCCACCACCCCTGCCAGGAGCACATGGCCCCGACTGGCACAGGATGGCATGCCCAGTCCAGCCCGTGAGGCCCAGGCAACAGCAGGAGTCAATGGTGGCAGGGGCATCCCTGGACTCAAACCCACCGGCCAGAGGGGTGTCCCCCAGGCCCCCCAGGGGCTCTGCCTACTCACTGCTTTCCCAGTAGGACACATCTCCTTTGGGGTGGGTAGTGTAAGCAGGCCTCTGACAACATAGCATCATGGAATTGTTTAGGCTGGAAAAGCCCTCTAAGATCACTGAGTTCAACCATTCCCCCAGCACTGCCAAGGCCACCACTAAACCATGTCCCCAGGTGCTGCATCTCCTCATCTGCCACGTGCCTCCAGGGATGGGGACTCCACCACTACCCTGGGCAGCCTGTGCCAGGGCTGAACAGCCCTTTCAGGGAAGTAATTTTTCCTAATATCCAATCAAAACCTCCCCTGGTACAACTTGAGGTCATTTCCTCCTGTCCTGTCCCTTGCTCCCTGGGAGCAGAGCCTGACCCCCACCTGGCTCCACCCTCCTGTCAGGGAGTTGTAGAGAGCAAGGAGGTCCCCTATGAGCCTCCTTTTCTCCAAACTGAGCTCCCTCAGTCGCTTCTCATGAGATTTGTGCTCCAGACCCTTCCCCAGCTCTGTTGCTCTCTGGCACTGGGGGATGGGAAGGCTGTGAGGGGCTTTGGGACCACGGCGCCGGACGCCCCACTCTCTTTATTATCTGTATAAATCACTCGGTGGACGGCACCACACACAAAGCCTCCAACTGCAGATGACAATAAATCGGGAAGCACCATAAATAACAGCAAACCGGGCTGCCAAATGAAGGATTTAGATCATTCAAATCCCAGGCTATGAGTTGCCAAATCCAGTTTAATGCTGATAAGTGTGAGATAATAACTCACCGCAACCACATCCCTCCTCCTCCCGTTAGATCCCCTAACAGAGAGAGAGGGCTGTGGGGGTTTGCCAAGGGGACAGGGATGCAGTCCCCAATCAGGACCACGACCAAGTCATGGCACAACGATCCACTCCCAGCCTGCTGCTCGGCTGCCAGAGAGAAAGCAAGTGGGACACCAACGGGTCCCGTTAATGGAAAACAAAACCTACATCTGAAACCACTCAGGCGGATGAAGAAAGCACAAGGAGGTCATCAAAAATTAAGGGGTTTGGGGGAGGATGTCTGGTAATGGGAGAGCCAGAGCACAAGCCCACCCACAGATCCCCTGAGGGTGGCTCAGTGCATCCCACTGTCCCTGCATCCCACCATGCCTTGGCAGGAGGTGGACTCTGAGCTCAAAAGGGGCTTTCAAGGAGGACACAACCCTTTCAGTTTTCACTGAATAACTCTATACAACTCTCAGCCTCCCGAGGAGGACTCCTGGGTCTGTCCCTCAGTGACAGCCTGTGGGTCTTACACTGCTCAGGAAATGGTGAGACTTTGCATTTCACTGTTTAAAAGAAATCCCTTTGGTCTCCCTTTCTGTCTGCTTCTCTAAAGAAAAAAAAAAAACCAAGAAAAAAATATATAGCAAGTTGTTTACTCTGAAAGGCACATGCTGGCAGCAATGAGGAATTGAAGCCCATGGCAGGGCTTTACATGCAGTTTGATGGGAGCTGTAGACACACCAATGCTCAGGCCAGAACACCGCAAGGCGCCCTGAAGGAACCAGGTCCTGCTCTCCCTTCTGTCAGGTCAGATTTACCCCAGCACCACCAGCAGCTGCAGCAGGGCTGGACCCCCATCCCCACCCCAGCAGGCAGAGCAACAGGCTCATCCAAAGACCCAAACACAGCTTTCTTCCCTGCCCATGAAAAAGTGTCAGTGAGGAACCGAAACGTGGGGGCTTCAGGGCCCCTCAGGTACAGAAAGGACAGGCTAAAGAGGAATAAAACCTGGGCAAGGCTATGGAGCTTGAAGGAGACAGGGAAGTGCCACTTCACTCCTACAAGAATGGGGCAAGGTGTGATGTGCAGGGTGATGTGGGGAGCCTGGGCCATCAATCCTCCCCCAAACTGTGTGGTCCATGGCAGGGGGGGTGTGAGGTGGGAGGGCAGAGGACAGCAGAGGTTAAACTGGGATCTAATTGCACGCAAAATCACATGTGATTGATCGGCATTGATTCTCCCCTGCTGAGGTGAATGATAGCCCAGGAAACAGAAATCAATTCCACTGCATTAAGCCCAGTAAGGATCTTGTAGCATCAGCAAAATGCCCTGAAACACCACTGCTCGCCAACACCACGAAGTGAAGCACAGCGTGGCACACCATGGCATGGCACAGCACAACATGGCATGGCCCAGCATGGCACAGCACAACATGGAATGGCATGGCATGGCACAGCACAACATGGCATGGCATGCCACAGCAAGGCACAGCATAGCATGGTACCTCCACCTGCCTGCCTGCTCCACCCCAGCCAGGCCAGGGCTGTGGTGGAGGACAAGGTTTATGGAAGAACTGAGCCTGAGCACTCACAAGCCCCGGGGAAAGCCCAGGCCCATCCCTCTGCCCATCCTGAGTCCTGTTTCCTGCCAGGATCGGGCTGGAATCATGGCTCAGATAGGACCTCCTGGCAGCTTTGGGCAGGGCTGGATGCACTGCTGAGCCCCGCTCTGGGTAAGGCTCCTCATCGCGATGATGCAGTGCTGCAGAGCCAGCAGCAGCTGCTCCTTCTCCCCAAAATGGAATAACTCTCCTAGATTGAAGTTCTAAAAATACTGGCACATTCCAAATTTCTCTGCCCTTGTTACAGCAGAGAATAATTTCATGCTACCGACCTAAAGGAAAGAAACTTCCATCTGGCAGCTCCCCCCGTGCTGCTGCAGCACCCCCACCATAGCGCCCATCTCAGAGTCCTGGTGTGCAAGAAAGTGAATTTACATCTCTCTGCCATCCTGACCAGGTGGAACTGCTGGAAAGGAGAGTTCATGAGGAAATAATGTCACGGAAGGGTTTGGCACAGAGACTCACGGGGAGCAGTGGCTCTCACGGCCGCAGGTACCTGGGTGTGCAGGACAGGGCTGTGAGAGGAGTGGGGTGAGTGCTCCTCAAAGCTGAACGCACCAGCACAGACCATGCAGCCTCAGGATGCAATGGTCAGGTCATCCATAGGAGGAGAATAATAAAACAGAGAAGAAAGTGAAGAGCAGCTTTCAGGCAGAACCATAACTTAGCCCAGCTGCAGAGGTGAACAGAGCAGGGCAGAGTGTTGGAGTTGCCTTTGGCTGGGCTACCTTGGCCCTTGGCACCCGGCCCAACCCAGTGCCTGCACCTGCCCACCAGCCCTCACTGGTCCTGGGTTTGTACATGCAACACAAAACTCCTCTTTCGGCATCAAGATGCACAACTCATTAGCTCTTGGATTAATGGCAGCTTTTAATTGGTCGGGCTATGAACACCTTATAGAGCTGTTACACATCACACCTGTGATGGAGAAACAGCATGTTAATTAGCATGGGACCTGAGAATCTCTCTACCAGTGCAAATAACCCTCACTTTGTGAGGAAGACCAACAGTTGGTTGAGGGTGCCCCAGAGCACCCTGCTGCCAGGAGACCTGGAGCAATCCTGCTGGGCAACGGGAGCTGGCAGGGAGGCTGCGCTGCATCGCCCACTTGAGGGAAGCAAACGTGCCCCCAGCTCTGTGTGGAGCAGGAGAGGCTCCCAGATGCTGCCTCAATTGACAGCCCAGGCTGTGGCAGGACACCTGAGGTAACCACAAACCACGCTCTCTACAGAGCACAGCAACTTCAAAGCAAACCAGTTGAGAAATGGGCAATTACTGAAATCTATCCTCTGCTGAATTATTTTTTTCTCTTTTTACTATTCTTTTCTCCATTATTCCTTTGCATGCACACACACATCAGGACAGCCCTCCATGACACGCCGGTGTTCCCATTGCCAGGGGCTCAGAGGGCAGTGCTGGGGCAGAGACTGAGGCTGGCAGAGCCTGCCCTCCCACTGCCCACAGCCCATGTCTCCCCCAGGCCCACGCTCCGGTGCCTGTGTTGTGTTGTGGAGCTGGCTCACACTGCCAGGAGCATCCCAGGTGACTGTTCTGTGCCTTGGCTCACTGCAGGATTTACGTTGGGATCCCTTTGCCAAGAGGCTTAGCGGCACAGCAGACACAACCTCCTCAATATGGCTGATTTGGGCTTAGGAACAGTGATGGAAAATCCAAGTCCATCTGCAAAATCTATCCTTAAAATAAATGAGATTCTGTAAAAAGCACCTGAGCATCAATCAAGTCCTCCACCCTTTCCACACCTTTTAAAAACTCCAAGGATTTCTACAAACCTCGGGCTCTCTACCAGGACTGTCTGGGGATTTCTCGTGCATGTGCATAAAGGCATAAGCAATGCAAAAACTTGTCTGGTTCCCAAATACCTCCCCAAAACCTGTGATTTCCAGGGACATTGCTGGTTGCTGAAACCTGAAACAGCTGACACAAGAAGCAGGAACTCACAGATGCTAACAACACCGAGCTCTTTGTATTTACAAGATCTTTATCTCCAGCAGGAACACAAAGGCTGCTTTTCTCAAAAGGTAACACCATGATGACCACTGCAGCATCAGCTCTGACCCTCAGCATGTAGGTGTGTCCCGGGAATGCCGCTGTGCAAACCCAGGAAACCCTCAGACGTGCACCCCCCATCAGTCAGACTGTTCTTACAGGGTCGGTGTGCAGACACCGGGATGGATGGATGCTTTCCAACACATTCCGTGTGCCACGCAGTCTGTCTTTCTGGTCATCTTGCTGCAGCCATCTGTTAGCTGATCAGCAAAAACTATTGACTGTTTAAAAATTTTAATTAGAAGTACCCAAATGTCAGCTAAGTGGGTAAAATTTGGAAGCAGCAAGCCTTCCTCTCACGTAGAGCAGCTGTTTGCAGCTTATGACCGAATTTTGCTACCATCTTACTCTGATGTCATTCTCTGTCGCATTATTCCAGTTTGGTGCCCCTGGAACAAGCCCTCTGCTGAACAAGGGCAGCACAACAGGCACCCACTGTGACAGGAGCTTCTCACAGGACCCAACACCCGAGCACTCAGTAACTGGCACCGCCTGCAGAGACCTATTCCATGAAGGATCACAAAACGCAATACACAAGTGGAGAGTCCCAGTAATGTGTGCCCATGGGCAAACCTGGGCACGGGGCAACAACATGAGCTGCCTGCAGCCAGGTCAGCTGGGGAGGTGGCACCGAGGCAGAAACATAGGTGGGTCAGCAGTGAGAAGCACCAGTGGGTCAGTGGTGAGATATGATGGGCCTGGCACATGATGGGGAATGAGAGGAGGCAAACAGGGAATGCAACTGATGGAATTTGAACACCTCCTGCACGGGGCAGCTGACCTTCTCTGCCATAATCTGCCTCTGCAGCAAGCACCCACAGAGGCTGTGGCTGTCAGAGTCGTGGTGCCTGAAAGAATGTGCTTAACGTCCCAGTTCCAATTCTAGGGGAAAGCAAACACACTGAACGCTATGTGCAGACGGTCCCTGGCATTTGTTGCATAGATTTGAATTTAATCAGCTAAAGATGACTTAATCCAAATCTGGGTCTGTATCAAGTAAGATGGCAGCACAAAGGGTCTGGGGCAGGTGATGCCACCCAGAGCACTGGGCTGTGCCACACCCACCTCAGCACCCATGTCTGGGAAGATGGGATATTTCAGCCTGACATCAGCCACCACAGTGCTCTGCCAGCAGCATTTCCCCTGCCCCTGTCCACACAGCCAAGTCCCACCACCCATAGAACCCCTCTCTGGGAGGTGGCATGGCCTGCCAGCACACACCACTGCCCTCCCAGTGCCTTCGGGGGCCGGTGCCACTCGAGGTCCTCCCTCCAGAATGTGCTCCATTCCCGGAGGTGCCAAAGGCACAGTGACACCCGCAACAGGTGGACACTGTCAGGCTCTGCCACCACATGTGGCTCAACGCTGCTGCCCAGCACAGCCCCACTGCTCCTCACCAGGGCACAAACCCCTCACGAGGCAGTGCAAGAGCTCACAGTAACCCAGAGCCCTGCACGGCGCGAGGCCACAACACACATTTTGTCTGCTCGCTCTGAAACTCACCACAAACTACATTTTCTGCCTACTTCAACAGTTCTTCCCACGGAAGCCGGGTGCCTGTGCCATCATTTTCAATCTGCCCCTGGAAGAGTTTGTCTCAAGACATTTTCCTTGCAGTATTTTAATTAAACTTTCTTTCTTTCAATTTAGTGTTGGGTTCATTAAGTGACGTCCTGAGCCACTGAAATGAATTGCTTAAAAGTGATTTGTGCAGCAGCTGAAGGAGCAGATTGCAGCTATAAATGAATCTGTCTTTGAACTTTGGGGTTTTGCTGCCCGGGGTGTGGAAAACACCCAAGTGCCACAAGCCCCTGGGGAAGGCCCAAGGTCTGCGTGGGCGAGGCAGCATTCCTGCCTCCTGCTGGTAAGGAACAAGGTGTGAAAACCGCTTGGTTTATAAACTGCAAGTGTAAATAACAAATATTTGTGTTCGAAAATGATCAGAAATTCCACACAGACATCTATCTTTAGTGGAAACGGACAGAAAAACTTTGCTTGTTACAGGGAATAAACTCCAGGATGTAATATGCTTCCAAATGGAAACATGGACATTCATTAGATCCAATGAAAACCCTCTCCCAGTCAGATGGGATTTAATTAAGTTGATTCTGACAGGGAATTAAAGGCCTTTGCTGGGAGGTCTGTTTCTGGTGTCGGGGTTGTATCACTGAAGCTAAACATGGCACTTCCCCAGGCAGGATCAGTGCAAAATATTTTTGACAAAACTGCTGGACTGAGATAATCTTGACATTGTTTATCCACACAGTGCAGGGACTGGAGTCAGAGCTGAACCTGGCTGTTCCAGTGAGGTCTTATCGTTAACACAGCAACACGCCAACATCAATTAGAGCGCATGGAAAACTGATTAGTCTATTCTAAACTAGTGGCAAATGATGAGAGAAGTACAGAAAATGCTCCTGCACACGAGAGGCTGGACAGGGGCAGGGAGCTGTCACTTGCCCAGACGTGGTGGCTGCTCTGTCAGCAGCTCCACGAGCAACACAACAGCCCCAGCGACGTGCTCTGTGAAACACCCAGTGCTCAGGTCACCGAGGCTCTGGCTGAGTGGTGTGTGATTCTGCTATGAATCTATGATCCTGCTGTCATAGGCTAGGAGTGATTCTGCTTAAAGTGATTGTCCACCTGGCCTCACCACATGAGTCCATGGGGAATGGGGGCTCTCGGCTCCTGCCCTGGAGCACAGCAGCTCCCAGGAGGCTGCAGCACTGGGCCAGGACATGGCCAGCACAGGACAGCACTTTGCATAAAGCTCTGATTAGCAGTAAAGAACATCACTCCACTTATATCATAGGTGAAACGTGGCACTGCAGGAATACTGATCTGGAACACAAACCTGTTACTGCCACGAGAGGAGTGGGGTGAGCCTGAAAATGGCTTGGATGCAACAGGAGAAGGGTTAGTGAGTGTCTCTGCAGCACTCTTGGTCAACAACCAACAGACATAACTATACAACATCCAACAACTTCCACTGAAAAGCCTCAGTGACAAACAATACATTCTCTTACAGAGCACCTTCAAGAAATGAGGTAAGAGCTGTCCCCCTCATCTCCATTCCTCCACATGTTGTCAGTGAGAAAGCAGGTTACCAGATGTTACCAGATGTTAGGCAATGCTGCTTCCATATACCATCCATGGCCTGCCCGATGCTTATCCAAAGACAAGGCACTGGGCTTCTCTCTCTAACGCTCCTGCCCCCTGAGGCTCCCCAAGGAGTGAATCATGTTGTTTGAGTAAGACCGTAGGGCAGATCTAAGCCCTGACTGAAGCCTGAGTCACATCCAGCCTCGGTTCAGAGCTCCCCACCCAAACACCGCAGCGTCACCCATCTCCGGTGACTCCGAGCACCACTGCCAGCCCAGTCAAGCCTTTGCAAGTCTGGTGGTGTCCTGGAACACTGAGGGATTTGGGACAATCTCCGCTACAAAGCAGGGTCAGTGAACCACGAACACTCGCCCACGCCCACTCAGGTGGGATGAGGCAGCATCCAAACACGGTGCTCTACACCAGCCCATGCCAGGCAGGAAGAACAGCAGTTCCAGGGAAAGGTGACATGCTATCCATGCAACATCCTCCCAACACAGGTACAGCCAGCATCAGCTGTAGCTGTTTGTGCAGGGACAGGAGAGCTGGGGAATCAAGCAATGGTATCATATTCTGGAGCAACACCTGAGGTAGATCAGCTGGCTGCCACTGCCACAGTGAGACAGTGTTTCATCCTGGGGACAGGGACACTGTTCAGGGGGACAAGGAGCAGCATCACTTGCCCAAAACAGCCATCACAGCAAGAGCAACTGCAGGACACTCAACACAGACATTGTCCGTGCCCATACACCCAGGTGCACACTGTGGGTAAGGGTGTGGATTTTAGCAGTTCTGCTGGGAAGCTGCTTCCCACTCTGATGGACATCTGGGGATTACTGAATTCAAAACAGGAAACAAACTGCACTGTGGGCTGTGAGCACGTTTGGGCTTCGTTCAGAAGGAGAAAAAGTGAAAATACTAATTAACCCCAGTTGTTGGAAGAACGCCCTGCAGAAACGTAACTCAGAATGGGTCACAAATCATAAAATAATAATAATAAAAAAGCCACAATGCTCTGGGGACATTAAGCGATTACAGAGAGTTGTTATTTGGCTGATTTTCACACTTCATTAGCATATGCATAATTTAACAAGTGAACGTGCTGAGGGCTGGCAAGACATAAGAGCCACTTCCTTGAAACACGAACTGTAAATTGGGACACCACAGTTAGGGGGGTTTGTTTTAAATCATGATGGAAAAGTGACATCAATTCTAGGCCCTCGGCAGAAGGAACGGATGTTCAGGGACAGCAGGCCAAGCAAAAAGCTGCCATGGGAAGGCAGCTGCCCCTCCGGACGTGGCCCAGAACGCCAGCCTTCACATGGCTGGGAGCCACCTCAAAGCCTTTTAACAAAGAATTAGGTAAATCTGGATGAAAACAACACAGTGTGACTTTCTACCTCTCCCACTTGCCCGGCACTCACCACAGAGCAGTGGGGCTGGCACTGAAGCAGAGGGCTGACAGACTTCGGGAGTTACCATCAGAGCAGGCAACCTTCCAGCACACTCATTCCCCTTCCAGCAGAGAGAAATGAGGGCAGGAAACAAAGACAATTCATCAGTACCAAGACGGCTACACATCACACGGAAGGGGCAATGCCAAGACGTACCAGACCGCCCGGGGCCCCCGGTGCTGCCAGCCCTCGTTCGTGCCGTGGTGGCCAGCGGCCCCCAGGCAGCCCCCTCCAGCAGCTGTGACACTGGGGGACCAAAGGCTCCACAGCCATCAGCCACAGAGAAGGACACCCCAGACCAGCAGCCCAGGGCACACTCTGCCCATCACAGGCTCCCACAGCACCCAACAAGGCTGGGTGGGCACAGGTGTCCAGCACAAGGAGACCTGCAAGCTGAAGGCAGAGGGATAGTTCAGATGGGGGAGAGACGAGCCCTTTGCAAAACATATAAATCTCTTGCTCCTTTTTCTCCACAGCCTGTGGAAGCCACATCTCTAACCACCATTCCAGACTGTAATTTCCCCATATTTTAACAGATGTTCTGTTTATGAAACTGCAAGAGGATTTAGTACTTATGAATAATGCTATGAGGTCTGGGAGATGTTTCTTTATATGATTAACTGACCACAGGCCATTTGTTTTACAACAAAGAGGCTCAATGATCCGTGCACACTGATTTATTCAGCCCCCATCTAACGCAATGGCTGACATCTCCCTGGTACCCACCACCAGCATCCGCTCAACGATGGGAGGGATGCAGACCATGAGAGCACATGCCCAGTGCTCTCCACGACGGTCCATTAGGGACAAAACTGATGGGCAGGAAAACCAGATTATGGTGGGGGAACCCAACAAATGGCACACCAGGTTTCACAGTGAAGCAGGTTTGGCAAAGTCCTGCTTTCAGGTTCTCCCTGGCGCTCGTCTCACTGGGGCACTGCTGCACATTTCACCCACATTTCTGATTTTAGATATAATTTTTGTTGCAAAGATAATGGGTATTACAAAATAAACTGGGGGAAGCAGTGACAGACCTGTCACATCAGACACCTCTGACACTGTTTGCTGATGAAATATTGCTGCACCGAAACAGTGTGTGAGAACTGGCAAGTGGGTCTCACTCTGAATAAAAGTGGAACTGACAAATGTACTGTAATCGTCCAAATTAAATAGCTGATGGCAAGTACCTGGCATCCTCCAGGTATCACATATTTTCTCTCCATAAGCACTTGATTTTGATCAGTTTGAGTTCCAGGAAAGGCTGCTGAAAAGGTTATCTTCATTCTGACTTTGGCTCTCAATAAATGAACAGGAAATGTTATGACTATGGAAGAACTCTGAGTTTCTCCATCCAACGAAATGCAGCAATGTCTGGATGGCACTTAATGTTGTTTTGTTTTGCTGCACATAAATAATTAGGAATGAGGCTGCAGTACTTTGAAGTTGAACTTAGGAGTATGAGTAAAGCTACAGCGAGAGTAATAAATTATGCAAAACTATTTGTGCTCAGAATGTTAATGTTTCAAGATGATGCAAATAGGCACTTTTGAACCTCTTTTAAAAACCCAAAGAAGCCTTGGGATCAAACCATATGGTTCAAGTCAGCTGCCCACAGCAAGCTTAATGCTTCCGTCAGCCAGCAAGGATTTGGGCAATTAGTTTATTAATGTGTTTATGCAAACACAGAAAAAGAGTTGGGGAAAGTCTCCTCCATTTCTCTCTGCCAAAGTTATTGAGCAGCATCAGACTGAGAAATCGTAAATCTAAACCAGTTTAAAACCCGACAAAGCCTCAGTTAATCCCAGCACCCCAACAGGCAGAACTGGTGACCCCATCAGGGCATGAGCAGAGCAGTGTCTTAGCAGAGTCACAGGGAACGAGGAAACAGTCCCTTCCAACCCCAAAAATCTATGAAACCTTCCGCAGAAAGCTGACATATCACTTACAGTTTATTATTATATATCCCTAGCTCAGGACAAGGAATATCTAATTATCCTAATTGCTTCTGCTTTGGGAACAGGCCCTTTACACTTGGATAAAGGTGTCTATAAACAACAGTGTTTCTGCCTGCTCAGGCTGCGGGTCAGGTTTTATATGCTCTGAGAAGATTAACTTTATTCCTAGCGAAGAATTTAATTACAGGAAGCGATTAGCCGAGTGCTCCCAGTCAATACAGCAGCAGGACAAGCTGCACAGGAGTGGGCGCCTTTGCTCCTGCAAGGAAGCCCAGGAACAGTGAAATTGTAGCAAAGCCATTTGGGTTTTAAGTGACACCAGTCAGACCTGGATCTCCACAGGCCAATTACAACATGCTGACTCAAGCAACATTCAGCAGGGCTGGGAAGGGGGAAACCAATAAAAAGACAGCAGGAGACTGAAACTCCATTTTAAAACACAGGAATACACTGGTTTATAGGCTTCTTGTTTTCTAATTGCAACACTGCAAAAATCAATGGCTTTTGGAAAGTAAAAGAAACACACACAGTAAACTGCTTGCAAACCCTGCTAGCCAATAAACTGTGCTTTCCTATAAATGTATTGTTTTCCCTGTCATTTGGAGGAGGATGGGACAAAAGAATGCCTCGAATACTTCCCATCTGCTGTAATGCTTTTCACTACAGGTTAATAACTGCACCAGCAGCTATTCGCTAAGCAAGAAAAAACTGTAATTAAATATACCTAAAATAGCCTCCCAGCCTCCAAATAGCACTGCCAAGGACGTAACAAAGGCTAAATCCGACAAGCCAGCCAAGCTGCCTGTTAGCGCGTTCGCTCGGGAGGCAGCCGGCGCGATGGCGGGAACACGCTGCTGTGTGTACCCAGCACCCAGCGGGGGACAGCTCGCATGGACGATGTCATGGGGCATATTTCTACTCCTAATTACCCCCTGCATCTCTCTCCAGGCCTGCACATGCACTGAGAAAGTACCACTGAACCCACGGGCCATGAGACCACCGTCCAGGCCACCACACCCAGGTTTTACAAGGGGGTGGTTTCATTTGAAGGCCTGAGACTGCATATGCAGGGGAAAAGAAAACATTTTCTGGCAAACCCTAGTCCACTGATTTTCATCACCTCGTCAATAACTTCACACGTTGTCAGAAACAGATTGCAAGGAAAGAAAGAGGCTTGGTGAGGCAGCAGCTCTCGAGAGATCAAGAACAAAGTGCTCCCAAAGGCAGGAATTCAGCTGTATGGCAGTACCTCTAACCAGGGCACAGCACCTGTCTGGAGTCAGAACAATCATTCCCAGCCAGCAAAGTGAAAACCACATATTCCTCAGCCTGGCTACACCATCACTGTGGGACAACACACCGCAAGGCAGAGCCAGCATTGCAGTGGCCCTGTTTGGAGAGGAGCCCTGGCACTGGCCATGCTCACCACGGTCATCACTCCTCAAGGCCAAGCCATGGTCTACAAACACACTGAAGACATCAGGTAAGATGCTTTGCCCATCCCCAGCAAGTGCCAAGACAGGACAGGACCCCCAGCCCAAGGGGGACAGATGCCTCCTGTGCATGGGAACACGAGCATCCCTATGGAGATGCATCCCTCGGGAAAGCACAAGGAGCAGTAAAATGAATCTCAAAACAGCCTTGCAGGTTCCTTTCTCAAGAGAAAGCAGAACACTCTCTCAATTAAAGAAACAAAGACTTTAAGAATAGGACTCTAAAGCCTCTCTGGTTCCCAAGGCTGCATAGGTCCCTGGCAAGGGGAAGCAACCAGACGTGAGCACAATTTGGAGCAATTTCTGGCAGTTCCGTGAAGAGTCTCTCTGGCTCACCCTACACTGCTCTCCTACTGCTCCCCCATCTGCAGGTCCATGGCTGGACCCACCTGACCCACATGAAGATGGGGAGCCAGGAAAGGGCAGGGCTGAGTGAAGGAAAAGGGCAGGAGTCATGACTCCAAGCTGAGCACGCAGAAGAGGGCACTAGTGGTAGTGACAAGTGAGTGTGTGTGTGTGTGTGGGTGTGTGCAGCCAAGCACACAGATACACACAGTGGCAAGTGAAGGCACAACCAACTGCCTGCAGCCATAAGGGCTGTTGAATTCACAACTGCTTATCCCTTGAGAAAGGGGGTCCCTGAAATGCCTATGAACATTCCCCTGCCCTTCTGCCTCCTCCCACGGGTGGAACACCCCATCAGAAAGGGGGAGATGGCTTCTGTCTGCCAGACAGAGAACCTTCATGCAAAGAGGGCACCTAGCTTTTTGGTTGTTCAAGGAGATGGTAGGACAGGGGCAAGCTAAAGCCCTCCAGCACCGCAGACAAGTGTAGAACCACAGTGCTCCTGTCCTGCTGCTGTAAACCACATAGGACACGGGGACCACACAGCCAGAGATGTCAGGGACGGGATCTTACACCTGTATTTAACAGACAAAGCACCATGGCTGTGTCTGTAATCAGCAACATGAGCAATGAGGGGACGTCCTGGTTGGGATCTACAGGCCAGGACACTCCCGGGCAACCTTTACATGGAAAACCGAGGGTGGCATTTGGCCCCGAGAGCCTAACTTAGAGTAAGGCTAATTGTATTAAGGACCACACAGTGTATTGCTTTATTTGTAATGAGTTTTAGGCTTCAGAAGCTGAGAATCCCATCTGCAAGAGCAGACTGTTGCAGGATTCGTCTATTAATAGCCACTGGTACACACTTACTTCCAGCTGAGGGACACGAGGGGGGAGGAGACAACCAGATGGAGATAATGCATTAGGGTGACACAAAGCCAAAAAAAGGATGATCCACTTCCCCATATCCTCACACACATCTCAGGCTTGCAGCAGGGAGCAAACCAAGTGTCACATGTGATTAACTCATAAACATCCTAATTAGAAAGTTCTTACATTAGATCAAATGTCCAAATATGACAAGATTTCAGTGTCCTCCCCAGAGCCCTGTGCAGACGAGGTAACACTGCAGACTTCAGCTCCAGCTTCAAAGCAGGATCCATGCCCAGCCTGGCAGTGCACTAACAGGCAAGAAGCAGCAAATACATCTGTAAAATACTAGCAAGAAGCCTCATCTCGTTTATGAAGTGCTTTGAAACCTGCTAGTGAAGGAGTGCTGGATAAGAACCAGGAGCTACTATTCTCCTGTCAACACCACAGCCAGATGCAGATTCCAAGCACCTAAGGCTGATCTCTGAACCAGCCTGGAAGCAGAGACTGTTGCCACTGACAGGGATCACAACAATGGGGAACTCCAACCATCTCAAGACCCACGGGAAACATGAATCTGGCTCCACTGACATCAGAAACATCCCCAACTACAAGGTGATCTCTGCACACCATCACGAACACAATCTTGGGTGAACTCGACCGGTCAGTGCCACAGGTACTGACCTCTGGCTTTGTTTTTGTGCACAGTGACTAATAAAGGATGATGCTGCTTTACTTCCATTGCTGAAAAAAACTGAATACCCAGTTGTAGCTGGAGATGCTCTGTCAGTAACACCTCACTTCTGCACTTTGCAGGACTCCTAATGAAAACATCACATCAAGGTGCCAAACCACAGTATGAAACGGGATCCACAGCCAAAACGTTCTGCTGCAGGGAAACTCGGATAGAGCTGTACAGGGGCAGAAGAGCTCCCAGCAGATACCTCCAGGATACTGGCAGAGTGACAGCTTGCCAGCATTGGGTTTTCTCCATCGCCACAACACACTTGCTACCAACAGTCCGGAGGCTCCTCACAGTGACTGTGCCTCCAGCTGTCTCCCATCACCCAGCTCCTGGGCTGGTTTCCACTCGACACAAAGAGCACAGCAGAAGCACAGCTCACAGCTCAGAGCACCACTTTCCAGCCCAGCAAAGCTCCTGGACTCACAGGCATCACTGGGGCCGGGCAGGGCCCCATCGTAGCAGCCACATGCTGGAGACACAAATTATGCTGGATCTGGTGGCTGCACAACCCCCCCCCGACCAGACCAGAGCCAGAGAAGGGGGACACTGTCACCAAAACTCAGCTGAAACACAGAAGTTCGTCACTGCTGGGGGAGGTGCAGGTCCCCATTCACTCCAGTGCCTTGTAACAGAGAAACTCTGAGGAAGGAAACTGCTGCAGAGACACTTGCAAGGATTCCAATGGGACTCTGGCTTCTGCCAAGAAATCAGGCAAACAACCCAAGCACCCCTGGATCCCTGCGTGACTTGTATCCTCCAGCTGAGAGCGTTACCCAAACGGATCTTCCCAAGCAGAGGCAATCACAAGCAGACATCTGGCACACTGCTCCTGCTCGCCAGAAATTTTCAGTGGGGAACCAGTTACAAAGCAACACTGTTCATGCTGTTATTATAATTAAGGGTCTGTCAGCCTGCTGCAACTAAGGCCAAGTTTATTTAGGGATTGTGAGGGAGGGCTCTCCAAAACAGCCTCTCTAATTCTCTCTCTTTCATTCCCCTGATCCCACAGAGACACGTGTTTCCATGGACAGCTTGCCAGCTGAGGTTAAAGCAACCTCTACCTCTGCTGACATCCGACCTCCAGCAGCAGACCCCATCTCCTGCTCCAAAACAGCAAGTGCAATGGTCCCCCCAACCATTACAGAGGCTTCCAGTGAGACTGGGAGCAGCAGCCACGTGCCCTATCTGGAGGCAGGTGTAGGTAGGTGGTTGAGCTGTCACTGGAGTTCCTCACCTGCCTCCAGGGGCAACACCATGCACCCCACATTCAGGACAGCACCTCAGGCAGCTACAGAGCAGGGGCCCACAGAAGCCATGCTTGTTTTCTCACAAGCATTTTCCTGCTGGCTGAACAGCCTCACGCCCACACACCTGTGGCTCTCCAGGCACCTTCCGTGGGGCTCCTGTGCCCCTGGAACACCACACGTGAGATGGGTGCTCCTGCCAGCAGCAGGATTGTGCAGGAGCTGCACCTCAAACACCCAGGGACAAACACTTGGTGCTGTGCATTGTGCGTCTGAGCGAGTTTAATGGGTAGGAGCCAGGTGTTAAACAAGCTACAACCCCCCCCAACGCCGGTCGGCATCTGGCACCATCAGTCTGAGCTCCGCGGTGAGACGGACTCATCAGCATGCACTGAGAACAGCACGAGGTGCACGGGCTGCTGCCCTGCCCGCCCTGACCTCCTCCCCTCCTCACTCGGTAAAACTGACTCAGCCTTCCAGGGAAGCGATCCCTCACCCCCACGCACCAGCTGCAGCTGCTCCAAGGCAGGCACAGGAATGGGCTGTCAGGTCGTGGCACACAGTGTTCGGTCAATGTCTGCACTCCTCAGAGAAGTTGCTGTCCATCAGAGTCCTATCACTTTTCCTTTACTCAGAGAGCTAAGAAAGAGAGTGCAAGGAAATGCGGGTAACTCAGCTCCAAGGCTGCCCTGCTCATTTCAGGGCTGCCTGCTGACACAGTAGCCCATGGGCAGGGGCCCAAGGACTGCCCCCAGCTCTGCCAAGGCATCCAGGGGCAGCACCACCACCATAACACGGTGGGGGCCGACCACGGGACACCCAGAGCACCTGGCACTGGGCACAGAACACCAGTCTGGAGCTGGCCATCACCATGTGCTGTTGGGGGACGGCATCACTCCATCCCTGACAGGGGTCAGGGTGCCAGGGCAGGGCAAGGGCAAGGCAGGACCCCAAGGGCACTGACTGTGGAGCCACACCAGCTCATGTCACATGTCAAATCACAATTGAGACACGTCTCTCTTGCCGTCAACATGTATGTCACTGAGGGCTTAGATATCAAGGATGAAAACACCAAGATGAAGCTTAGAAAACCCAATGGTCTTCCAAAGTCTACAAAACCTTGGAAGGGAATACATTTGGGGAGCCCCACCTGCAGGGCTGGGTTCACTGAAGCCACAGCTGAAACAGTGGCTGTTTTGGGGTCCAGGGCACCTCCTGCTGATGTAGTTCTCGGGGAGCTCGTTATCAGCATTTGGAGAGGTTCCACTTTGATACCCCTGCACTAAAATGAGTTGCAGATCAAACCAGGCAGCCAACAGAATTTTTAAATTAAACTACAAAATTACTTAAAATCCCCTTTGAGGATGTTATCACAGGGTTAACACCCACTCTTGGCTTCAGATAATACAGCAGCAATAAAGGGTAATGTGCGCTATGGAACATGATTTATTTTTGCTGAGCAGGCTTGGCATTATAAATCTCAGCACTCTTAACATTTAAAGTTGTTATTCCAATGACAAAATAGACATGAGGGAGATAACAGTCTTTATCTCCATTACCGTTTTATTGTTGTTCAGAGAATATGGATACGGACTGATCCAAGGGTAGGAAAATCACAGCAATTTGTTTGCATACTGGGGAAGCTGAGATAATGGTTGTGTTTTATGACCACACCAGGGAATCAGCTGAAACGCGGGACAGAGAAGATCGAAACGGGAGATTAATCGGCTATTTTGGTTTCTGGTTTCTATTCTGGTTACCTTTCCATTCCCGGGACCTGCCTCAGTGCAGCGTTCAGGGAGACAGTGCACGCGCGTGGCTGAACAGCTGACTCGTGGCACCCGAGTGAGCGAGGAAACAGGCTTTAAAGGAAACAAAAAGGCTGCAGAACAGTTCTGTGCAATGCAGACAAACAGCACTGCCACGGAGGCAGGATCCTTCTGGATACTCAGCTGCCTGGAAATGACTCTCCTCTTTACCCCAGACCCGCTGCCTGGGCTCCTGCAGCCCCCTGAGGGGCCGCAACACAGACCTCCTGACCTGCCTGGCATTTTTCCTCCTTCCCAAGGGACAGAGTACCACAACACCCTCTGTAAGCTGAGCCTCAAACAGTGAGCTGGAGCTGTGGTAAGGGCTACGCTGCAGAGGGCTTAAGCAGCTAAAGGTTGAAACCCAAAACAACAGAAACCCTACATAAACCATGCAGCCAATCTGTCCCATCCCAGGACCTGGGCCAGGGAGGACAGCCCTTTCCCCTCAAGAAATCAGGCTCATGATGCATCAGGAGAAAACAACAACCACTGCCGGAACTGCCCTAAATGGAGACATTGACTCCAACAGCTCAATTATGCCTTTACTGGGGAGGATGGCACAGTGGTGAGCTGGACACAGTGTTCCTGACAATGTACAAACAACGCACCAGTGTCCACATATCCGGATTCCAGTGGCCAGGAGCTGGGGCAGGTGGCCACTGTGGCATCTCACCCTTTAGCGGAATGCTGGGGACGGGCCCAAGCCAGTCCCGGGTTCACTCTGTCCCAACCTCCCTTTCCAGGGCAGGGCAGTCTCCAGCTCCCCAACTCATGAGGACTTTGGGAGGGCTGTGAGGAGCTCAGGTGTCACTGCTCAGGGATGCTCAGGGATGTTGAGTGTCCAGGAGTCACGGCAGATCTACACAGGGATGCTGGGACAAGAAGTCCGGAGGTCTTTTGGTGTTTACCCACCAGCTCCAGGCAGACTGGCTGAGTAGCAGCTCCACCAATGCTGGCTGCCCGGACCCCTGGCATGTACCCGCTGCCCAGACCCTCGGTGGGTGCCCACACAGCACTGCCCGGGCGCTCCCCGTGGTGCCCGAGCCAGCCCTGGCTGCAGCTGGGGCTTTGTGCCTGCTCAGCACATCGGCGTGAGCGCTGCCAGCTCCCGGCCGCAGCCGCACAGCCGAGATGGGGAGGAGCAGGGAGGAAGCAGCCGCTATTTTTAACCTGCCTGATCAGCATCCTGCCAGGTCAACACGCCTCGGCTCCGCTCCGTGTGCCGGCTCTGCGGCCTCACCTCCGCGCCAGCCGACACCGACACACACCTCTCACAGCGGTTACGGGAGGAGGCACCAGCCCGCACCAGCAGCACTTCCAGAGACCCGGCAGCTGGGGCTTATATTCTCAAAGGATTTCTTCCACAAGCATTTATTCTCCCAGCCGATCACCACCAAGCAAGGTTGGACTTAATGATCTTGGAGGTCTTTTCCAATCTTAATGATTCTATGATTCTAAACCTGCTGGCAGGGGTATTGCCTCTGCTCCAGCTCCCAGAGCTAGGGAAGCTGGTGGTTACCTGGTCTGCCATGGCATGCAGCCCTTCAACCTGCTGACCTTCCAGGCAACAGATCTTACCAGCTCTTTGGGGAGCAGGCATCAGGGGTTTGGCAGAGCCCTGCAGACTCCTGTTCACACAAGCAGCCACAAAAACCTTGCCCGGGAGCAAGGACAGGCTGGGTCACATCAGGAGCACATCCAGCCCAGCATCCCATCTCCAATGGGCAACAGGCAATGCATACAAGCAGGGCAATCATGCAACGTTTCCACTGATATTCTCTCACCCTCTGCAACGTTCAGCTCAGGAGGATCCTTAGCCAAGGTGGTCTCTCTGCATTTAGTAAACCTGGACCACTTCACTAAGTCCCACAATTCCATTTGGAAACCTGAGGATGGGGCTGTCCTGGCTGGCACCCCAGGGACTGCCATGCGAGCACCCACAGCACACCCCAAGGTCTTGGGCTCGAGGGAAAGACCAGTGCTGTGTTCTGATCTGCTGCAGCTGGTCCCCAGAGTAGGAGGACCCCACAGCAACAGGGACTGGGGCAATACTGCATTGTAAGGCCACAACACTCCATGTTGCTGTTGGTGCCTGCTGGAAGTGACCCAGCTTTCCCCAGCATTGGAGAGGGAGCAGCTCCCAGCTTGGTCTTCAAACAGAGATGATGAGGACGAGACAGATGCAAGTCCCCCAGATGCCATCACCAGTGACCAGGCATCCTCATCACAGCCCATCACAGACCCACAGCGGTGGGTCAGTCACATCATTACCTGCTCCCAGTCCTCTCAGTAATCCCTAGATTACAGAGTCCCCAGGCACATCTATTCTCTCATTAATCTCTGGATTAAAGTATCCCCAAATCGGCTTTGACGCAGTGCACTGCAAACAGCTGAGTTACGCTTTGCTCCTGCGGTGATCCTGGATTAGGCAGAAGGAGACATGTCCGTGGGTCCTTCCCACCCAGTGGGAGCACAGGCTCAGGGAAAGCAAGGGAGTTCTAAATACAGTATGTGTATAAATAAAAAGCAGAAAGGATAGGATTGTGTTTCGTAATCAAAGTACTTATCTGATAAAACAACTTCATGGAGGTTCCTGGATTAATTAAATCTCAATCCAGATGATCTCCAAACAGCAACTCACATCATTTATGACAACAGAAATACCCAACAGCTCTTGCCCTAACCCAGCACTGGGAAATGCCTCACTTGGTGCTTTCCTGGGGACTACACACAGATTTTTAAAAAAGCCACCTCTGTACCACAGAGAGCTTGAGACAAACTGCCCTGGCATCAGGGCCCTTTCCTGCAGCAGGATGGCAGGGCAGGGATACAGACAGGAATGACAGAGAGGCAAGGGGGTTACAGAGGGAATAACAAGATTAAACCAGGAAAAGGAAATGAAGGCTTAGTGGTAGATTTCTCAACTGCAAAACCTATTCATTTTGGGAAACACTCCCCCAGGAGATTAAAGATTTGCCAGCACATCAGCCAGTGCCTGGGGAAAGGGTGCAGGGAGCAGCCATGGGCAGCCAGGAATGGCTGCAGCGTGTCATGACCATCCCGCCCAGTGGGCATGGCATATCCCTGAGGCCACACAGCCCCAGAAGGGTCAGCCCCATGCCTGCAGGGGAGAAGGTCCCTTGGCAGAGCCATCAGAAATCAGGAATGTCCCTCTGGAGGGGCCAGGGACCCAGCTGGCTGCAGAGCAGCCCCACACCATGGCCATAGGTATTCCCAAGTGTCCTCCTCCAACAGCACAACCACCTGGCCATGGCCACCTTCCCACACAGCCCAGGTGAGGCTGCTGTTCCTCCTCCCAGTGTCATGCTGGGAATTGTGGGTGCCAGGGCTGTGCCACACCTCTGTCATCCACAGCCATTGATGGGTCTGAGGCAGTGACACCGTGTCAAAAGCCAAAGCACACACCCCAAAATGCAGTCCCCCAAAATGCACACCCCACCCAAAGACTCCTGTCAGTGCCTTCCCAGAGCAGGTCCCCAGCATGGGGGGTGCAGGGCACCCATCACGTCCTGGAACAGTTCCTGTCTGTTGCATCATGCCAGCAAGAAGGGATATGTCTCTGTGTTTCCATGTGAAAGGGTGACTCCACCATGGCCACTGGGGGGTCAAGGACCCCATGGGGGGTTAAGGCCTGAGGGCTTTTCACATGGAGACCAGGACATCTGACAGCATCAGGGCAGGGACAGAGCTGGACAGGGGAATCCTGTCCCAACAGCAAGGTGCCCAAAGGGAGACATGCAGGGCTGTGGTCCCAGCCACGCTCACAGGTGGGGGACAGGACAGGTAGTGCCAGCATGACCTTGGCCCACCCAGCCCTGCCACCAGAGCTCCCCACCCCGGGGAGGGACCCACAGCCCTCGGGCCAGCCTGGTGCTCAGCATCCCTCCTCCATCAGAGGACACCTGCAACAGGGCAGGTGTGCACAGACACGGAACACCAACATGAGGCGTTGTCCTACTGGGCTGAGCCATGACTGAGCTCCTGTCCCACCTAAATCCGCTGAGCACACAAGCTGGTCCCATGGCTGCTCCCTCAGGGCAGGGCTCATGGAAAGGGGTGCTCATGCCATTCCTCCCATTCCTCCCTCATTTGGAGGTATTTGTCCAACTGTGGACTCAGAGATGGCCAGGTGGATAGAACTGCTGCACAGAAAAGGTGACACCCACAGCCTGAAGCCTTCAGGAGACAGGCATTTTGGATCCAGCCGCTGAAATGGGCCAACTCGGGGCTGGAGGGAAAGGGGGAGGCGCAAAGGGCCCTTCTACATCTCCGGCAAGCATGTCTAAAAGTGGAAGCTACTCCAATGATTGTTTGTATTCAAGTGTCTCAATTTGTCCTACTTTTGTCTGGGCGCTCAGCAGAATTGCCAATGAAGACAGATTTATGCAGCAGAACAAACCAAGCATATTTTCTGGACATTTTTCACATGAGATCTGCCGTTCTGGGGCAGTGCTCTGAGATCCGAGCCGGCATCGCCCTGGAACCCACTCACCCCACTCCCTGCACCCGGCGAACTCCATGACATGGCCGGGGTTGTGCTCTGCACCTCAGCACCTCCACGCTTCCTGGCGACCCGAGTCGAATTAGCACAAGGGCCGAGTTCCTTCTCGGCAGTACTTGGAGCCGCACAAGAACAAGGCATTCAAGTGTGCACTTGTGAAATACCATCCTCACCCCACATTTGCATGAAAATACAAGACCTATTTAAGTGACAACACCACTTCACTAAACCAAATTACATAACCTGGCTTGTTCTCTCAGCTGACACACCAGAGACACCTTCATTTCCAAAGCAAGTCTGCACCTGCTGCACAGCGTTTGGAAGGATTTTTTTCTTTTTTTAACCAGAAGACAGATTACCAGCCACAGCGTTTTAAGAATATGCTGCTTTCACATGTACAAAAAAAATAAAACTGAATTACTTAAATTTTTTACCCACTAGCAAGGTCTACCATTTCAAAGTGCACTCAGCCTCCCTCTAGCAGAACCACTGCATGGAGACTCAGGGGTCCTACACAGCATGAGGTGAAGAGAAATTCATAGCTGATACACAGCCATTAAGCCCCTCCCGTACTTCCCCCCGCCCCGCCACCACAGCGGGGACCACCCCAGCCGAGTCGGTCACCAACTGCACAAACGCCTCTGGCTGTTTCGTTTCTACGGAGGGGGATTGCTATAGCTCACTAGTAGATGCACAAGGCTCTTCTGAAAATGCCAGCATACAGCCACAGATTACCAGACAGACTGGATCATATCACTGAAACCTCGGGTTGAAAAATCCCCAGACCTCCTGGTGTCACAGAATCACTGCGGGCTCATCTCAACCCTCCATCCCTCTCAACCAGGAAACCCAAGTTCTCAGCAGGTCACAACCAGGCAGCTACAGCCTATTTTTTTATTTACTGGCTGTTGCAGATGCCTTTTAGAATGCAGCAAACGGCAAACTCGTCCTTCCACGGCGCACAGCACATGGTGATGTGAGCCAGACGACTGCGAGCTCAGCCTCATCCTGGCCACACCACCCTCCTGGAAG
The DNA here is from genome assembly GCF_001715985.3 of Manacus vitellinus. Taxonomy (NCBI): domain Eukaryota; kingdom Metazoa; phylum Chordata; class Aves; order Passeriformes; family Pipridae; genus Manacus; species Manacus vitellinus. The sequence goes on from NW_021939882.1 coordinate 6,168,794, forward strand.
CACCGGCTCACACCATCCCTCCCAGCAGAAACGTCCTGCCAGCGTGGCGTGGCCTCCACAGGTCCATCACAGTCCCACGGTGGGTCCACCCACCCCCTGGCCCCACGGTGTGAGACACCCAAAGGGGAGCAGCAGAGCCACGGATGCCCCCGGGCATCACCTCCCCTGCCTCGGGGGGCTGTCACGCCGAGTGCTCACGTTCCAGCTACAAATAAGCAACACGAACGATCATTTTCTCACCAGGTATCCAAAGCTTTCCATTACTAAACCAAGCCAAAGACTTCCCACTAGATAAACCCTCCTTTAGCCATGTGCTGGAGACATAAAATTCCCAAAGTCTGATCGTATGTTGGCTTCCTCTAAGCCTCAGGAGAACGACACAGTAAGGGAAAGCCTCTTTGGCTACTAATTAAGCTATGAATAAGCCTGTTCAGATCCTGCTATGGGGTCTGGTTTTTGAAGCCTCACTGAAGGGGTCAGCGCTACCGGGAGGGATGGGGGGTTCGGTTTTGCTTTACAGCAGCGTCACTTTCCTCCCGAAGCGAGGGAGCAAAGGGAGGTTGTGACAGAGCTGAAGTCGACAGCTCTTCGGCTGCCAGGGAGGACAGCAGAGGCGGCTGCAGCTCCCTCCCCATCCCTCCTTCACCCCTCGCTGGTGGAGCTGCCTTTGTGGCGGCTGCGGCGTCATGTGCCGGGTGAGCTCACGTTCCGATGCCTGAACCGAACATGGCCACACCGTCTCTTCCACTCCCGAGCCATTATGGGAAACCACTTTCAAATGCACCATGAGCCTCACTGGGGCTGTGACATTATCCATGTCCAACAGCCTTGGCATCTACTCGCCTCTGCAACGCACCAGTCAGGATTCGCATTCCTTCCTGCAGCGGCTTGTAGGGAAAA